>NC_091751.1:4764372-5075736 GCF_043380555.1 Nothobranchius furzeri | reverse complement strand
ACTCAATAGATTCTACCTTTCTGTAGCGTTTCAGCCTGATTGGACCTTGTTTTCACACAAATGGACCCAGAATTATGTGAAATTGTGCTTCGTGCAACATAATTCTGGGTGCCATTTACAAACCATAAGTGCTAATGACTCCATTCCTTTTTGTGGTTGTAGGGGCTGTTGATTGGAGTACATTAAAACAAACCTGATCTCTCTAGGACATTCAGAAGCCAAGTTATATGCCCACAAATGTGTAACTGGACTACTTCTTTAAATTGACACCACATCCGGTGACCTTTGGGACATGGTTTGACCCCCTTAGGAAAGTGCTATCATCATGAAAGGTTCAGATCACTTACAACTCAATAGATTCTACCTTCCTGTAACGTTTCAGCCTGATTGGACCTTGTTTTCACACAAATGAACCCAGAATGATGTGAAATTGTGCTTCGTGCAACATAATTCTGGGTGCCATTTACAAACCATAAGTGCTAATGACTCCATTCCTTTTTGTGGTTGTAGGGGCTGTTTATTGGAGTACACTAAAACAAACCTAACCTCTCTAGGACATTCAGAAGCCAAGTTATAAGCCCACAAAGGTGTAACTGGACTACTTCTTTAAAGTGACACCAAGCCCGGTGACCTTTGGGACATGGTTTTACCCCCTATAAGAATGTGTTATCATCTTGAAACGTTCAGATCACTTACAACTCAATAGATTCTACCTCCCTGTAACGTTTCAGCCTGATTGGACCTTGTTTTCACACAAATGAACCCAGAATGATGTGAAATTGTGCTTCGTGCAACATAATTCTGGGTGCCATTTAAAAACCATAAGTGCTAATTACTCCATTCCTTTTTGAGGTTGTAGGGGCTGTTGATTGGAGTACACTAAAACAAACCTGATCTCTCTAGGACATTCAGAAGCCAAGTTATAAGCCCTCAAAGGTGTAACTGGACTACTTCTTTAAAGTGACACCAGGCCCGGTGACCTTTGGGACATGGTTTGACCCCCTTAGGAAAGTGCTATCATCATGAAACGTTCAGATCACTTACAACTCAATAGATTCTACCTTCCTGTAACGTTTCAGCCTGATTGGACCTTGTTTTCACACAAATGAACCCAGAATGATGTGAAATTGTGCTTCGTGCAACATAATTCTGGGTGCCATTTACAAACCATAAGTGCTAATGACTCCATTCCTTTTTGTGGTTGTAGGGGCTGTTTATTGGAGTACACTAAAACAAACCTAACCTCTCTAGGACATTCAGAAGCCAAGTTATAAGCCCACAAAGGTGTAACTGGACTACTTCTTTAAAGTGACACCAAGCCCGGTGACCTTTGGGACATGGTTTTACCCCCTATAAGAATGTGTGATCATCTTGAAACGTTCAGATCACTTACAACTCAATAGATTCTACCTCCCTGTAACGTTTCAGCCTGATTGGACCTTGTTTTCACACAAATGAACCCAGAATGATGTGAAATTGTGCTTCGTGCAACATAATTCTGGGTGCCATTTAAAAACCATAAGTGCTAATTACTCCATTCCTTTTTGAGGTTGTAGGGGCTGTTGATTGGAGTACACTAAAACAAACCTGATCTCTCTAGGACATTCAGAAGCCAAGTTATAAGCCCTCAAAGGTGTAACTGGACTACTTCTTTAAAGTGACACCAGGCCCGGTGACCTTTGGGACATGGTTTGACCCCCTTAGGAAAGTGCTATCATCATGAAACGTTCAGATCACTTACAACTCAATAGATTCTACCTTCCTGTAACATTTCAGCCTGATTGGACCTTGTTTTCACACAAATGAACCCAGAATGATGTGAAATTGTGCTTCGTGCAACATAATTCTGGGTGCCATTTACAAACCATAAGTGCTACTGACTCCATTCCTTTTTATGGTTGTAGGGGCTGTTGGTTGGAGTACATTAAAACAAACCTGATCTCTCTAGGACATTCAGAAGCCAAGTTATAAGCCCACAAATGTGTAACTGGACTACTTCTTTAAATTGACACCAGATCCGGTGACCTTTGGGACATGGTTTGACCCCCTTAGGAAAGTGCTATCATCATGAAACGTTCAGATCACTTACAACTCAATAGATTCTACCTTCCTGTAACGTTTCAGCCTGATTGGACCTTGTTTTCACACAAATGAACCCAGAATGATGTGAAATTGTGCTTCGTGCAACATAATTCTGGGTGCCATTTAAAAACCATAAGTGCTAATTACTCCATTCCTTTTTGAGGTTGTAGGGGCTGTTGATTGGAGTACACTAAAACAAACCTGATCTCTCTAGGACATTCAGAAGCCAAGTTATAAGCCCTCAAAGGTGTAACTGGACTACTTCTTTAAAGTGACACCAGGCCCTGTGACCTTTGGGACATGGTTTGACCCCCTTAGGAAAGTGCTATCATCATGAAACGTTCAGATCACTTACAACTCAATAGATTCTACCTTCCTGTAACATTTCAGCCTGATTGTACCTTGTTTTCACACAAATGAACCCAGAATGATGTGAAATTGTGCTTCGTGCAACATAATTCTGGGTGCCATTTACAAACCATAAGTGTTAATGACTCCATTCCTTTTTGAGGTTGTAGGGGCTGTTGATTGGAGTACACTAAAACAAACCTGATCTCTCTAGGACATTCAGAAGCCAAGTTATAAGCCCTCAAAGGTGTAACTGGACTACTTCTTTAAAGTGACACCAGGCCCTGTGACCTTTGGGACATGGTTTGACCCCCTTAGGAAAGTGCTATCATCATGAAACGTTCAGATCACTTACAACTCAATAGATTCTACCTTCCTGTAACATTTCAGCCTGATTGTACCTTGTTTTCACACAAATGAACCCAGAATGATGTGAAATTGTGCTTCGTGCATCATAATTCTGGGTGCCATTTACAAACCATAAGTGCTAATGACTCCATTCCTTTTTGTGGTTGTAGGGGCTGTTGATTGGAGTACACTAAAACAAACCTGATCTCTCTAGGACATTCAGAAGCCAAGTTATAAGCCCACAAATGTGTAACTGGACTACTTTAAATTGACACAAGATCCGGTGACCTTTGGGACATGGTTTGACCCCCTTAGGAAAGTGCTATCATCATGAAACGTTCAGATCACTTAGAACTCAATAGATTCTACCTTTCTGTAGCGTTTCAGCCTGATTGGACCTTGTTTTCACACAAATGGACCCAGAATTATGTGAAATTGTGCTTCGTGCAACATAATTCTGGGTGCCATTTACAAACCATAAGTGCTAATGACTCCATTCCTTTTTGTGGTTGTAGGGGCTGTTGATTGGAGTACATTAAAACAAACCTGATCTCTCTAGGACATTCAGAAGCCAAGTTATATGCCCACAAATGTGTAACTGGACTACTTCTTTAAATTGACACCACATCCGGTGACCTTTGGGACATGGTTTGACCCCCTTAGGAAAGTGCTATCATCATGAAAGGTTCAGATCACTTACAACTCAATAGATTCTACCTTCCTGTAACGTTTCAGCCTGATTGGACCTTGTTTTCACACAAATGAACCCAGAATGATGTGAAATTGTGCTTCGTGCAACATAATTCTGGGTGCCATTTACAAACCATAAGTGCTAATGACTCCATTCCTTTTTGTGGTTGTAGGGGCTGTTTATTGGAGTACACTAAAACAAACCTAACCTCTCTAGGACATTCAGAAGCCAAGTTATAAGCCCACAAAGGTGTAACTGGACTACTTCTTTAAAGTGACACCAAGCCCGGTGACCTTTGGGCCATGGTTTTACCCCCTATAAGAATGTGTGATCATCTTGAAACGTTCAGATCACTTACAACTCAATAGATTCTACCTCCCTGTAACGTTTCAGCCTGATTGGACCTTGTTTTCACACAAATGAACCCAGAATGATGTGAAATTGTGCTTCGTGCAACATAATTCTGGGTGCCATTTAAAAACCATAAGTGCTAATTACTCCATTCCTTTTTGAGGTTGTAGGGGCTGTTGATTGGAGTACACTAAAACAAACCTGATCTCTCTAGGACATTCAGAAGCCAAGTTATAAGCCCTCAAAGGTGTAACTGGACTACTTCTTTAAAGTGACACCAGGCCCGGTGACCTTTGGGACATGGTTTGACCCCCTTAGGAAAGTGCTATCATCATGAAACGTTCAGATCACTTACAACTCAATAGATTCTACCTTCCTGTAACATTTCAGCCTGATTGGACCTTGTTTTCACACAAATGAACCCAGAATGATGTGAAATTGTGCTTCGTGCAACATAATTCTGGGTGCCATTTACAAACCATAAGTGCTACTGACTCCATTCCTTTTTATGGTTGTAGGGGCTGTTGGTTGGAGTACATTAAAACAAACCTGATCTCTCTAGGACATTCAGAAGCCAAGTTATAAGCCCACAAATGTGTAACTGGACTACTTCTTTAAATTGACACCAGATCCGGTGACCTTTGGGACATGGTTTGACCCCCTTAGGAAAGTGCTATCATCATGAAACGTTCAGATCACTTACAACTCAATAGATTCTACCTTCCTGTAACGTTTCAGCCTGATTGGACCTTGTTTTCACACAAATGAACCCAGAATGATGTGAAATTGTGCTTCGTGCAACATAATTCTGGGTGCCATTTAAAAACCATAAGTGCTAATTACTCCATTCCTTTTTGAGGTTGTAGGGGCTGTTGATTGGAGTACACTAAAACAAACCTGATCTCTCTAGGACATTCAGAAGCCAAGTTATAAGCCCACAAATGTGTAACTGGACTACTTCTTTAAATTGACACAAGATCCGGTGACATTTGGGACATGGTTTGACCCCCTTAGGAAAGTGCTATCATCATGAAACGTTCAGATCACTTAGAACTCAATAGATTCTACCTTTCTGTAGCGTTTCAGCCTGATTGGACCTTGTTTTCACACAAATGGACCCAGAATTATGTGAAATTGTGCTTCGTGCAACATAATTCTGGGTGCCATTTACAAACCATAAGTGCTAATGACTCCATTCCTTTTTGTGGTTGTAGGGGCTGTTGATTGGAGTACATTAAAACAAACCTGATCTCTCTAGGACATTCAGAAGCCAAGTTATATGCCCACAAATGTGTAACTGGACTACTTCTTTAAATTGACACCACATCCGGTGACCTTTGGGACATGGTTTGACCCCCTTAGGAAAGTGCTATCATCATGAAAGGTTCAGATCACTTACAACTCAATAGATTCTACCTTCCTGTAACGTTTCAGCCTGATTGGACCTTGTTTTCACACAAATGAACCCAGAATGATGTGAAATTGTGCTTCGTGCAACATAATTCTGGGTGCCATTTACAAACCATAAGTGCTAATGACTCCATTCCTTTTTGTGGTTGTAGGGGCTGTTTATTGGAGTACACTAAAACAAACCTAACCTCTCTAGGACATTCAGAAGCCAAGTTATAAGCCCACAAAGGTGTAACTGGACTACTTCTTTAAAGTGACACCAAGCCCGGTGACCTTTGGGACATGGTTTTACCCCCTATAAGAATGTGTTATCATCTTGAAACGTTCAGATCACTTACAACTCAATAGATTCTACCTCCCTGTAACGTTTCAGCCTGATTGGACCTTGTTTTCACACAAATGAACCCAGAATGATGTGAAATTGTGCTTCGTGCAACATAATTCTGGGTGCCATTTAAAAACCATAAGTGCTAATTACTCCATTCCTTTTTGAGGTTGTAGGGGCTGTTGATTGGAGTACACTAAAACAAACCTGATCTCTCTAGGACATTCAGAAGCCAAGTTATAAGCCCTCAAAGGTGTAACTGGACTACTTCTTTAAAGTGACACCAGGCCCGGTGACCTTTGGGACATGGTTTGACCCCCTTAGGAAAGTGCTATCATCATGAAACGTTCAGATCACTTACAACTCAATAGATTCTACCTTCCTGTAACGTTTCAGCCTGATTGGACCTTGTTTTCACACAAATGAACCCAGAATGATGTGAAATTGTGCTTCGTGCAACATAATTCTGGGTGCCATTTACAAACCATAAGTGCTAATGACTCCATTCCTTTTTGTGGTTGTAGGGGCTGTTTATTGGAGTACACTAAAACAAACCTAACCTCTCTAGGACATTCAGAAGCCAAGTTATAAGCCCACAAAGGTGTAACTGGACTACTTCTTTAAAGTGACACCAAGCCCGGTGACCTTTGGGACATGGTTTTACCCCCTATAAGAATGTGTGATCATCTTGAAACGTTCAGATCACTTACAACTCAATAGATTCTACCTCCCTGTAACGTTTCAGCCTGATTGGACCTTGTTTTCACACAAATGAACCCAGAATGATGTGAAATTGTGCTTCGTGCAACATAATTCTGGGTGCCATTTAAAAACCATAAGTGCTAATTACTCCATTCCTTTTTGAGGTTGTAGGGGCTGTTGATTGGAGTACACTAAAACAAACCTGATCTCTCTAGGACATTCAGAAGCCAAGTTATAAGCCCTCAAAGGTGTAACTGGACTACTTCTTTAAAGTGACACCAGGCCCGGTGACCTTTGGGACATGGTTTGACCCCCTTAGGAAAGTGCTATCATCATGAAACGTTCAGATCACTTACAACTCAATAGATTCTACCTTCCTGTAACATTTCAGCCTGATTGGACCTTGTTTTCACACAAATGAACCCAGAATGATGTGAAATTGTGCTTCGTGCAACATAATTCTGGGTGCCATTTACAAACCATAAGTGCTACTGACTCCATTCCTTTTTATGGTTGTAGGGGCTGTTGGTTGGAGTACACTAAAACAAACCTGATCTCTCTAGGACATTCAGAAGCCAAGTTATAAGCCCTCAAAGGTGTAACTGGACTACTTCTTTAAAGTGACACCAGGCCCGGTGACCTTTGGGACATGGTTTGACCCCCTTAGGAAAGTGCTATCATCATGAAACGTTCAGATCACTTACAACTCAATAGATTCTACCTTCCTGTAACGTTTCAGCCTGATTGGACCTTGTTTTCACACAAATGAACCCAGAATGATGTGAAATTGTGCTTCGTGCAACATAATTCTGGGTGCCATTTACAAACCATAAGTGCTAATGACTCCATTCCTTTTTGTGGTTGTAGGGGCTGTTTATTGGAGTACACTAAAACAAACCTAACCTCTCTAGGACATTCAGAAGCCAAGTTATAAGCCCACAAAGGTGTAACTGGACTACTTCTTTAAAGTGACACCAAGCCCGGTGACCTTTGGGACATGGTTTTACCCCCTATAAGAATGTGTGATCATCTTGAAACGTTCAGATCACTTACAACTCAATAGATTCTACCTCCCTGTAACGTTTCAGCCTGATTGGACCTTGTTTTCACACAAATGAACCCAGAATGATGTGAAATTGTGCTTCGTGCAACATAATTCTGGGTGCCATTTAAAAACCATAAGTGCTAATTACTCCATTCCTTTTTGAGGTTGTAGGGGCTGTTGATTGGAGTACACTAAAACAAACCTGATCTCTCTAGGACATTCAGAAGCCAAGTTATAAGCCCTCAAAGGTGTAACTGGACTACTTCTTTAAAGTGACACCAGGCCCGGTGACCTTTGGGACATGGTTTGACCCCCTTAGGAAAGTGCTATCATCATGAAACGTTCAGATCACTTACAACTCAATAGATTCTACCTTCCTGTAACATTTCAGCCTGATTGGACCTTGTTTTCACACAAATGAACCCAGAATGATGTGAAATTGTGCTTCGTGCAACATAATTCTGGGTGCCATTTACAAACCATAAGTGCTACTGACTCCATTCCTTTTTATGGTTGTAGGGGCTGTTGGTTGGAGTACATTAAAACAAACCTGATCTCTCTAGGACATTCAGAAGCCAAGTTATAAGCCCACAAATGTGTAACTGGACTACTTCTTTAAATTGACACCAGATCCGGTGACCTTTGGGACATGGTTTGACCCCCTTAGGAAAGTGCTATCATCATGAAACGTTCAGATCACTTACAACTCAATAGATTCTACCTTCCTGTAACGTTTCAGCCTGATTGGACCTTGTTTTCACACAAATGAACCCAGAATGATGTGAAATTGTGCTTCGTGCAACATAATTCTGGGTGCCATTTAAAAACCATAAGTGCTAATTACTCCATTCCTTTTTGAGGTTGTAGGGGCTGTTGATTGGAGTACACTAAAACAAACCTGATCTCTCTAGGACATTCAGAAGCCAAGTTATAAGCCCTCAAAGGTGTAACTGGACTACTTCTTTAAAGTGACACCAGGCCCTGTGACCTTTGGGACATGGTTTGACCCCCTTAGGAAAGTGCTATCATCATGAAACGTTCAGATCACTTACAACTCAATAGATTCTACCTTCCTGTAACATTTCAGCCTGATTGTACCTTGTTTTCACACAAATGAACCCAGAATGATGTGAAATTGTGCTTCGTGCAACATAATTCTGGGTGCCATTTACAAACCATAAGTGTTAATGACTCCATTCCTTTTTGAGGTTGTAGGGGCTGTTGATTGGAGTACACTAAAACAAACCTGATCTCTCTAGGACATTCAGAAGCCAAGTTATAAGCCCTCAAAGGTGTAACTGGACTACTTCTTTAAAGTGACACCAGGCCCTGTGACCTTTGGGACATGGTTTGACCCCCTTAGGAAAGTGCTATCATCAAGAAACGTTCAGATCACTTACAACTCAATAGATTCTACCTTCCTGTAACATTTCAGCCTGATTGTACCTTGTTTTCACACAAATGAACCCAGAATGATGTGAAATTGTGCTTCGTGCATCATAATTCTGGGTGCCATTTACAAACCATAAGTGCTAATGACTCCATTCCTTTTTGTGGTTGTAGGGGCTGTTGATTGGAGTACACTAAAACAAACCTGATCTCTCTAGGACATTCAGAAGCCAAGTTATAAGCCCACAAATGTGTAACTGGACTACTTTAAATTGACACAAGATCCGGTGACCTTTGGGACATGGTTTGACCCCCTTAGGAAAGTGCTATCATCATGAAACGTTCAGATCACTTAGAACTCAATAGATTCTACCTTTCTGTAGCGTTTCAGCCTGATTGGACCTTGTTTTCACACAAATGGACCCAGAATTATGTGAAATTGTGCTTCGTGCAACATAATTCTGGGTGCCATTTACAAACCATAAGTGCTAATGACTCCATTCCTTTTTGTGGTTGTAGGGGCTGTTGATTGGAGTACATTAAAACAAACCTGATCTCTCTAGGACATTCAGAAGCCAAGTTATATGCCCACAAATGTGTAACTGGACTACTTCTTTAAATTGACACCACATCCGGTGACCTTTGGGACATGGTTTGACCCCCTTAGGAAAGTGCTATCATCATGAAAGGTTCAGATCACTTACAACTCAATAGATTCTACCTTCCTGTAACGTTTCAGCCTGATTGGACCTTGTTTTCACACAAATGAACCCAGAATGATGTGAAATTGTGCTTCGTGCAACATAATTCTGGGTGCCATTTACAAACCATAAGTGCTAATGACTCCATTCCTTTTTGTGGTTGTAGGGGCTGTTTATTGGAGTACACTAAAACAAACCTAACCTCTCTAGGACATTCAGAAGCCAAGTTATAAGCCCACAAAGGTGTAACTGGACTACTTCTTTAAAGTGACACCAAGCCCGGTGACCTTTGGGCCATGGTTTTACCCCCTATAAGAATGTGTGATCATCTTGAAACGTTCAGATCACTTACAACTCAATAGATTCTACCTCCCTGTAACGTTTCAGCCTGATTGGACCTTGTTTTCACACAAATGAACCCAGAATGATGTGAAATTGTGCTTCGTGCAACATAATTCTGGGTGCCATTTAAAAACCATAAGTGCTAATTACTCCATTCCTTTTTGAGGTTGTAGGGGCTGTTGATTGGAGTACACTAAAACAAACCTGATCTCTCTAGGACATTCAGAAGCCAAGTTATAAGCCCTCAAAGGTGTAACTGGACTACTTCTTTAAAGTGACACCAGGCCCGGTGACCTTTGGGACATGGTTTGACCCCCTTAGGAAAGTGCTATCATCATGAAACGTTCAGATCACTTACAACTCAATAGATTCTACCTTCCTGTAACATTTCAGCCTGATTGGACCTTGTTTTCACACAAATGAACCCAGAATGATGTGAAATTGTGCTTCGTGCAACATAATTCTGGGTGCCATTTACAAACCATAAGTGCTACTGACTCCATTCCTTTTTATGGTTGTAGGGGCTGTTGGTTGGAGTACATTAAAACAAACCTGATCTCTCTAGGACATTCAGAAGCCAAGTTATAAGCCCACAAATGTGTAACTGGACTACTTCTTTAAATTGACACCAGATCCGGTGACCTTTGGGACATGGTTTGACCCCCTTAGGAAAGTGCTATCATCATGAAACGTTCAGATCACTTACAACTCAATAGATTCTACCTTCCTGTAACGTTTCAGCCTGATTGGACCTTGTTTTCACACAAATGAACCCAGAATGATGTGAAATTGTGCTTCGTGCAACATAATTCTGGGTGCCATTTAAAAACCATAAGTGCTAATTACTCCATTCCTTTTTGAGGTTGTAGGGGCTGTTGATTGGAGTACACTAAAACAAACCTGATCTCTCTAGGACATTCAGAAGCCAAGTTATAAGCCCTCAAAGGTGTAACTGGACTACTTCTTTAAAGTGACACCAGGCCCTGTGACCTTTGGGACATGGTTTGACCCCCTTAGGAAAGTGCTATCATCATGAAACGTTCAGATCACTTACAACTCAATAGATTCTACCTTCCTGTAACATTTCAGCCTGATTGTACCTTGTTTTCACACAAATGAACCCAGAATGATGTGAAATTGTGCTTCGTGCAACATAATTCTGGGTGCCATTTACAAACCATAAGTGCTAATGACTCCATTCCTTTTTGTGGTTGTAGGGGCTGTTGATTGGAGTACACTAAAACAAACCTGATCTCTCTAGGACATTCAGAAGCCAAGTTATAAGCCCACAAATGTGTAACTGGACTACTTCTTTAAATTGACACCAGATCCGGTGACCTTTGGGACATGGTTTGACCCCCTTAGGAAAGTGCTATCATCATGAAACGTTCAGATCACTTAGAACTCAATAGATTCTACCTTTCTGTAGCGTTTCAGCCTGATTGGACCTTGTTTTCACACAAATGGACCCAGAATTATGTGAAATTGTGCTTCGTGCAACATAATTCTGGGTGCCATTTACAAACCATAAGTGCTAATGACTCCATTCCTTTTTGTGGTTGTAGGGGCTGTTGATTGGAGTACATTAAAACAAACCTGATCTCTCTAGGACATTCAGAAGCCAAGTTATATGCCCACAAATGTGTAACTGGACTACTTCTTTAAATTGACACCACATCCGGTGACCTTTGGGACATGGTTTGACACCCTTAGGAAAGTGCTATCATCATGAAACGTTCAGATCACTTACAACTCAATAGATTCTACCTTCCTGTAACGTTTCAGCCTGATTGGACATTGTTTTCACACAAATGAACCCAGAATGATGTGAAATTGTGCTTCGTGCAACATAATTCTGGGTGCCATTTACAAACCATAAGTGCTAATGACTCCATTCCTTTTTGTTGTTGTAGGGGCTGTTGATTGGAGTACACTAAAACAAACCTAACCTCTCTAAGACATTCAGAAGCCAAGTTATAAGCCCACAAATGTGTAACTGGACTACTTCTTTAAAGTGACACCAGGCCCGGTGACCTTTGGGACATGGTTTTACCCCCTATAGGAACGTGTGATCATCTTGAAACGTTCAGATCACTTACAACTCTATAGATTCTACCTTCTTGTAGCGTTTCAGCCTGATTGGACCTTGTTTTCACACAAATGGACCCAGAATGATGTGAAATTGTACTTCGTGCAACATAATTCTGGGTGCCATTTACAAACCATAAGTGCTAATGACTCCATTCCTTTTTGTGGTTGTAGGGGCTGTTGATTGGAGTACATTAAAACAAACCTGATGTCTCTAGGACATTCAGAAGCCAAGTTATATGCCCACAAATGTGTAACTGGACTACTTCTTTAAATTGACACCACATCCGGTGACCTTTGGGACATGGTTTGACCCCTTTAGGAAAGTGCTATCATCATGAAAGGTTCAGATCACTTACAACTCAATAGATTCTACCTTCCTGTAACGTTTCAGCCTGATTGGACCTTGTTTTCACACAAATGAACCCAGAATGATGTGAAATTGTGCTTCGTGCAACATAATTCTGGGTGCCATTTACAAACCATAAGTGCTAATGACTCCATTCCTTTTTGTGGTTGTAGGGGCTGTTTATTGGAGTACACTAAAACAAACCTAACCTCTCTAGGACATTCAGAAGCCAAGTTATAAGCCCACAAAGGTGTAACTGGACTACTTCTTTAAAGTGACACCAAGCCCGGTGACCTTTGGGACATGGTTTTACCCCCTATAAGAATGTGTGATCATCTTGAAACGTTCAGATCACTTACAACTCAATAGATTCTACCTCCCTGTAACGTTTCAGCCTGATTGGACCTTGTTTTCACACAAATGAACCCAGAATGATGTGAAATTGTGCTTCGTGCAACATAATTCTGGGTGCCATTTAAAAACCATAAGTGCTAATGACTCCATTCATTTTGAGGTTGTAGGGGCTGTTGATTGGAGTACACTAAAACAAACCTGATCTCTCTAGGACATTCAGAAGCCAAGTTATAAGCCCACAAATGTGTAACTGGACTACTTCTTTAAATTGACACAAGATCCGGTGACCTTTGGGACATGGTTTGACCCCCTTAGGAAAGTGCTATCATCATGAAACGTTCAGATCACTTAGAACTCAATAGATTCTACCTTTCTGTAGCGTTTCAGCCTGATTGGACCTTGTTTTCACACAAATGGACCCAGAATTATGTGAAATTGTGCTTCGTGCAACATAATTCTGGGTGCCATTTACAAACCATAAGTGCTAATGACTCCATTCCTTTTTGTGGTTGTAGGGGCTGTTGATTGGAGTACATTAAAACAAACCTGTTCTCTCTAGGACATTCAGAAGCCAAGTTATATGCCCACAAATGTGTAACTGGACTACTTCTTTAAATTGACACCACATCCGGTGACCTTTGGGACATGGTTTGACCCCCTTAGGAAAGTGCTATCATCATGAAAGGTTCAGATCACTTACAACTCAATAGATTCTACCTTCCTGTAACGTTTCAGCCTGATTGGACCTTGTTTTCACACAAATGAACCCAGAATGATGTGAAATTGTGCTTCGTGCAACATAATTCTGGGTGCCATTTACAAACCATAAGTGCTAATGACTCCATTCCTTTTTGTGGTTGTAGGGGCTGTTTATTGGAGTACACTAAAACAAACCTAACCTCTCTAGGACATTCAGAAGCCAAGTTATAAGCCCACAAATGTGTAACTGGACTACTTCTTTAAAGTGACACCAAGCCCGGTGACCTTTGGGACATGGTTTTACCCCCTATAAGAATGTGTGATCATCTTGAAACGTTCAGATCACTTACAACTCAATAGATTCTACCTCCCTGTAACGTTTCAGCCTGATTGGACCTTGTTTTCACACAAATGAACCCAGAATGATGTGAAATTGTGCTTCGTGCAACATAATTCTGGGTGCCATTTAAAAACCATAAGTGCTAATTACTCCATTCCTTTTTGAGGTTGTAGGGGCTGTTGATTGGAGTACACTAAAACAAACCTGATCTCTCTAGGACATTCAGAAGCCAAGTTATAAGCCCTCAAAGGTGTAACTGGACTACTTCTTTAAAGTGACACCAGGCCCGGTGACCTTTGGGACATGGTTTGACCCCCTTAGGAAAGTGCTATCATCATGAAACGTTCAGATCACTTACAACTCAATAGATTCTACCTTCCTGTAACATTTCAGCCTGATTGGACCTTGTTTTCACACAAATGAACCCAGAATGATGTGAAATTGTGCTTCGTGCAACATAATTCTGGGTGCCATTTACAAACCATAAGTGCTACTGACTCCATTCCTTTTTATGGTTGTAGGGGCTGTTGGTTGGAGTACATTAAAACAAACCTGATCTCTCTAGGACATTCAGAAGCCAAGTTATAAGCCCACAAATGTGTAACTGGACTACTTCTTTAAATTGACACCAGATCCGGTGACCTTTGGGACATGGTTTGACCCCCTTAGGAAAGTGCTATCATCATGAAACGTTCAGATCACTTACAACTCAATAGATTCTACCTTCCTGTAACGTTTCAGCCTGATTGGACCTTGTTTTCACACAAATGAACCCAGAATGATGTGAAATTGTGCTTCGTGCAACATAATTCTGGGTGCCATTTAAAAACCATAAGTGCTACTTACTCCATTCCTTTTTGAGGTTGTAGGGGCTGTTGATTGGAGTACATTAAAACAAACCTGATCTCTCTAGGACATTCAGAAGCCAAGTTATAAGCCCTCAAAGGTGTAACTGGACTACTTCTTTAAAGTGACACCAGGCCCTGTGACCTTTGGGACATGGTTTGACCCCCTTAGGAAAGTGCTATCATCATGAAACGTTCAGATCACTTACAACTCAATAGATTCTACCTTCCTGTAACATTTCAGCCTGATTGTACCTTGTTTTCACACAAATGAACCCAGAATGATGTGAAATTGTGCTTCGTGCAACATAATTCTGGGTGCCATTTACAAACCATAAGTGCTAATGACTCCATTCCTTTTTGAGGTTGTAGGGGCTGTTGATTGGAGTACACTAAAACAAACCTGATCTCTCTAGGACATTCAGAAGCCAAGTTATAAGCCCTCAAAGGTGTAACTGGACTACTTCTTTAAAGTGACACCAGGCCCTGTGACCTTTGGGACATGGTTTGACCCCCTTAGGAAAGTGCTATCATCATGAAACGTTCAGATCACTTACAACTCAATAGATTCTACCTTCCTGTAACATTTCAGCCTGATTGTACCTTGTTTTCACACAAATGAACCCAGAATGATGTGAAATTGTGCTTCGTGCATCATAATTCTGGGTGCCATTTACAAACCAGAAGTGCTAATGACTCCATTCCTTTTTGTGGTTGTAGGGGCTGTTGATTGGAGTACACTAAAACAAACCTGATCTCTCTAGGACATTCAGAAGCAAAGTTATAAGCCCACAAATGTGTAACTGGACTACTTTAAATTGACACAAGATCCGGTGACCTTTGGGACATGGTTTGACCCCCTTAGGAAAGTGCTATCATCATGAAACGTTCAGATCACTTAGAACTCAATAGATTCTACCTTTCTGTAGCGTTTCAGCCTGATTGGACCTTGTTTTCACACAAATGGACCCAGAATTATGTGAAATTGTGCTTCGTGCAACATAATTCTGGGTGCCATTTACAAACCATAAGTGCTAATGACTCCATTCCTTTTTGTGGTTGTAGGGGCTGTTGATTGGAGTACATTAAAACAAACCTGATCTCTCTAGGACATTCAGAAGCCAAGTTATATGCCCACAAATGTGTAACTGGACTACTTCTTTAAATTGACACCACATCCGGTGACCTTTGGGACATGGTTTGACCCCCTTAGGAAAGTGCTATCATCATGAAAGGTTCAGATCACTTACAACTCAATAGATTCTACCTTCCTGTAACGTTTCAGCCTGATTGGACCTTGTTTTCACACAAATGAACCCAGAATGATGTGAAATTGTGCTTCGTGCAACATAATTCTGGGTGCCATTTACAAACCATAAGTGCTAATGACTCCATTCCTTTTTGTGGTTGTAGGGGCTGTTTATTGGAGTACACTAAAACAAACCTAACCTCTCTAGGACATTCAGAAGCCAAGTTATAAGCCCACAAAGGTGTAACTGGACTACTTCTTTAAAGTGACACCAAGCCCGGTGACCTTTGGGACATGGTTTTACCCCCTATAAGAATGTGTGATCATCTTGAAACGTTCAGATCACTTACAACTCAATAGATTCTACCTCCCCGTAACGTTTCAGCCTGATTGGACCTTGTTTTCACACAAATGAACCCAGAATGATGTGAAATTGTGCTTCGTGCAACATAATTCTGGGTGCCATTTAAAAACCATAAGTGCTAATTACTCCATTCCTTTTTGAGGTTGTAGGGGCTGTTGATTGGAGTACACTAAAACAAACCTGATGTCTCTACGACATTCAGAAGCCAAGTTATAAGCCCTCAAAGGTGTAACTGGACTACTTCTTTAAAGTGACACCAGGCCCGGTGACCTTTGGGACATGGTTTGACCCCCTTAGGAAAGTGCTATCATCATGAAACGTTCAGATCACTTACAACTCAATAGATTCTACCTTCCTGTAACATTTCAGCCTGATTGGACCTTGTTTTCACACAAATGAACCCAGAATGATGTGAAATTGTGCTTCGTGCAACATAATTCTGGGTGCCATTTACAAACCATAAGTGCTACTGACTCCATTCCTTTTTATGGTTGTAGGGGCTGTTGGTTGGAGTACATTAAAACAAACCTGATCTCTCTAGGACATTCAGAAGCCAAGTTATAAGCCCACAAATGTGTAACTGGACTACTTCTTTAAATTGACACCAGATCCGGTGACCTTTGGGACATGGTTTGACCCCCTTAGGAAAGTGCTATCATCATGAAACGTTCAGATCACTTACAACTCAATAGATTCTACCTTCCTGTAACGTTTCAGCCTGATTGGACCTTGTTTTCACACAAATGAACCCAGAATGATGTGAAATTGTGCTTCGTGCAACATAATTCTGGGTGCCATTTAAAAACCATAAGTGCTAATTACTCCATTCCTTTTTGAGGTTGTAGGGGCTGTTGATTGGAGTACACTAAAACAAACCTGATCTCTCTAGGACATTCAGAAGCCAAGTTATAAGCCCTCAAAGGTGTAACTGGACTACTTCTTTAAAGTGACACCAGGCCCTGTGACCTTTGGGACATGGTTTGACCCCCTTAGGAAAGTGTTATCATCATGAAACGTTCAGATCACTTACAACTCAATAGATTCTACCTTCCTGTAACATTTCAGCCTGATTGTACCTTGTTTTCACACAAATGAACCCAGAATGATGTGAAATTTTGCTTCGTGCATCATAATTCTGGGTGCCATTTACAAACCATAAGTGCTAATGACTCCATTCCTTTTTGTGGTTGTAGGGGCTGTTGATTGGAGTACACTAAAACAAACCTGATCTCTCTAGGACATTCAGAAGCCAAGTTATAAGCCCACAAATGTGTAACTGGACTACTTCTTTAAATTGACACAAGATCCGGTGACCTTTGGGACATGGTTTGACCCCCTTAGGAAAGTGCTATCATCATGAAACGTTCAGATCACTTAGAACTCAATAGATTCTACCTTTCTGTAGCGTTTCAGCCTGATTGGACCTTGTTTTCACAAAAATGGACCCAGAATTATGTGAAATTGTGCTTCGTGCAACATAATTCTGGGTGCCATTTACAAACCATAAGTGCTAATGACTCCATTCCTTTTTGTGGTTGTAGGGGCTGTTGATTGGAGTACATTAAAACAAACCTGTTCTCTCTAGGACATTCAGAAGCCAAGTTATATGCCCACAAATGTGTAACTGGACTACTTCTTTAAATTGACACCACATCCGGTGACCTTTGGGACATGGTTTGACCCCCTTAGGAAAGTGCTATCATCATGAAACGTTCAGATCACTTACAACTCAATAGATTCTACCTTCCTGTAACGTTTCAGCCTGATTGGACCTTGTTTTCACACAAATGAACCCAGAATGATGTGAAATTGTGCTTCGTGCAACATAATTCTGGGTGCCATTTACAAACCATAAGTGCTAATGACTCCATTCCTTTTTGTGGTTGTAGGGGCTGTTTATTGGAGTACACTAAAACAAACCTAACCTCTCTAGGACATTCAGAAGCCAAGTTATAAGCCCACAAAGGTGTAACTGGACTACTTCTTTAAAGTGACACCAAGCCCGGTGACCTTTGGGACATGGTTTTACCCCCTATAAGAATGTGTGATCATCTTGAAACGTTCAGATCACTTACAACTCAATAGATTCTACCTCCCTGTAACGTTTCAGCCTGATTGGACCTTGTTTTCACACAAATGAACCCAGAATGATGTGAAATTGTGCTTCGTGCAACATAATTCTGGGTGCCATTTAAAAACCATAAGTGCTAATTACTCCATTCCTTTTTGAGGTTGTAGGGGCTGTTGATTGGAGTACACTAAAACAAACCTGATCTCTCTAGGACATTCAGAAGCCAAGTTATAAGCCCTCAAAGGTGTAACTGGACTACTTCTTTAAAGTGACACCAGGCCCGGTGACCTTTGGGACATGGTTTGACCCCCTTAGGAAAGTGCTATCATCATGAAACGTTCAGATCACTTACAACTCAATAGATTCTACCTTCCTGTAACATTTCAGCCTGATTGGACCTTGTTTTCACACAAATGAACCCAGAATGATGTGAAATTGTGCTTCGTGCAACATAATTCTGGGTGCCATTTACAAACCATAAGTGCTACTGACTCCATTCCTTTTTATGGTTGTAGGGGCTGTTGGTTGGAGTACATTAAAACAAACCTGATCTCTCTAGGACATTCAGAAGCCAAGTTATAAGCCCACAAATGTGTAACTGGACTACTTCTTTAAATTGACACCAGATCCGGTGACCTTTGGGACATGGTTTGACCCCCTTAGGAAAGTGCTATCATCATGAAACGTTCAGATCACTTACAACTCAATAGATTCTACCTTCCTGTAACGTTTCAGCCTGATTGGACCTTGTTTTCACACAAATGAACCCAGAATGATGTGAAATTGTGCTTCGTGCAACATAATTCTGGGTGCCATTTAAAAACCATAAGTGCTACTTACTCCATTCCTTTTTGAGGTTGTAGGGGCTGTTGATTGGAGTACACTAAAACAAACCTGATCTCTCTAGGACATTCAGAAGCCAAGTTATAAGCCCTCAAAGGTGTAACTGGACTACTTCTTTAAAGTGACACCAGGCCCTGTGACCTTTGGGACATGGTTTGACCCCCTTAGGAAAGTGCTATCATCATGAAACGTTCAGATCACTTACAACTCAATAGATTCTACCTTCCTGTAACATTTCAGCCTGATTGTACCTTGTTTTCACACAAATGAACCCAGAATGATGTGAAATTGTGCTTCGTGCAACATAATTCTGGGTGCCATTTACAAACCATAAGTGCTAATGACTCCATTCCTTTTTGAGGTTGTAGGGGCTGTTGATTGGAGTACACTAAAACAAACCTGATCTCTCTAGGACATTCAGAAGCCAAGTTATAAGCCCTCAAAGGTGTAACTGGACTACTTCTTTAAAGTGACACCAGGCCCTGTGACCTTTGGGACATGGTTTGACCCCCTTAGGAAAGTGCTATCATCATGAAACGTTCAGATCACTTACAACTCAATAGATTCTACCTTCCTGTAACATTTCAGCCTGATTGTACCTTGTTTTCACACAAATGAACCCAGAATGATGTGAAATTGTGCTTCGTGCATCATAATTCTGGGTGCCATTTACAAACCATAAGTGCTAATGACTCCATTCCTTTTTGTGGTTGTAGGGGCTGTTGATTGGAGTACACTAAAACAAACCTGATCTCTCTAGGACATTCAGAAGCAAAGTTATAAGCCCACAAATGTGTAACTGGACTACTTTAAATTGACACAAGATCCGGTGACCTTTGGGACATGGTTTGACCCCCTTAGGAAAGTGCTATCATCATGAAACGTTCAGATCACTTAGAACTCAATAGATTCTACCTTTCTGTAGCGTTTCAGCCTGATTGGACCTTGTTTTCACACAAATGGACCCAGAATGATGTGAAATTGTGCTTCGTGCAACATAATTCTGGGTGCCATTTACAAACCATAAGTGCTAATGACTCCATTCCTTTTTGTGGTTGTAGGGGCTGTTGATTGGAGTACATTAAAACAAACCTGATCTCTCTAGGACATTCAGAAGCCAAGTTATATGCCCACAAATGTGTAACTGGACTACTTCTTTAAATTGACACCACATCCGGTGACCTTTGGTACATGGTTTGACCCCCTTAGGAAAGTGCTATCATCATGAAAGGTTCAGATCACTTACAACTCAATAGATTCTACCTTCCTGTAACGTTTCAGCCTGATTGGACCTTGTTTTCACACAAATGAACCCAGAATGATGTGAAATTGTGCTTCGTGCAACATAATTCTGGGTGCCATTTACAAACCATAAGTGCTAATGACTCCATTCCTTTTTGTGGTTGTAGGGGCTGTTTATTGGAGTACACTAAAACAAACCTAACCTCTCTAGGACATTCAGAAGCCAAGTTATAAGCCCACAAAGGTGTAACTGGACTACTTCTTTAAAGTGACACCAAGCCCGGTGACCTTTGGGACATGGTTTTACCCCCTATAAGAATGTGTGATCATCTTGAAACGTTCAGATCACTTACAACTCAATAGATTCTACCTCCCCGTAACGTTTCAGCCTGATTGGACCTTGTTTTCACACAAATGAACCCAGAATGATGTGAAATTGTGCTTCGTGCAACATAATTCTGGGTGCCATTTAAAAACCATAAGTGCTAATTACTCCATTCCTTTTTGAGGTTGTAGGGGCTGTTGATTGGAGTACACTAAAACAAACCTGATGTCTCTACGACATTCAGAAGCCAAGTTATAAGCCCTCAAAGGTGTAACTGGACTACTTCTTTAAAGTGACACCAGGCCCGGTGACCTTTGGGACATGGTTTGACCCCCTTAGGAAAGTGCTATCATCATGAAACGTTCAGATCACTTACAACTCAATAGATTCTACCTTCCTGTAACATTTCAGCCTGATTGGACCTTGTTTTCACACAAATGAACCCAGAATGATGTGAAATTGTGCTTCGTGCAACATAATTCTGGGTGCCATTTACAAACCATAAGTGCTACTGACTCCATTCCTTTTTATGGTTGTAGGGGCTGTTGGTTGGAGTACATTAAAACAAACCTGATCTCTCTAGGACATTCAGAAGCCAAGTTATAAGCCCACAAATGTGTAACTGGACTACTTCTTTAAATTGACACCAGATCCGGTGACCTTTGGGACATGGTTTGACCCCCTTAGGAAAGTGCTATCATCATGAAACGTTCAGATCACTTACAACTCAATAGATTCTACCTTCCTGTAACGTTTCAGCCTGATTGGACCTTGTTTTCACACAAATGAACCCAGAATGATGTGAAATTGTGCTTCGTGCAACATAATTCTGGGTGCCATTTAAAAACCATAAGTGCTAATTACTCCATTCCTTTTTGAGGTTGTAGGGGCTGTTGATTGGAGTACACTAAAACAAACCTGATCTCTCTAGGACATTCAGAAGCCAAGTTATAAGCCCTCAAAGGTGTACCTGGACTACTTCTTTAAAGTGACACCAGCCCCTGTGACCTTTGGGACATGGTTTGACCCCCTTAGGAAAGTGCTATCATCATGAAACGTTCAGATCACTTACAACTCAATAGATTCTACCTTCCTGTAACATTTCAGCCTGATTGTACCTTGTTTTCACACAAATGAACCCAGAATGATGTGAAATTGTGCTTCGTGCAACATAATTCTGGGTGCCATTTACAAACCATAAGTGCTAATGACTCCATTCCTTTTTGTGGTTGTAGGGGCTGTTGATTGGAGTACACTAAAACAAACCTGATCTCTCTAGGACATTCAGAAGCCAAGTTATAAGCCCACAAATGTGTAACTGGACTACTTCTTTAAATTGACACCAGATCCGGTGACCTTTGGGACATGGTTTGACCCCCTTAGGAAAGTGCTATCATCATGAAACGTTCAGATCACTTAGAACTCAATAGATTCTACCTTTCTGTAGCGTTTCAGCCTGATTGGACCTTGTTTTCACACAAATGGACCCAGAATTATGTGAAATTGTGCTTCGTGCAACATAATTCTGGGTGCCATTTACAAACCATAAGTGCTAATGACTCCATTCCTTTTTGTGGTTGTAGGGGCTGTTGATTGGAGTACATTAAAACAAACCTGATCTCTCTAGGACATTCAGAAGCCAAGTTATATGCCCACAAATGTGTAACTGGACTACTTCTTTAAATTGACACCACATCCGGTGACCTTTGGGACATGGTTTGACCCCCTTAGGAAAGTGCTATCATCATGAAACGTTCAGATCACTTACAACTCAATAGATTCTACCTTCCTGTAACGTTTCAGCCTGATTGGACCTTGTTTTCACACAAATGAACCCAGAATGATGTGAAATTGTGCTTCGTGCAACATAATTCTGGGTGCCATTTACAAACCATAAGTGCTAATGACTCCATTCCTTTTTGTTGTTGTAGGGGCTGTTGATTGGAGTACACTAAAACAAACCTAACCTCTCTAAGACATTCAGAAGCCAAGTTATAAGCCCACAAAGGTGTAACTGGACTACTTCTTTAAAGTGACACCAGGCCCGGTGACCTTTGGGACATGGTTTTACCCCCTATAGGAATGTGTGATCATCTTGAAACGTTCAGATCACTTACAACTCAATAGATTCTACCTTCTTGTAGCGTTTCAGCCTGATTGGACCTTGTTTTCACACAAATGGACCCAGAATGATGTGAAATTGTGCTTCGTGCAACATAATTCTGGGTGACATTTACAAACCTTAAGTGCTAATGACTCCATTCCTTTTTGTGGTTGTAGGGGCTGTTGATTGGAGTACACTAAAACAAACCTGATCTCTCTAGGACATTCAGAAGCCAAGTTATAAGCCCACAAATGTGTAACTGGACTACTTCTTTAAATTGACACCAGATCCGGTGACCTTTGGGACATGGTTTGACCCCCTTAGGAAAGTGCTATCATCATGAAACGTTCAGATCACTTACAACTCAATAGATTCTACCTCCCTGTAACGTTTCAGCCTGATTGGACCTTGTTTTCACACAAATGAACCCAGAATGATGTGAAATTGTGCTTCGTGCAACATAATTCTGGGTGCCATTTACAAACCATAAGTGCTAAAGACTCCATTCCTTTTTGTGGTTGTAGGGGCTGTTGATTGGAGTACACTAAAACAAACCTGATCTCTCTAGGACATTCAGAAGCCAAGTTATAAGCCCACAAATCTGTAACTGGACTACTTCTTTAAATTGACACCAGATCCGGTGACCTTTGGGACATGGTTTGACCCCCTTAGGAAAGTGCTATCATCATGAAACGTTCAGATCACTTAGAACTCAATAGATTCTACCTTTCTGTAGCGTTTCAGCCTGATTGGACCTTGTTTTCACACAAATGGACCCAGAATTATGTGAAATTGTGCTTCGTGCAACATAATTCTGGGTGCCATTTACAAACCATAAGTGCTAATGACTCCATTCCTTTTTGTGGTTGTAGGAGCTGTTGATTGGAGTACATTAAAACAAACCTGATCTCTCTAGGACATTCAGAAGCCAAGTTATATGCCCACAAATGTGTAACTGGACTACTTCTTTAAATTGACACCACATCCGGTGACCTTTGGGACATGGTTTGACCACCTTAGGAAAGTGCTATCATCATGAAACGTTCAGATCACTTACAACTCAATAGATTCTACCTTCCTGTAACATTTCAGCCTGAATGGACCTTGTTTTCACACAAATGAACCCAGAATGATGTGAAATTGTGCTTCGTGCAACATAATTCTGGGTGCCATTTACAAACCATAAGTGCTAATGACTCCATTCCTTTTTGTTGTTGTAGGGGCTGTTGATTGGAGTACACTAAAACAAACCTAACCTCTCTAAGACATTCAGAAGCCAAGTTATAAGCCCACAAAGGTGTAACTGGACTACTTCTTTAAAGTGACACCAGGCCCGGTGACCTTTGGGACATGGTTTTACCCCCTATAGGAATATGTGATCATCTTGAAACGTTCAGATCACTTACAACTCAATAGATTCTACCTTCTTGTAGCATTTCAGCCTGATTGGACCTTGTTTTCACACAAATGGACCCAGAATGATGTGAAATTGTGCTTCGTGCAACATAATTCTGGGTGCCATTTACAAACCTTAAGTGCTAATGACTCCATTCCTTTTTGTGGTTGTAGGGGCTGTTGATTGGAGTACACTAAAACAAACGTGATCTCTCTAGGACATTCAGAAGCCAAGTTATAAGCCCACAAATGTGTAACTGGACTACTTCTTTAAATTGACACCAGATCCGGTGACCTTTGGGACATGGTTTGACCCCCTTAGGAAAGTGCTATCATCATGAAACGTTCAGATCACTTACAACTCAATAGATTCTACCTTCCTGTAACGTTTCAGCCTGATTGGACCTTGTTTTCACACAAATGAACCCAGAATGATGTGAAATTGTGCTTCGTGCAACATAATTCTGGGTGCCATTTAAAAACCATAAGTGCTAATTACTCCATTCCTTTTTGAGGTTGTAGGGGCTGTTGATTGGAGTACACTAAAACAAACCTGATCTCTCTAGGACATTCAGAAGCCAAGTTATAAGCCCTCAAAGGTGTAACTGTACTTCTTTAAAGTGACACCAGGCCCTGTGACCTTTGGGACATGGTTTGACCACCTTAGGAAAGTGCTATCATCATGAAACGTTCAGATCACTTACAACTCAATAGATTCTACCTTCCTGTAACATTTCAGCCTGATTGTACCTTGTTTTCACACAAATGAACCCAGAATGATGTGAAATTGTGCTTCGTGCAACATAATTCTGGGTGCCATTTACAAACCATAAGTGCTAAAGACTCCATTCCTTTTTGTGGTTGTAGGGGCTGTTGATTGGAGTACACTAAAACAAACCCTAATCTCTCTAGGACATTCAGAAGCCAAGTTATAAGCCCACAAATCTGTAACTGGACTACTTTAAATTGACACCAGATCCGGTGACCTTTGGGACATGGTTTGACCCCCTTAGGAAAGTGCTATCATCATGAAACGTTCAGATCACTTAGAACTCAATAGATTCTACCTTTCTGTAGCGTTTCAGCCTGATTGGACCTTGTTTTCACACAAATGGACCCAGAATTATGTGAAATTGTGATTCGTGCAACATAATTCTGGGTGCCATTTACAAACCATAAGTGCTAATGACTCCATTCCTTTTTGTGGTTGTAGGAGCTGTTGATTGGAGTACATTAAAACAAACCTGATCTCTCTAGGACATTCAGAAGCCAAGTTATATGCCCACAAATGTGTAACTGGACTACTTCTTTAAATTGACACCACATCCGGTGACCTTTGGGACATGGTTTGACCACCTTAGGAAAGTGCTATCATCATGAAACGTTCAGATCACTTACAACTCAATAGATTCTACCTTCCTGTAACATTTCAGCCTGAATGGACCTTGTTTTCACACAAATGAACCCAGAATGATGTGAAATTGTGCTTCGTGCAACATAATTCTGGGTGCCATTTACAAACCATAAGTGCTAATGACTCCATTCCTTTTTGTTGTTGTAGGGGCTGTTGATTGGAGTACACTAAAACAAACCTTACCTCTCTAAGACATTCAGAAGCCAAGTTATAAGCCCACAAAGGTGTAACTGGACTACTTCTTTAAAGTGACACCAGGCCCGGTGACCTTTGGGACATGGTTTTACCCCCTATAGGAATATGTGATCATCTTGAAACGTTCAGATCACTTACAACTCAATAGATTCTACCTTCTTGTAGCATTTCAGCCTGATTGGACCTTGTTTTCACACAAATGGACCCAGAATGATGTGAAATTGTGCTTCGTGCAACATAATTCTGGGTGCCATTTACAAACCTTAAGTGCTAATGACTCCATTCCTTTTTGTGGTTGTAGGGGCTGTTGATTGGAGTACACTAAAACAAACGTGATCTCTCTAGGACATTCAGAAGCCAAGTTATAAGCCCACAAATGTGTAACTGGACTACTTCTTTAAATTGACACCAGATCCGGTGACCTTTGGGACATGGTTTGACCCCCTTAGGAAAGTGCTATCATCATGAAACGTTCAGATCACTTACAACTCAATAGATTCTACCTTCCTGTAACGTTTCAGCCTGATTGGACCTTGTTTTCACACAAATGAACCCAGAATGATGTGAAATTGTGCTTCGTGCAACATAATTCTGGGTGCCATTTAAAAACCATAAGTGCTAATTACTCCATTCCTTTTTGAGGTTGTAGGGGCTGTTGATTGGAGTACACTAAAACAAACCTGATCTCTCTAGGACATTCAGAAGCCAAGTTATAAGCCCTCAAAGGTGTAACTGGACTACTTCTTTAAAGTGACACCAGGCCCTGTGACCTTTGGGACATGGTTTGACCCCCTTAGGAAAGTGCTATCATCATGAAACGTTCAGATCACTTACAACTCAATAGATTCTACCTTCCTGTAACATTTCAGCCTGATTGGACCTTGTTTTCACACAAATGGACCCAGAATTATGTGAAATTGTGCTTCGTGCAACATAATTCTGGGTGCCATTTACAAACCATAAGTGCTAATGACTCCATTCCTTTTTGTGGTTGTAGGGGCTGTTGATTGGAGTACATTAAAACAAACCTGATCTCTCTAGGACATTCAGAAGCCAAGTTATATGCCCACAAATGTGTAACTGGACTACTTCTTTAAATTGACACCACATCCGGTGACCTTTGGGACATGGTTTGACCCCCTTAGGAAAGTGCTATCATCATGAAACGTTCAGATCACTTACAACTCAATAGATTCTACCTTCCTGTAACGTTTCAGCCTGATTGGACCTTGTTTTCACACAAATGAACCCAGAATGATGTGAAATTGTGCTTCGTGCAACATAATTCTGGGTGCCATTTACAAACCATAAGTGCTAGTGACTCCATTCCTTTTTGTTGTTGTAGGGGCTGTTGATTGGAGTACACTAAAACAAACCTAACCTCTCTAAGACATTCAGAAGCCAAGTTATAAGCCCACAAAGGTGTAACTGGACTACTTCTTTAAAGTGACACCAGGCCCGGTGACCTTTGGGACATGGTTTTACCCCCTATAGGAATGTGTGATCATCTTGAAACGTTCAGATCACTTACAACTCAATAGATTCTACCTTCTTGTAGCGTTTCAGCCTGATTGGACCTTGTTTTCACACAAATGGACCCAGAATGATGTGAAATTGTGCTTCGTGCAACATAATTCTGGGTGCCATTTACAAACCTTAAGTGCTAATGACTCCATTCCTTTTTGTGGTTGTAGGGGCTGTTGATTGGAGTACACTAAAACAAACCTGATCTCTCTAGGACATTCAGAAGCCAAGTTATAAGCCCACAAATGTGTAACTGGACTACTTTAAATTGACACCAGATCCGGTGACCTTTGGGACATGGTTTGACCCCCTTAGGAAAGTGCTATCATCATGAAACGTTCAGATCACTTACAACTCAATAGATTCTACCTCCCTGTAACGTTTCAGCCTGATTGGACCTTGTTTTCACACAAATGAACCCAGAATGATGTGAAATTGTGCTTCGTGCAACATAATTCTGGGTGCCATTTAAAAACCATAAGTGCTAATGACTCCATTCCTTTTTGAGGTTGTAGGGGCTGTTGATTGGAGTACACTAAAACAAACCTGATCTCTCTAGGACATTCAGAAGCCAAGTTATAAGCCCTCAAAGGTGTAACTGTACTTCTTTAAAGTGACACCAGGCCCTGTGACCTTTGGGACATGGTTTGACCACCTTAGGAAAGTGCTATCATCATGAAACGTTCAGATCACTTACAACTCAATAGATTCTACCTTCCTGTAACATTTCAGCCTGATTGTACCTTGTTTTCACACAAATGAACCCAGAATGATGTGAAATTGTGCTTCGTGCAACATAATTCTGGGTGCCATTTACAAACCATAAGTGCTAGAGACTCCATTCCTTTGGTTGTAGGGGCTGTTGATTGGAGTACACTAAAACAAACCTGATCTCTCTAGGACATTCAGAAGCCAAGTTATAAGCCCACAAATCTGTAACTGGACTACTTCTTTAAATTGACACCAGATCCGGTGACCTTTGGGACATGGTTTGACCCCCTTAGGAAAGTGCTATCATCATGAAACGTTCAGATCACTTAGAACTCAATAGATTCTACCTTTCTGTAGCGTTTCAGCCTGATTGGACCTTGTTTTCACACAAATGGACCCAGAATTATGTGAAATTGTGCTTCGTGCAACATAATTCTGGGTGCCATTTACAAACCATAAGTGCTAATGACTCCATTCCTTTTTGTGGTTGTAGGAGCTGTTGATTGGAGTACATTAAAACAAACCTGATCTCTCTAGGACATTCAGAAGCCAAGTTATATGCCCACAAATGTGTAACTGGACTACTTCTTTAAATTGACACCACATCCGGTGACCTTTGGGACATGGTTTGACCACCTTAGGAAAGTGCTATCATCATGAAACGTTCAGATCACTTACAACTCAATAGATTCTACCTTCCTGTAACATTTCAGCCTGAATGGACCTTGTTTTCACACAAATGAACCCAGAATGATGTGAAATTGTGCTTCGTGCAACATAATTCTGGGTGCCATTTGCAAACCATAAGTGCTAATGACTCCATTCCTTTTTGTTGTTGTAGGGGCTGTTGATTGGAGTACACTAAAACAAACCTAACCTCTCTAAGACATTCAGAAGCCAAGTTATAAGCCCACAAAGGTGTAACTGGACTACTTCTTTAAAGTGACACCAGGCCCGGTGACCTTTGGGACATGGTTTTACCCCCTATAGGAATATGTGATCATCTTGAAACGTTCAGATCACTTACAACTCAATAGATTCTACCTTCTTGTAGCGTTTCAGCCTGATTGGACCTTGTTTTCACACAAATGGACCCAGAATGATGTGAAATTGTGCTTCGTGCAACATAATTCTGGGTGCCATTTACAAACCTTAAGTGCTAATGACTCCATTCCTTTTTGTGGTTGTAGGGGCTGTTGATTGGAGTACACTAAAACAAACCTGATCTCTCTAGGACATTCAGAAGCCAAGTTATAAGCCCACAAATGTGTAACTGGACTACTTCTTTAAATTGACACCAGATCCGGTGACCTTTGGGACATGGTTTGACCCCCTTAGGAAAGTGCTATCATCATGAAACGTTCAGATCACTTACAACTCAATAGATTCTACCTCCCTGTAACGTTTCAGCCTGATTGGACCTTGTTTTCACACAAATGAACCCAGAATGATGTGAAATTGTGCTTCGTGCAACATAATTCTGGGTGCCATTTAAAAACCATAAGTGCTAATGACTCCATTCCTTTTTGAGGTTGTAGGGGCTGTTGATTGGAGTACACTAAAACAAACCTGATCTCTCTAGGACATTCAGAAGCCAAGTTATAAGCCCTCAAAGGTGTAACTGTACTTCTTTAAAGTGACACCAGGCCCTGTGACCTTTGGGACATGGTTTGACCACCTTAGGAAAGTGCTATCATCATGAAACGTTCAGATCACTTACAACTCAATAGATTCTACCTTCCTGTAACATTTCAGCCTGATTGTACCTTGTTTTCACACAAATGGACCCAGAATTATGTGAAATTGTGATTCGTGCAACATAATTCTGGGTGCCATTTACAAACCATAAGTGCTAATGACTCCATTCCTTTTTGTGGTTGTAGGAGCTGTTGATTGGAGTACATTAAAACAAACCTGATCTCTCTAGGACATTCAGAAGCCAAGTTATATGCCCACAAATGTGTAACTGGACTACTTCTTTAAATTGACACCACATCCGGTGACCTTTGGGACATGGTTTGACCACCTTAGGAAAGTGCTATCATCATGAAACGTTCAGATCACTTACAACTCAATAGATTCTACCTTCCTGTAACATTTCAGCCTGAATGGACCTTGTTTTCACACAAATGAACCCAGAATGATGTGAAATTGTGCTTCGTGCAACATAATTCTGGGTGCCATTTACAAACCATAAGTGCTAATGACTCCATTCCTTTTTGTTGTTGTAGGGGCTGTTGATTGGAGTACACTAAAACAAACCTTACCTCTCTAAGACATTCAGAAGCCAAGTTATAAGCCCACAAAGGTGTAACTGGACTACTTCTTTAAAGTGACACCAGGCCCGGTGACCTTTGGGACATGGTTTTACCCCCTATAGGAATATGTGATCATCTTGAAACGTTCAGATCACTTACAACTCAATAGATTCTACCTTCTTGTAGCATTTCAGCCTGATTGGACCTTGTTTTCACACAAATGGACCCAGAATGATGTGAAATTGTGCTTCGTGCAACATAATTCTGGGTGCCATTTACAAACCTTAAGTGCTAATGACTCCATTCCTTTTTGTGGTTGTAGGGGCTGTTGATTGGAGTACACTAAAACAAACGTGATCTCTCTAGGACATTCAGAAGCCAAGTTATAAGCCCACAAATGTGTAACTGGACTACTTCTTTAAATTGACACCAGATCCGGTGACCTTTGGGACATGGTTTGACCCCCTTAGGAAAGTGCTATCATCATGAAACGTTCAGATCACTTACAACTCAATAGATTCTACCTTCCTGTAACGTTTCAGCCTGATTGGACCTTGTTTTCACACAAATGAACCCAGAATGATGTGAAATTGTGCTTCGTGCAACATAATTCTGGGTGCCATTTAAAAACCATAAGTGCTAATTACTCCATTCCTTTTTGAGGTTGTAGGGGCTGTTGATTGGAGTACACTAAAACAAACCTGATCTCTCTAGGACATTCAGAAGCCAAGTTATAAGCCCTCAAAGGTGTAACTGGACTACTTCTTTAAAGTGACACCAGGCCCTGTGACCTTTGGGACATGGTTTGACCCCCTTAGGAAAGTGCTATCATCATGAAACGTTCAGATCACTTACAACTCAATAGATTCTACCTTCCTGTAACATTTCAGCCTGATTGGACCTTGTTTTCACACAAATGGACCCAGAATTATGTGAAATTGTGCTTCGTGCAACATAATTCTGGGTGCCATTTACAAACCATAAGTGCTAATGACTCCATTCCTTTTTGTGGTTGTAGGGGCTGTTGATTGGAGTACATTAAAACAAACCTGATCTCTCTAGGACATTCAGAAGCCAAGTTATATGCCCACAAATGTGTAACTGGACTACTTCTTTAAATTGACACCACATCCGGTGACCTTTGGGACATGGTTTGACCCCCTTAGGAAAGTGCTATCATCATGAAACGTTCAGATCACTTACAACTCAATAGATTCTACCTTCTTGTAGCGTTTCAGCCTGATTGGACCTTGTTTTCACACAAATGGACCCAGAATGATGTGAAATTGTGCTTCGTGCAACATAATTCTGGGTGCCATTTACAAACCTTAAGTGCTAATGACTCCATTCCTTTTTGTGGTTGTAGGGGCTGTTGATTGGAGTACACTAAAACAAACCTGATCTCTCTAGGACATTCAGAAGCCAAGTTATAAGCCCACAAATGTGTAACTGGACTACTTCTTTAAATTGACACCAGATCCGGTGACCTTTGGGACATGGTTTGACCCCCTTAGGAAAGTGCTATCATCATGAAACGTTCAGATCACTTACAACTCAATAGATTCTACCTCCCTGTAACGTTTCAGCCTGATTGGACCTTGTTTTCACACAAATGAACCCAGAATGATGTGAAATTGTGCTTCGTGCAACATAATTCTGGGTGCCATTTAAAAACCATAAGTGCTAATGACTCCATTCCTTTTTGAGGTTGTAGGGGCTGTTGATTGGAGTACACTAAAACAAACCTGATCTCTCTAGGACATTCAGAAGCCAAGTTATAAGCCCTCAAAGGTGTAACTGTACTTCTTTAAAGTGACACCAGGCCCTGTGACCTTTGGGACATGGTTTGACCACCTTAGGAAAGTGCTATCATCATGAAACGTTCAGATCACTTACAACTCAATAGATTCTACCTTCCTGTAACATTTCAGCCTGATTGTACCTTGTTTTCACACAAATGAACCCAGAATGATGTGAAATTGTGCTTCGTGCAACATAATTCTGGGTGCCATTTACAAACCATAAGTGCTAGAGACTCCATTCCTTTGGTTGTAGGGGCTGTTGATTGGAGTACACTAAAACAAACCTGATCTCTCTAGGACATTCAGAAGCCAAGTTATAAGCCCACAAATCTGTAACTGGACTACTTTAAATTGACACCAGATCCGGTGACCTTTGGGACATGGTTTGACCCCCTTAGGAAAGTGCTATCATCATGAAACGTTCAGATCACTTAGAACTCAATAGATTCTACCTTTCTGTAGCGTTTCAGCCTGATTGGACCTTGTTTTCACACAAATGGACCCAGAATTATGTGAAATTGTGCTTCGTGCAACATAATTCTGGGTGCCATTTACAAACCATAAGTGCTAATGACTCCATTCCTTTTTGTGGTTGTAGGAGCTGTTGATTGGAGTACATTAAAACAAACCTGATCTCTCTAGGACATTCAGAAGCCAAGTTATATGCCCACAAATGTGTAACTGGACTACTTCTTTAAATTGACACCACATCCGGTGACCTTTGGGACATGGTTTGACCACCTTAGGAAAGTGCTATCATCATGAAACGTTCAGATCACTTACAACTCAATAGATTCTACCTTCCTGTAACATTTCAGCCTGAATGGACCTTGTTTTCACACAAATGAACCCAGAATGATGTGAAATTGTGCTTCGTGCAACATAATTCTGGGTGCCATTTGCAAACCATAAGTGCTAATGACTCCATTCCTTTTTGTTGTTGTAGGGGCTGTTGATTGGAGTACACTAAAACAAACCTAACCTCTCTAAGACATTCAGAAGCCAAGTTATAAGCCCACAAAGGTGTAACTGGACTACTTCTTTAAAGTGACACCAGGCCCGGTGACCTTTGGGACATGGTTTTACCCCCTATAGGAATATGTGATCATCTTGAAACGTTCAGATCACTTACAACTCAATAGATTCTACCTTCTTGTAGCGTTTCAGCCTGATTGGACCTTGTTTTCACACAAATGGACCCAGAATGATGTGAAATTGTGCTTCGTGCAACATAATTCTGGGTGCCATTTACAAACCTTAAGTGCTAATGACTCCATTCCTTTTTGTGGTTGTAGGGGCTGTTGATTGGAGTACACTAAAACAAACCTGATCTCTCTAGGACATTCAGAAGCCAAGTTATAAGCCCACAAATGTGTAACTGGACTACTTCTTTAAATTGACACCAGATCCGGTGACCTTTGGGACATGGTTTGACCCCCTTAGGAAAGTGCTATCATCATGAAACGTTCAGATCACTTACAACTCAATAGATTCTACCTCCCTGTAACGTTTCAGCCTGATTGGACCTTGTTTTCACACAAATGAACCCAGAATGATGTGAAATTGTGCTTCGTGCAACATAATTCTGGGTGCCATTTAAAAACCATAAGTGCTAATGACTCCATTCCTTTTTGAGGTTGTAGGGGCTGTTGATTGGAGTACACTAAAACAAACCTGATCTCTCTAGGACATTCAGAAGCCAAGTTATAAGCCCTCAAAGGTGTAACTGTACTTCTTTAAAGTGACACCAGGCCCTGTGACCTTTGGGACATGGTTTGACCACCTTAGGAAAGTGCTATCATCATGAAACGTTCAGATCACTTACAACTCAATAGATTCTACCTTCCTGTAACATTTCAGCCTGATTGTACCTTGTTTTCACACAAATGGACCCAGAATTATGTGAAATTGTGATTCGTGCAACATAATTCTGGGTGCCATTTACAAACCATAAGTGCTAATGACTCCATTCCTTTTTGTGGTTGTAGGAGCTGTTGATTGGAGTACATTAAAACAAACCTGATCTCTCTAGGACATTCAGAAGCCAAGTTATATGCCCACAAATGTGTAACTGGACTACTTCTTTAAATTGACACCACATCCGGTGACCTTTGGGACATGGTTTGACCACCTTAGGAAAGTGCTATCATCATGAAACGTTCAGATCACTTACAACTCAATAGATTCTACCTTCCTGTAACATTTCAGCCTGAATGGACCTTGTTTTCACACAAATGAACCCAGAATGATGTGAAATTGTGCTTCGTGCAACATAATTCTGGGTGCCATTTACAAACCATAAGTGCTAATGACTCCATTCCTTTTTGTTGTTGTAGGGGCTGTTGATTGGAGTACACTAAAACAAACCTTACCTCTCTAAGACATTCAGAAGCCAAGTTATAAGCCCACAAAGGTGTAACTGGACTACTTCTTTAAAGTGACACCAGGCCCGGTGACCTTTGGGACATGGTTTTACCCCCTATAGGAATATGTGATCATCTTGAAACGTTCAGATCACTTACAACTCAATAGATTCTACCTTCTTGTAGCATTTCAGCCTGATTGGACCTTGTTTTCACACAAATGGACCCAGAATGATGTGAAATTGTGCTTCGTGCAACATAATTCTGGGTGCCATTTACAAACCTTAAGTGCTAATGACTCCATTCCTTTTTGTGGTTGTAGGGGCTGTTGATTGGAGTACACTAAAACAAACGTGATCTCTCTAGGACATTCAGAAGCCAAGTTATAAGCCCACAAATGTGTAACTGGACTACTTCTTTAAATTGACACCAGATCCGGTGACCTTTGGGACATGGTTTGACCCCCTTAGGAAAGTGCTATCATCATGAAACGTTCAGATCACTTACAACTCAATAGATTCTACCTTCCTGTAACGTTTCAGCCTGATTGGACCTTGTTTTCACACAAATGAACCCAGAATGATGTGAAATTGTGCTTCGTGCAACATAATTCTGGGTGCCATTTAAAAACCATAAGTGCTAATTACTCCATTCCTTTTTGAGGTTGTAGGGGCTGTTGATTGGAGTACACTAAAACAAACCTGATCTCTCTAGGACATTCAGAAGCCAAGTTATAAGCCCTCAAAGGTGTAACTGGACTACTTCTTTAAAGTGACACCAGGCCCTGTGACCTTTGGGACATGGTTTGACCCCCTTAGGAAAGTGCTATCATCATGAAACTTTCAGATCACTTACAACTCAATAGATTCTACCTTCCTGTAACATTTCAGCCTGATTGGACCTTGTTTTCACACAAATGGACCCAGAATTATGTGAAATTGTGCTTCGTGCAACATAATTCTGGGTGCCATTTACAAACCATAAGTGCTAATGACTCCATTCCTTTTTGTGGTTGTAGGGGCTGTTGATTGGAGTACATTAAAACAAACCTGATCTCTCTAGGACATTCAGAAGCCAAGTTATATGCCCACAAATGTGTAACTGGACTACTTCTTTAAATTGACACCAGATCCGGTGACCTTTGGGACATGGTTTGACCCCCTTAGGAAAGTGCTATCATCATGAAACGTTCAGATCACTTACAACTCAATAGATTCTACCTCCCTGTAACGTTTCAGCCTGATTGGACCTTGTTTTCACACAAATGAACCCAGAATGATGTGAAATTGTGCTTCGTGCAACATAATTCTGGGTGCCATTTAAAAACCATAAGTGCTAATGACTCCATTCCTTTTTGAGGTTGTAGGGGCTGTTGATTGGAGTACACTAAAACAAACCTGATCTCTCTAGGACATTCAGAAGCCAAGTTATAAGCCCTCAAAGGTGTAACTGTACTTCTTTAAAGTGACACCAGGCCCTGTGACCTTTGGGACATGGTTTGACCACCTTAGGAAAGTGCTATCATCATGAAACGTTCAGATCACTTACAACTCAATAGATTCTTCCTTCCTGTAACATTTCAGCCTGATTGTACCTTGTTTTCACACAAATGAACCCAGAATGATGTGAAATTGTGCTTCGTGCAACATAATTCTGGGTGCCATTTACAAACCATAAGTGCTAGAGACTCCATTCCTTTGGTTGTAGGGGCTGTTGATTGGAGTACACTAAAACAAACCTGATCTCTCTAGGACATTCAGAAGCCAAGTTATAAGCCCACAAATCTGTAACTGGACTACTTTAAATTGACACCAGATCCGGTGACCTTTGGGACATGGTTTGACCCCCTTAGGAAAGTGCTATCATCATGAAACGTTCAGATCACTTAGAACTCAATAGATTCTACCTTTCTGTAGCGTTTCAGCCTGATTGGACCTTGTTTTCACACAAATGGACCCAGAATTATGTGAAATTGTGCTTCGTGCAACATAATTCTGGGTGCCATTTACAAACCATAAGTGCTAATGACTCCATTCCTTTTTGTGGTTGTAGGAGCTGTTGATTGGAGTACATTAAAACAAACCTGATCTCTCTAGGACATTCAGAAGCCAAGTTATATGCCCACAAATGTGTAACTGGACTACTTCTTTAAATTGACACCACATCCGGTGACCTTTGGGACATGGTTTGACCACCTTAGGAAAGTGCTATCATCATGAAACGTTCAGATCACTTACAACTCAATAGATTCTACCTTCCTGTAACATTTCAGCCTGAATGGACCTTGTTTTCACACAAATGAACCCAGAATGATGTGAAATTGTGCTTCGTGCAACATAATTCTGGGTGCCATTTACAAACCATAAGTGCTAATGACTCCATTCCTTTTTGTTGTTGTAGGGGCTGTTGATTGGAGTACACTAAAACAAACCTTACCTCTCTAAGACATTCAGAAGCCAAGTTATAAGCCCACAAAGGTGTAACTGGACTACTTCTTTAAAGTGACACCAGGCCCGGTGACCTTTGGGACATGGTTTTACCCCCTATAGGAATATGTGATCATCTTGAAATGTTCAGATACCTTACAACTCAATAGATTCTACCTTCTTGTAGCATTTCAGCCTGATTGGACCTTGTTTTCACACAAATGGACCCAGAATGATGTGAAATTGTGCTTCGTGCAACATAATTCTGGGTGCCATTTACAAACCTTAAGTGCTAATGACTCCATTCCTTTTTGTGGTTGTAGGGGCTGTTGATTGGAGTACACTAAAACAAACGTGATCTCTCTAGGACATTCAGAAGCCAAGTTATAAGCCCACAAATGTGTAACTGGACTACTTCTTTAAATTGACACCAGATCCGGTGACCTTTGGGACATGGTTTGACCCCCTTAGGAAAGTGCTATCATCATGAAACGTTCAGATCACTTACAACTCAATAGATTCTACCTTCCTGTAACGTTTCAGCCTGATTGGACCTTGTTTTCACACAAATGAACCCAGAATGATGTGAAATTGTGCTTCGTGCAACATAATTCTGGGTGCCATTTAAAAACCATAAGTGCTAATTACTCCATTCCTTTTTGAGGTTGTAGGGGCTGTTGATTGGAGTACACTAAAACAAACCTGATCTCTCTAGGACATTCAGAAGCCAAGTTATAAGCCCTCAAAGGTGTAACTGGACTACTTCTTTAAAGTGACACCAGGCCCTGTGACCTTTGGGACATGGTTTGACCCCCTTAGGAAAGTGCTATCATCATGAAACGTTCAGATCACTTACAACTCAATAGATTCTACCTTCCTGTAACATTTCAGCCTGATTGGACCTTGTTTTCACACAAATGGACCCAGAATTATGTGAAATTGTGCTTCGTGCAACATAATTCTGGGTGCCATTTACAAACCATAAGTGCTAATGACTCCATTCCTTTTTGTGGTTGTAGGGGCTGTTGATTGGAGTACATTAAAACAAACCTGATCTCTCTAGGACATTCAGAAGCCAAGTTATATGCCCACAAATGTGTAACTGGACTACTTCTTTAAATTGACACCACATCCGGTGACCTTTGGGACATGGTTTGACCCCCTTAGGAAAGTGCTATCATCATGAAACGTTCAGATCACTTACAACTCAATAGATTCTACCTTCCTGTAACGTTTCAGCCTGATTGGACCTTGTTTTCACACAAATGAACCCAGAATGATGTGAAATTGTGCTTCGTGCAACATAATTCTGGGTGCCATTTACAAACCATAAGTGCTAGTGACTCCATTCCTTTTTGTTGTTGTAGGGGCTGTTGATTGGAGTACACTAAAACAAACCTAACCTCTCTAAGACATTCAGAAGCCAAGTTATAAGCCCACAAAGGTGTAACTGGACTACTTCTTTAAAGTGACACCAGGCCCGGTGACCTTTGGGACATGGTTTTACCCCCTATAGGAATGTGTGATCATCTTGAAACGTTCAGATCACTTACAACTCAATAGATTCTACCTTCTTGTAGCGTTTCAGCCTGATTGGACCTTGTTTTCACACAAATGGACCCAGAATGATGTGAAATTGTGCTTCGTGCAACATAATTCTGGGTGCCATTTACAAACCTTAAGTGCTAATGACTCCATTCCTTTTTGTGGTTGTAGGGGCTGTTGATTGGAGTACACTAAAACAAACCTGATCTCTCTAGGACATTCAGAAGCCAAGTTATAAGCCCACAAATGTGTAACTGGACTACTTTAAATTGACACCAGATCCGGTGACCTTTGGGACATGGTTTGACCCCCTTAGGAAAGTGCTATCATCATGAAACGTTCAGATCACTTACAACTCAATAGATTCTACCTCCCTGTAACGTTTCAGCCTGATTGGACCTTGTTTTCACACAAATGAACCCAGAATGATGTGAAATTGTGCTTCGTGCAACATAATTCTGGGTGCCATTTAAAAACCATAAGTGCTAATGACGCCATTCCTTTTTGAGGTTGTAGGGGCTGTTGATTGGAGTACACTAAAACAAACCTGATCTCTCTAGGACATTCAGAAGCCAAGTTATAAGCCCTCAAAGGTGTAACTGTACTTCTTTAAAGTGACACCAGGCCCTGTGACCTTTGGGACATGGTTTGACCACCTTAGGAAAGTGCTATCATCATGAAACGTTCAGATCACTTACAACTCAATAGATTCTACCTTCCTGTAACATTTCAGCCTGATTGTACCTTGTTTTCACACAAATGAACCCAGAATGATGTGAAATTGTGCTTCGTGCAACATAATTCTGGGTGCCATTTACAAACCATAAGTGCTAGAGACTCCATTCCTTTGGTTGTAGGGGCTGTTGATTGGAGTACACTAAAACAAACCTGATCTCTCTAGGACATTCAGAAGCCAAGTTATAAGCCCACAAATCTGTAACTGGACTACTTCTTTAAATTGACACCAGATCCGGTGACCTTTGGGACATGGTTTGACCCCCTTAGGAAAGTGCTATCATCATGAAACGTTCATATCACTTAGAACTCAATAGATTCTACCTTTCTGTAGCGTTTCAGCCTGATTGGACCTTGTTTTCACACAAATGGACCCAGAATTATGTGAAATTGTGCTTCGTGCAACATAATTCTGGGTGCCATTTACAAACCATAAGTGCTAATGACTCCATTCCTTTTTGTGGTTGTAGGAGCTGTTGATTGGAGTACATTAAAACAAACCTGATCTCTCTAGGACATTCAGAAGCCAAGTTATATGCCCACAAATGTGTAACTGGACTACTTCTTTAAATTGACACCACATCCGGTGACCTTTGGGACATGGTTTGACCACCTTAGGAAAGTGCTATCATCATGAAACGTTCAGATCACTTACAACTAAATAGATTCTACCTTCCTGTAACATTTCAGCCTGAATGGACCTTGTTTTCACACAAATGAACCCAGAATGATGTGAAATTGTGCTTCGTGCAACATAATTCTGGGTGCCATTTACAAACCATAAGTGCTAATGACTCCATTCCTTTTTGTTGTTGTAGGGGCTGTTGATTGGAGTACACTAAAACAAACCTAACCTCTCTAAGACATTCAGAAGCCAAGTTATAAGCCCACAAAGGTGTAACTGGACTACTTCTTTAAAGTGACACCAGGCCCGGTGACCTTTGGGACATGGTTTTACCCCCTATAGGAATATGTGATCATCTTGAAACGTTCAGATCACTTACAACTCAATAGATTCTACCTTCTTGTAGCATTTCAGCCTGATTGGACCTTGTTTTCACACAAATGGACCCAGAATGATGTGAAATTGTGCTTCGTGCAACATAATTCTGGGTGCCATTTACAAACCTTAAGTGCTAATGACTCCATTCCTTTTTGTGGTTGTAGGGGCTGTTGATTGGAGTACACTAAAACAAACCTGATCTCTCTAGGACATTCAGAAGCCAAGTTATAAGCCCACAAATGTGTAACTGGACTACTTCTTTAAATTGACACCAGATCCGGTGACCTTTGGGACATGTTTTGACCCCCTTAGGAAAGTGCTATCATCATGAAACGTTAAGATCACTTACAACTCAATAGATTCTACCTTCCTGTAACGTTTCAGCCTGATTGGACCTTGTTTTCACACAAATGAACCCAGAATGATGTGAAATTGTGCTTCGTGCAACATAATTCTGGGTGCCATTTACAAACCATAAGTGCTAATGACTCCATTCCTTTTTGTGGTTGTAGAGGCTGTTGATTGGAGTACACTAAAACAAACCTAACCTCTCTAGGACATTCAGAAGCCAAGTTATAAGCCAACAAAGGTGTAACTGGACTACTTCTTTAAAGTGACACCAGGCCCGGTGACCTTTGGGACATGGTTTTACCCCCTATAGGAATGTGTGATCATCTTGAAACGTTCAGATCACTTACAACTCAATAGATTCTACCTTCTTGTAGCGTTTCAGCCTGATTGGACCTTGTTTTCACACAAATGGACCCAGAATGATGTGAAATTGTGCTTCGTGCAACATAATTCTGGGTGCCATTTGCAAACCTTAAGTGCTAATGACTCCATTCCTTTTTGTGGTTGTAGGGGCTGTTGATTGGAGTACACTAAAACAAACCTGATCTCTCTAGAACATTCAGAAGCCAAGTTATAAGCCCACAAATGTGTAACTGGACTACTTCTTTAAATTGACACCAGATCCGGTGACCTTTGGGACATGGTTTGACCCCCTTAGGAAAGTGCTATCATCATGAAACGTTCAGATCACTTACAACTCAATAGGTTCTACCTCCCTGTAACGTTTCAGCCTGATTGGACCTTGTTTTCACACAAATGAACCCAGAATGATGTGAAATTGTGCTTCGTGCAACATAATTCTTGGTGCCATTTAAAAACCATAAGTGCTAATGACTCCATTCCTTTTTGAGGTTGTAGGGGCTGTTGATTGGAGTACATTAAAACAAACCTGATCTCTCTAGGACATTCAGAAGCCAAGTTATAAGCCCTCAAAGGTGTAACTGGACTACTTCTTTAAAGTGACACCAGGCCCTGTGACCTTTGGGACATGGTTTGACCCCCTTAGGAAAGTGCTATCATCATGAAACGTTCAGATCACTTACAACTCAAAAGATTCTACCTTCCTGTAACATTTCAGCCTGATTGTACCTTGTTTTCATACAAATGAACCCAGAATGATGTGAAATTGTGCTTCGTGCAACATAATTCTGGGTGCCATTTACAAACCATAAGTGCTAATGACTCCATTCCTTTTTGTGGTTGTAGGGGCTGTTGATTGGAGTACACTAAAACAAACCTGATCTCTCTAGGACATTCAGAAGCCAAGTTATAAGCCCTCAAAGGTGTAACTGGACTACTTCTTTAAAGTGACACCAGGCCCGGTGACCTTTGGGACATGGTTTGACCCCCTTAGGAAAGTGCTATCATCATGAAACGTTCAGATCACTTACAACTCAATAGATTCTACCTTCCTGTAACATTTACGCCTGATTGTACCTTGTTTTCACACAAATGAACCCAGAATGATTTCAAATTGTGCTTCGTGCAACATAATTCTGGGTGCCATTTACAAACCATAAGTGCTAATGACTCCATTCCTTTTTGTGGTTGTAGGGATTGTTGATTCAAGTACACTAAAACAAACCTAACCTCTCTAGGACATTCAGAAGCCAAGTTATAAGCCCACAAAGGTGTAACTGGACTACTTCTTTAAAGTGACACCAGGCCCGGTGACCTTTGGGACATGGTTTTACCCCCTATAGGAATGTGTGATCATCTTGAAACATTCAGATCACTTACAACTCAATAGATTCTACCTTCTTGTAGCGTTTCAGCCTGATTGGACCTCGTTTTCACACAAATGGACCCAGAATGATGTGAAATTGTGCTTCGTGCAACATAATTCTGGGTGCCATTTACAAACCTTAAGTGCTAATGACTCCATTCCTTTTTGTGGTTGTAGGGGCTGTTGACTGGAGTACACTAAAACAAACCTGATCTCTCTAGGACATTCAAAAGCCAAGTTATAAGCACACAAAGGTGTAACTGGACTACTTCTTTAAAGTGACACCAGGCCCGGTGACCTTTGGGACATGGTTTGACCCCCTTAGGAAAGTGCTATCATCATGAAACGTTCAGATCACTTACAACTCAATAGGTTCTACCTCCCTGTAACGTTTCAGCCTGATTGGACCTTGTTTTCACACAAATGAACCCAGAATGATGTGAAATTGTGCTTCATGCAACATAATTCTGGGTGCCATTTAAAAACCATAAGTGCTAATTACTCCATTCCTTTTTGAGGTTGTAGGGGCTGTTGATTGGAGTACACTAAAACAAACCTGATCTCTCTAGGACATTCAGAAGCCAAGTTATAAGCCCTCAAAGGTGTAACTGGACTACTTCTTTAAAGTGACACCAGGCCCGGTGACCTTTGGGACATGGTTTGACCCCCTTAGGAAAGTGCTATCATCATGAAACGTTCAGATCACTTACAACTCAATAGATTCTACCTTCCTGTAACATTTCAGCCTGATTGTACCTTGTTTTCACACAAATGAACCCAGAATGATTTGAAATTGTGCTTCGTGCAACATAATTCTGGGTGCCATTTACAAACCATAAGTGCTAATGACTCCATTCCTTTTTATGGTTGTAGGGGCTGTTTATTGGAGTACACTAAAACAAACCTAACCTCTCTAGGACATTCAAAAGCCAAGTTATAAGCACACAAAGGTGTAACTGGACTACTTCTTTAAAGTGACACCAGGCCCGGTGACCTTTGGGACATGGTTTTACCCCCTATAGGAATGTCCGATCATCTTGAAACGTTCAGATCACTTACAACTCAATCGATTCTACCTTCTTGTAGCGTTTGAGCCTGATTGGACCTTGTTTTCACACAAATGGACCCAGAATGATGTGAAATTGTGCTTCGTGCAACATAATTCTGGGTGCCATTTACAAACCTTAAGTGCTAATGACTCCATTCCTTTTTGTGGTTGTAGGGGCTGTTGATTGGAGTACACTAAAACAAACCTGATCTCTCTAGGACATTCAGAAGCCAAGTTATAAGCCCACAAAGGTGTAACTGGACAACTTCTTTAAATTGACACCAGATCCGGTGACCTTTGGGACATGGTTTGACCCCCTTAGGAAAGTGCTATCATCATGAAACGTTCAGATCACTTACAACTCAATAGATTCTACCTTCTTGTAACGTTTCAGCCTGATTGGACCTTGTTTTCACACAAATGGACCCAGAATGATGTGAAATTGTGCTGCGTGCAACATAATTCTGGGTGCCATTTACAAACCATAAGTGCTAATGACTCCATTCCTTTTTGTGGTTGTAGGGGCTGTTGGTTGGAGTACATTAAAACAAACATGATCTCTCTAGGACATTCAGAAGCCAAGTTATAAGCCCACAAATGTGTAACTGGACTACTTCTTTAAATTGACACCAGATCCGGTGACCTTTGGGACATGGTTTGACCCCCTTAGGAAAGTGCTATCATCATGAAACGTTCAGATCACTTACAACTCAATAGATTCTACATTCCTGTAACGTTTCAGCCTGATTGGACCTTGTTTTCACACAAATGAACCCAGAATGATGTGAAATTGTGCTTAGTGCAGCATAATTCTGGGTGCCATTTAAAAACCATAAGTGCTAATGACTCCATTCCTTTTTTAGGTTGTAGGGAATGTTGATCGGAGTGCACTAAATCAAACCTGACCTCTCTAGGACATTCAGAAGCCAAGTTATAAGCCCACAAATGTGTAACTGGACTACGTCTTTAAAGTGACACCAGGCCCGGTGACCTTTGGGACATGGTTTTACCCCCTATAGGAATGTGCGATCATCTTGAAACGTTCAGATCACTTACAACTCAGTAGATTCTACCTTCTTGTAGCGTTTCAGCCTGATTGGACCTTGTTTTCACGCAAATGGACCCAGAATGATGTGAAATTGTGCTTCGTGCAAAATAATTCTGGGTGCCATTTACAAACCTTAAGTGCTAATGACTCCATTCCTTTTTGTGGTTGTAGGGGCTGTTGCTTGGAGTACACTAAAACAAACCTGATCTCTCTAGGACATTCCGAAGCCAAGTTATAAGCCCACAAATGTGTAACTGGACTACTTCTTTAAATTGACACCAGATCCGGTGACCTTTGGGACATGGTTTGACCCCCTTAGGAAAGTGCTATCATCATGAAACGTTCAGATCACTTACAACTCAATAGATTCTACCTTCCTGTAACGTTTCAGCCTCATTGGACCTTGTTTTCACACAAATGAACCCAGAATGATGTGAAATTGTGCTTCGTGCAACATAATTCTGGGTGCCATTTAAAAACCATAAGTGCTAATGACTCCATTCCTTTTTGTGGTTGTAGGGGCTGTTGATTGGAGTATACTAAAACAAACCTGATCTCTCTAGGACATTCAGAAGCCAAGTTATAAGCCCACAAATGTGTAACTGGACTACTTCTTTAAATTGACACCAGATCCGGTGACCTTTGGGACATGGTTTGACCCCCTTAGGAAAGTGCTATCATCATGAAACGTTCAGATCACTTACAACTCAATAGGTTCTACCTCCGTGTAACGTTTCAGCCTGATTGGACCTTGTTTTCACACAAATGAACCCAGAATGATGTGAAATTGTGCTTCATGCAACATAATTCTGGGTGCCATTTAAAAACCATAAGTGCTAATTACTCCATTCCTTTTTGAGGTTGTAGGGGCTGTTGATTGGAGTACACTAAAACAAACCTGATCTCTCTAGGACATTCAGAAGCCAAGTTATAAGCCAACAAATGTGTAACTGGACTACTTCTTTAAGGTGACACCAGGCCTGGTGACCTTTGGGACATGGTTTTACCCCCTATAGGAATGTGCGATCATCATGAAACGTTCAGATCACTTACAACTCAATAGATTCTACCTTCTTGTAATGTTTCAGCCTGATTGGACCTTGTTTTCACACAAATGGACCCAGAATGATGTGGAATTGTGCTTCGTGCAAAATAATTCTGGGTGCCATTTACAAACCATAAGTGCTAATGACTCCATTCCTTTTTGTGGTTGTAGGGGCTGTTAACTGGAGTACTCTAAAACAAACCTGACCTCTATAGGACATTCAGAAGCCAAGTTATAAGCCCACAAATGTGTAACTGGACTACTTCTTTAAAGTGACACCAGGCCCGGTGACCTTTGGGACATGGTTTGACCCCTTATAGGAATGCGCGATCATCATGAAACATTCAGATCACTTACAACTCAATAGATTCTACCTTCCTGTAACGTTTCAGCCTGATTGGACCTTGTTTTCACACAAATGAACCCAGAATGATGTGAAATTGTGCTTCGTTCAACATAATTCTGGGTGCCATTTACAAACCATAAGTGCTAATGACTCCATTCCTTTTTTTGGTTGTAGGGATTGTTGATTCGAGTACACTAAAACAAACCTAACCTCTCTAGGACATTCAGAAGCCAAGTTATAAGCCCACAAAGGTGTAACTGGACTACTTCTTTAAAGTGACACCAGGCCCGGTGACCTTTGGGACATGGTTTTACCCCCTATAGGAATGTGTGATCATCTTGAAACATTCAGATCACTTACAACTCAATAGATTCTACCTTCTTGTAGCGTTTCAGCCTGATTGGACCTTGTTTTCACACAAATGGACCCAGAATGATGTGAAATTGTGCTTCGTGCAACATAATTCTGGGTGCCATTTACAAACCTTAAGTGCTAATGACTCCATTCCTTTTTGTGGTTGTAGGGGCTGTTGATTGGAGTACACTAAAACAAACCTGATCTCTCTAGGACATTCAGAAGCCAACTTATAAGCCCACAAATGTGTAACTGGACTACTTCTTTAAATTGACACCAGATCCGGTGACCTTTGGGACATGGTTTGACCCCCTTAGGAAAGTGCTATCATCATGAAACGTTCAGATCACTTACAACTCAATAGGTTCTACCTCCCTGTAACGTTTCAGCCTGATTGGACCTTGTTTTCACACAAATGAACCCAGAATGATGTGAAATTGTGCTTCATGCAACATAATTCTGGGTGCCATTTAAAAACCATAAGTGCTAATTACTCCATTCCTTTTTGAGGTTGTAGGGGCTGTTGATTGGAGTACACTAAAACAAACCTGATCTCTCTAGGACATTCAGAAGCCAAGTTATAAGCCCTCAAAGGTGTAACTGGACTACTTCTTTAAAGTGACACCAGGCCCGGTGACCTTTGGGACATGGTTTGACCCCCTTAGGAAAGTGCTATCATCATGAAACGTTCAGATCACTTACAACTCAATAGATTCTACCTTCCTGTAACATTTCAGCCTGATTGTACCTTGTTTTCACACAAATGAACCCAGAATGATTTGAAATTGTGCTTCGTGCAACATAATTCTGGGTGCCATTTACAAACCATAAGTGCTAATGACTCCATTCCTTTTTATGGTTGTAGGGGCTGTTGGTTGGAGTACATTAAAACAAACCTGATCTCTCAAGGACATTCAGAAGCCAAGTTATAAGCCCACAAATGTGTAACTGGACTACTTCTTTAAATTGACACCAGATCCGGTGACCTTTGGGACATGGTTTGACCCCCTTAGGAAAGTGCTATCATCATGAAACGTTCAGATCACTTACAACTCAATAGATTCTACCTTGCTGTAACGTTTCAGCCTGATTGGACCTTGTTTTCACACAAATGAACCCAGAATGATGTGAAATTGTGCTTCGTGCAACATCATTCTGGGTGCCATTTACAAACCATAAGTGCTAATGACTCCATTCCTTTTTCTGGTTGTAGGGGCTGTTGATTGGAGTACACTAAAACAAACCTAACCTCTCTAGGACATTCAAAAGCCAAGTTATAAGCACACAAAGGTGTAACTGGACTACTTCTTTAAAGTGACACCAGGCCCGGTGACCTTTGGGACATGGTTTTACCCCCTATAGGAATGTGCGATCATCTTGAAACGTTCAGATCACTTAAAACTCAATCGATTCTACCTTCTTGTAGCGTTTCAGCCTGATTGGACCTTGTTTTCACACAAATGGACCCAGAATGATGTGAAATTGTGCTTCGTGCAACATAATTCTGGGTGCCATTTACAAACCTTAAGTGCTAATGACTCCATTCCTTTTTGTGGTTGTAGGGGCTGTTGATTGGAGTACACTAAACAAACCTGATCTCTCTGGGACATTCAGAAGCCAAGTTATAAGCCCACAAAGGTGTAACTGGACTACTTCTTTAAATTGACACCAGATCCGGTGACCTTTGGGACATGGTTTGACCCCCTTAGGAAAGTGCTATCATCATGAAACGTTCAGATCACTTACAACTCAATAGGTTCTACCTCCGTGTAACGTTTCAGCCTGATTGGACCTTGTTTTCACACAAATGAACCCAGAATGATGTGAAATTGTGCTTCATGCAACATAATTCTGGGTGCCATTTAAAAACCATAAGTGCTAATTACTCCATTCCTTTTTGAGGTTGTAGGGGCTGTTGATTGGAGTACACTAAAACAAACCTGATCTCTCTAGGACATTCAGAAGCCAAGTTATAAGCCAACAAATGTGTAACTGGACTACTTCTTTAAGGTGACACCAGGCCTGGTGACCTTTGGGACATGGTTTTACCCCCTATAGGAATGTGCGATCATCATGAAACGTTCAGATCACTTACAACTCAATAGATTCTACCTTCTTGTAATGTTTCAGCCTGATTGGACCTTGTTTTCACACAAATGGACCCAGAATGATGTGGAATTGTGCTTCGTGCAAAATAATTCTGGGTGCCATTTACAAACCATAAGTGCTAATGACTCCATTCCTTTTTGTGGTTGTAGGGGCTGTTAACTGGAGTACTCTAAAACAAACCTGACCTCTATAGGACATTCAGAAGCCAAGTTATAAGCCCACAAATGTGTAACTGGACTACTTCTTTAAAGTGACACCAGGCCCGGTGACCTTTGGGACATGGTTTGACCCCTTATAGGAATGCGCGATCATCATGAAACATTCAGATCACTTACAACTCAATAGATTCTACCTTCCTGTAACGTTTCAGCCTGATTGGACCTTGTTTTCACACAAATGAACCCAGAATGATGTGAAATTGTGCTTCGTTCAACATAATTCTGGGTGCCATTTACAAACCATAAGTGCTAATGACTCCATTCCTTTTTTTGGTTGTAGGGATTGTTGATTCGAGTACACTAAAACAAACCTAACCTCTCTAGGACATTCAGAAGCCAAGTTATAAGCCCACAAAGGTGTAACTGGACTACTTCTTTAAAGTGACACCAGGCCCGGTGACCTTTGGGACATGGTTTTACCCCCTATAGGAATGTGTGATCATCTTGAAACATTCAGATCACTTACAACTCAATAGATTCTACCTTCTTGTAGCGTTTCAGCCTGATTGGACCTTGTTTTCACACAAATGGACCCAGAATGATGTGAAATTGTGCTTCGTGCAACATAATTCTGGGTGCCATTTACAAACCTTAAGTGCTAATGACTCCATTCCTTTTTGTGGTTGTAGGGGCTGTTGATTGGAGTACACTAAAACAAACCTGATCTCTCTAGGACATTCAGAAGCCAACTTATAAGCCCACAAATGTGTAACTGGACTACTTCTTTAAATTGACACCAGATCCGGTGACCTTTGGGACATGGTTTGACCCCCTTAGGAAAGTGCTATCATCATGAAACGTTCAGATCACTTACAACTCAATAGGTTCTACCTCCCTGTAACGTTTCAGCCTGATTGGACCTTGTTTTCACACAAATGAACCCAGAATGATGTGAAATTGTGCTTCATGCAACATAATTCTGGGTGCCATTTAAAAACCATAAGTGCTAATTACTCCATTCCTTTTTGAGGTTGTAGGGGCTGTTGATTGGAGTACACTAAAACAAACCTGATCTCTCTAGGACATTCAGAAGCCAAGTTATAAGCCCTCAAAGGTGTAACTGGACTACTTCTTTAAAGTGACACCAGGCCCGGTGACCTTTGGGACATGGTTTGACCCCCTTAGGAAAGTGCTATCATCATGAAACGTTCAGATCACTTACAACTCAATAGATTCTACCTTCCTGTAACATTTCAGCCTGATTGTACCTTGTTTTCACACAAATGAACCCAGAATGATTTGAAATTGTGCTTCGTGCAACATAATTCTGGGTGCCATTTACAAACCATAAGTGCTAATGACTCCATTCCTTTTTATGGTTGTAGGGGCTGTTGGTTGGAGTACATTAAAACAAACCTGATCTCTCAAGGACATTCAGAAGCCAAGTTATAAGCCCACAAATGTGTAACTGGACTACTTCTTTAAATTGACACCAGATCCGGTGACCTTTGGGACATGGTTTGACCCCCTTAGGAAAGTGCTATCATCATGAAACGTTCAGATCACTTACAACTCAATAGATTCTACCTTGCTGTAACGTTTCAGCCTGATTGGACCTTGTTTTCACACAAATGAACCCAGAATGATGTGAAATTGTGCTTCGTGCAACATAATTCTGGGTGCCATTTACAAACCATAAGTGCTAATGACTCCATTCCTTTTTCTGGTTGTAGGGGCTGTTGATTGGAGTACACTAAAACAAACCTAACCTCTCTAGGACATTCAAAAGCCAAGTTATAAGCACACAAAGGTGTAACTGGACTACTTCTTTAAAGTGACACCAGGCCCGGTGACCTTTGGGACATGGTTTTACCCCCTATAGGAATGTGCGATCATCTTGAAACGTTCAGATCACTTAAAACTCAATCGATTCTACCTTCTTGTAGCGTTTCAGCCTGATTGGACCTTGTTTTCACACAAATGGACCCAGAATGATGTGAAATTGTGCTTCGTGCAACATAATTCTGGGTGCCATTTACAAACCTTAAGTGCTAATGACTCCATTCCTTTTTGTGGTTGTAGGGGCTGTTGATTGGAGTACACTAAACAAACCTGATCTCTCTGGGACATTCAGAAGCCAAGTTATAAGCCCACAAAGGTGTAACTGGACTACTTCTTTAAATTGACACCAGATCCGGTGACCTTTGGGACATGGTTTGACCCCCTTAGGAAAGTGCTATCATCATGAAACGTTCAGATCACTTACAACTCAATAGATTCTACCTTCCTGTAACATTTCAGCCTGATTGGACCTTGTTTTCACACAAATGAACCCAGAATGGTGTGAAATTGTGCTTCGTGCAACATAATTCTGGGTGCCATTTAAAAACCATAAGTGCTAAAGACTCCATTCCTTTTTGAGGTTGTAGGGGATGTTGATTGGAGTTCACTAAAACAAACCTGATCTCTCTAGGACATTCAGAAGCCAAGTTATAAGCCCACAAAGGTGTAACTGGACTACTTCTTTAAAGTGACACCAGGCCCGGTGACCTTTGGGACATGGTTTGACCCCCTATAGGGATGTGCGATCATCATGAAACGTTCAGATCACTTACAACTCAATAGATTCTACCTTCTTGTAACGTTTCAGCCTGATTGGACCTTGGTTTCACACAAATGGACCCAGAATGATGTGAAATTGTGCTGCGTGCAACATAATTCTGGGTGCCATTTACAAACCATAAGTGCTAATGACTCCATTCCTTTTTGTGGTTGTAGGGGCTGTTGGTTGGAGTACATTAAAACAAACCTGATCTCTCTAGGACATTCAGAAGCCAAGTTATAAGCCCACAAATGTGTAACTGGACTACTTTAAATTGACACCAGATCCGGTGACCTTTGGGACATGGTTTGACCCCCTTAGGAAAGTGCTATCATCATGAAACGTTCAGATCACTTACAACTCAATAGATTCTACATTCCTGTAACGTTTCAGCCTGATTGGACCTTGTTTTCACACAAATGAACCCAGAATGATGTGAAATTGTGCTTAGTGCAGCATAATTCTGGGTGCCATTTAAAAACCATAAGTGCTAATGACTCCATTCCTTTTTTAGGTTGTAGGGGATGTTGATCAGAGTGCACTAAATCAATCCTGACCTCTCTAGGACATTCAGAAGCCAAGTTATAAGCCCACAAATGTGTAACTGGACTACGTCTTTAAAGTGACACCAGGCCCGGTGACCTTTGGGACATGGTTTTACCCCCTATAGGAATGTGCGATCATCTTGAAACGTTCAGATCACTTACAACTCAGTAGATTCTACCTTCTTGTAGCGTTTCAGCCTGATTGGACCTTGTTTTCACGCAAATGGACCCAGAATGATGTGAAATTGTGCTTCGTGCAAAATAATTCTGGGTGCCATTTACAAACCATAAGTGCTAATGACTCCATTCCTTTTTGTGGTTGTAGGGGCTGTTGCTTGGAGTACACTAAAACAAACCTGATCTCTCTAGGACATTCCGAAGCCAAGTTATAAGCCCACAAATGTGTAACTGGACTACTTCTTTAAATTGACACCAGATCCGGTGACCTTTGGGACATGGTTTGACCCCCTTAGGAAAGTGCTATCATCATGAAACGTTCAGATCACTTACAACTCAATAGATTCTACCTTCCTGTAACGTTTCAGCCTCATTGGACCTTGTTTTCACACAAATGAACCCAGAATGATGTGAAATTGTGCTTCGTGCAACATAATTCTGGGTGCCATTTAAAAACCATAAGTGCTAATGACTCCATTCCTTTTTGTGGTTGTAGGGGCTGTTGATTGGAGTATACTAAAACAAACCTGATCTCTCTAGGACATTCAGAAGCCAAGTTATAAGCCCACAAATGTGTAACTGGACTACTTCTTTAAATTGACACCAGATCCGGTGACCTTTGGGACATGGTTTGACCCCCTTAGGAAAGTGCTATCATCATGAAACGTTCAGATCACTTACAACTCAATAGGTTCTACCTCCGTGTAACGTTTCAGCCTGATTGGACCTTGTTTTCACACAAATGAACCCAGAATGATGTGAAATTGTGCTTCGTGCAACATAATTCTGGGTGCCATTTACAAACCATAAGTGCTAATGACTCCATTCCTTTTTGTGGTTGTAGGGATTGTTGATTCGAGTACACTAAAACAAACCTAACCTCTCTAGGACATTCAGAAGCCAAGTTATAAGCCCACAAAGGTGTAACTGGACTACTTCTTTAAAGTGACACCAGGCCCGGTGACCTTTGGGACATGGTTTTACCCCCTATAGGAATGTGTGATCATCTTGAAACATTCAGATCACTTACAACTCAATAGATTCTACCTTCTTGTAGCGTTTCAGCCTGATTGGACCTTGTATTCACACAAATGGACCCAGAATGATGTGAAATTGTGCTTCGTGCAACATAATTCTGGGTGCCATTTACAAACCTTAAGTGCTAATGACTCCATTCCTTTTTGTGGTTGTAGGGGCTGTTGATTGGAGTACACTAAAACAAACCTGATCTCTCTAGGACATTCAGAAGCCAACTTATAAGCCCACAAATGTGTAACTGGACTACTTCTTTAAATTGACACCAGATCCGGTGACCTTTGGGACATGGTTTGACCCCCTTAGGAAAGTGCTATCATCATGAAATGTTCAGATCACTTACAACTCAATAGATTCTACCTTGCTGTAACGTTTCAGCCTGATTGGACCTTGTTTTCACACAAATGAACCCAGAATGATGTGAAATTGTGCTTCGTGCAACATAATTCTGGGTGCCATTTACAAACCATAAGTGCTAATGACTCCATTCCTTTTTGTGGTTGTAGGGGCTGTTGATTGGAGTACACTAAAACAAACCTAACCTCTCTAGGACATTCAGAAGCCAAGTTATAAGCACACAAAGGTGTAACTGGACTACTTCTTTAAAGTGACACCAGGCCCGGTGACCTTTGCGACATGGTTTTACCCCCTATAGGAATGTGCGATCATCTTGAAACGTTCAGATCACTTACAACTCAATCGATTCTACCTTCTTGTAGCGTTTCAGCCTGATTGGACCTTGTTTTCACACAAATGGACCCAGAATGATGTGAAATTGTGCTTCGTGCAACATAATTCTGGGTGCCATTTACAAACGTTAAGTGCTAATGACTCCATTCCTTTTTGTGGTTGTAGGGGCTGTTGATTGGAGTACACTAAAACAAACCTGATCTCTCTAGGACATTCAGAAGCCAAGTTATAAGTCCACAAATGTGTAACTGGACTACTTATTTAAATTGACACCGGACCCGGTGACCTTTGGGACATGGTTTGACCCCCTTAGGAAAGTGCTATCATCATGAAACGTTCAGATCACTTACAACTCAATAGATTCTACCTTCCTGTAACGTTTCAGCCTGATTGGACCTTGTTTTCACACAAATGAACCCAGAATGATGTGAAATTGTGTTTCGTGCAACATAATTCTGGGTGCCATTTAAAAACCATAAGTGCTAATGACTCCATTCCTTTTTGTGGTTGTAGGGGCTGTTGATTGGAGGATACAGAAACAAACCTGATCTCTCTAGGACATTCAGAAGCCAAGTTATAAGCCCACAAAGGTGTAACTGGACTACTTCTTTAAATTGACACCAGATCCGGTGACCTTTGGGACATGGTTTGACCCCCTTAGGAAAGCGCTATCATCATGAAACGTTCAGATCACTTACAACTCAATAGATTCTACCTTCCTGTAACATTTCAGCCTGATTGGACCTTGTTTTCACACAAATGAACCCAGAATGGTGTGAAATTGTGCTTCGTGCAACATAATTCTGGATGCCATTTAAAAACCATAAGTGCTAAAGACTCCATTCCTTTTTGAGGTTGTAGGGGATGTTGATTGGAGTACACTAAAACAAACCTGATCTCTCTAGGACATTCAGAAGCCAAGTTATAAGCCCACAAAGGTGTAACTGGACTACTTCTTTAAAGTGACACCAGGCCCGGTGACCTTTGGGACATGGTTTGACCCCCTATAGGAATGTGCGATCATCATGAAATGTTCAGATCACTTACAACTCAATAGATTCTACCTTCTTGTAACGTTTCAGCCTGATTGGACCTTGTTTTCACACAAATGGACCCAGAATGATGTGAAATTGTGCTGCGTGCAACATAATTCTGGGTGCCATTTACAAACCATAAGTGCTAATGACTCCATTCCTTTTTGTGGTTGTAGGGGCTGTTGGTTGGAGTACATTAAAACAAACCTGATCTCTCTAGGGCATTCAGAAGCCAAGTTATAAGCCCACAAATGTGTAACTGGACTACTTCTTTAAATTGACACCAGATCCGGTGACCTTTGGGACATGGTTTGACCCCCTTACGAAAGTGCTATCATCATGAAACGTTCAGAACACTTACAACTCAATAGATTCTACATTCCTGTAACGTTTCAGCCTGATTGGACCTTGTTTTCACACAAATGAACCCAGAATGATGTGAAATTGTGCTTAGTGCAGCATACTTCTGGGTGCCATTTAAAATCCATAAGAGCTAATGACTCCATTCCTTTTTGAGGTTGTAGGGGATGTTGATTGGAGTACACTAAAACAAACCTGATCTCTCTAGGACATTCAGAAGCCAAGTTATAAGCCCACAAATATGTAACTGGACTACTTCTTTAAATTGACACCAGATCCGGTGACCTTTGGGACATGGTTTGACCCCCTTAGGAAAGTGCTATCATCATGAAACGTTCAGATCACTTACAACTCAAAAGATTCTACCTTCCTGTAACGTTTCAGCCTCATTGGACCTTGTTTTCACACAAATGAACCCAGAATGATGTGAAATTGTGCTTCGTGCAACATAATTCTGGGTGCCATTTAAAAACCATAAGTGCTAATGACTCCATTCCTTTTTGTGGTTGTAGGGGCTGTTGATTGGAGTATACTAAAACAAACCTGATCTCTCTAGGACATTCAGAAGCCAAGTTATAAGCCCACAAAGGTGTAACTGGACTACTTCATTAAATTGACACCAGATCCGGTGACCTTTATTGACATGGTTTGACCCCCTTAGGAAAGTGCTATCATCATGAAACGTTCAGATCACTTACAACTCAATAGATTCTACCTTCCTGTAACATTTCAGCCTGATTGGACCTTGTTTTCACACAAATGAACCCAGAATGATGTGAAATTGTGCTTCGTGCAACATAATTCTGGGTGCCATTTACAAACCATAAGTGCTAATGACTCCATTCCTTTTTGAGGTTGTAGGGGCTGTTGATTGGAGTACACTAAAACAAACCTGATCTCTCTAGGACATTCAGAAGCCAAGTTATAAGCCCTCAAAGGTGTAACTGGACTACTTCTTTAAAGTGACACCAGATCCGGTGACCTTTGGGACATGGTTTAACCCCCTTAGTAAAGTGCTATCATCATGAAACGTTCAGATCACTTACAACTCAATAGATTCTACCTTCCTGTAATGTTTCAGCCTGATTGGACCTTGTTTTCACACAAATGAACCCAGAATGATGTGAAATTTTGCTTCGTGCAACATAATTCTGGGTGCCATTTACAAACCATAAGTGCTAATGACTCCATTCCTTTTTGTGGTTGTAGGGGCTGTTGATTGGAGTACACTAAAACAAACCTAACCTCTCTAGGACATTCAGAAGCCAAGTTATAAGCCCACAAATGTGTAACTGGACGACTTCTTTAAAGTGACACCAGGCCCGGTGACCTTTGGGACATGGTTTGACCCCCTTAGGAAAGTGCTATCATCATGAAACGTTCAGATCACTTACAACTCAATAGATTCTACCTTCCTGTAACGTTTCAGCCTGATTGGACCTTGTTTTCACACAAATGAACCCAGAATGATGTGAAATTGTGCTTCGTGCAACATAATTCTGGGTGCCATTTAAAAACCATAAGTGCTAATGACTCCATTCATTTTGTGGTTGTAGGGGCTGTTGATTGGAGTATACTAAAACAAACCTGATCTCTCTAGGACATTCAGAAGCCAAGTTATAAGCCCACAAAGGTGTATCTGGACTACTTTAAATTGACACCAGATCCGGTGACCTTTGGGACATGGTTTGACCCCGTTAGGAAAGTGCTATCATCATGAAACGTTCAGATCACTTACAACTCAATAGATTCTACCTTCCTGTAACATTTCAGCCTGATTGGACCTTGTTTTCACACAAATGAACCCAGAATGATGTGAACTTGTGCTTTGTGCAAAATAATTCTGGGTGCCATTTAAAAACCATACGTGCTAATGACTCCATTGATTTTTAAGGTTGTAGGGGCTGTTGATTGGAGTACACTAAAGCAAACCTGATCTCTCTAGGACATTCAGAAGCCAAGTTATAAGCCCACAAATGTGTAACTGGACTACTTCTTTAAAGTGACACCAGGCCCGGTGACCTTTGGGACATGGTTTGACACCCTATAGGAATGTGCGATCATCATGAAACGTTAAGATCACTTACAACTCAATAGTTTCTACCTTCTTGTAACGTTTCAGCCTGATTGGACCTTGTTTTCACACAAGTGGACCCAGAATGATGTAAAATTGTGCTTCGTGCAACATAATTCTGGGTGCCATTTACAAACCATAAGTGCTAATGACTCCATTCCTTTTTGTGGTTGTAGGGGCTGTTAGTTGGAGTACATTAAAACAAACCTGATCTCTCTAGGACATTCAGAAGCCAAGTTATAAGCCCACAAATGTGTAACTGGACTACATCTTTAAATTGACACCAGATCCGGTGACCTTTATTGACATGGTTTGACCCCCTTAGGAAAGTGCTATCATCATGAAACGTTCAGATCACTTACAACTCAATAGATTCTACCTTCCTGTAACGTTTCAGCCTGATTGGACCTTGTTTTCACACAAATGGACCCAGAATGATGTGAAATTGTGCTTCGTGCAACATAATTCTGGGTGCCATTTACAAACCATAAGTGATAATGACTCCATTCCTTTTTGTGGTTGTAGGGGCTGTTGATTGGAGTACACTAAAACAAACCTGATCTCTCTAGGACATTCAGAAGCCAAGTTATAAGCCCACAAAGGTGTAACTGGACTACTTTAAATTGACACCAGATCCGGTGACCTTTGGGACATGGTTTGACCCCCTTAGGAAAGTGCTCTCATCATGAAACGTTCAGATCACTTACAAATCAATAGATTCTACCTTCCTGTAACGTTTCAGCCTGATTGGACCTTGTTTTCACAGAAATGAACCCAGAATGATGTGAAATTGTGCTTCGTGCAACATAATTCTGGGTGCCATTTACAAATCATAAGTGCTAATGACTCCATTCCTTTTTGTGGTTGTAGGGGCTGTTGATTGGAGAACACTAAAACAAACCTAACCTCTCTAGGACATTCAGAAGCCAAGTTATAAGCCCACAAAGGTGTAACTGGACTACTTCTTTAAAGTGACACCAGGCCTGGTGACCTTTGGGACATGGTTTGACCACCTATAGGAATGTGCGATCATCATGAAACGTTCAGATAACTTACAACTCAATAGATTCTACCTTCTTGTAGCGTTTCAGCCTGATTGGACCTTGTTTTCACACAAATGAACCCAGAATGATGTGAAATTGTGCTTCGTGCAACATAATTCTGGGTGCCATTTAAAAACCATAAGTGCTAATGACTCCATTCCTTTTTGAGGTTGTAGGGGATGTTGATTGGAGTACACTAAAACAAACCTGATCTCTCTAGGACATTCAGAAGCCAAGTTATAAGCCCACAAATGTGTAACTGGACTACTTCTTTAAATTGACACCAGATTCGGTGACCTTTGGGACATGGTTTGACCCCCTTAGGAAAGTGCTATCATCATGAAACGTTCGGATCACTTACAACTCAATAGATTCTACCTTCCTGTAACGTTTCAGCCTGATTGGACCTTGTTTTCACACAAATGAACCCAGAATGATGTGAAATTGTGCTTCGTGCAAAATAATTCTGGGTGCCATTTAAAAACCATAAGTGCTAATGACTCCATTCCTTTTTGTGGTTGTAGGGGCTGTTGATTGGAGTATACTAAAACAAACCTGATCTCTCTAGGACATTCAGAAGCCAAGTTATAAGCCCACAAAGGTGTAACTGGACTACTTTAAATTGACACCAGATCCGGTGACCTTTGGGACATGGTTTGACCCCTATAGGAAAGTGCTATCATCATGAAACGTTCAGATCACTTACAACTCAATAGATTCTACCTTCCTGTAACGTTTCAGCCTGATTGGACCTTGTTTTCACACAAATGAACCCAGAATGATGTGAAATTGTGCTTCGTGCAACATAATTCTGGGTGCCATTTACAAACCATAAGTGCTAATGACTCCATTCCTTTTTGTGGTTGTAGGGGCTGTTGATCGGAGTACACTAAAACAAACCTGACCTCTCTAGGACTTTCAGAAGCCAAGTTATGAGCCCACAAATGTGTAACTGGACTACGTCTTTAAAGTGACACCAGGCCCGGTGACCTTTGGGACATGGTTTTACCCCCTATAGGAATGTGCGATCATCTTGAAACGTTCAGATCACATACAACTCAGTAGATTCTACCTTCTTGTAGCGTTTCAGCCTGATTGGACCTTGTTTTCATGCAAATGGACCCAGAATGATGTGAAATTGTGCTTCGTGCAAAATAATTCTGGGTGCCATTTACAAACCTTAAGTGCTAACGACTCCATTCCTTTTTGTGGTTGTAGGGGCTGTTGATTGGAGTACACTAAAACAAACCTGATCTCTCTAGGACATTCCGAAGCCAAGTTATAAGCCCACAAATGTGTAACTGGACTACTTCTTTAAAGTGACACCAGGCCCGGTGACCTTTGGGACATGGTTTGACCCCCTTAGGAAAGTGCTATCATCATGAAACATTCAGATCTCTTACAACTCAATAGATTCTACCTTCCTGTAACGTTTCAGCCGATTGGACCTTGTTTTCACACAAATGAACCCAGAATGATGTGAAATTGTGCTTCGTGCAACATAATTCTGGGTGCCATTTAAAAACCATAAGTGCTAATGACTCCATTCCTTTTTGTGGTTGTAGGGGCTGTTGATTGGAGTATACTAAAACAAACCTGATCTCTCTAGGACATTCAGAAGCCAAGTTATAAGCCCACAAAGGTGTAACTGGACTACTTCTTTAAATTGACACCAGATCCGGTGACCTTTATTGACATGGTTTGACCCCCTTAGGAAAGTGCTATCATCATGAAACGTTCAGATCACTTACAACTCAATAGATTCTACCTTCCTGTAACATTTCAGCCTGATTGGACCTTGTTTTCACACAAATGAACCCAGAATGATGTGAAATTGTGCTTCGTGCAACATAATTCTGGGTGCCATTTACAAACCATAAGTGCTAATGACTCCATTCCTTTTTGTGGTTGTAGGGGCTTTTGATTGGAGTACACTAAAACAAACCTGATCTCTCTAGGACATTCAGAAGCCAAGTAATAAGCTCTCAAAGGTGTAACTGGACTACTTTAAATTGACACCAGATCCGGTGACCTTTGGGACATGGTTTGACCCCCTTAGGAAAGTGCTATCGTCATGAAACGTTCAGATCACTTACAACTCAATAGATTGTACCTTCCTGTAATGTTTCAGCCTGATTGGACCTTGTTTTCACACAAATGAACCCAGAATGATGTGAAATTGTGCTTCGTGCAACATAATTCTGGGTGACATTTACAAACCATAAGTGCTAATGACTCCATTCCTTTTTGTGGTTGTAGGGGCTGTTGATTGGAGTACACTAAAACAAACCTAACCTCTCTAGGACATTCAGAAGCCAAGTTATAAGTCCACAAATGTGTAACTGGACTACTTCTTTAAAGTGACACCAGGCCCGGTGACCTTTGGGACATGGTTTGACCCCCTTAGGAAAGTGCTATCATCATGAAACGTTCAGATCACTTACAACTCAATAGATTCTACCTTCCTGTAACGTTTCAGCCTGATTGGACCTTGTTTTCACACAAATGAACCCAGAATGATGTGAAATTGTGCTTCGTGCAACATAATTCTGGGTGCCATTTAAAAACCATAAGTGCTAATGACTCCATTCCTTTTTGTGGTTGTAGGGGCTGTTGATTGGAGTATACTAAAACAAACCTGATCTCTCTAGGACATTCAGAAGCCAAGTTATAAGCCCACAAAGGTGTAACTGGACTACTTTAAATTGACACCAGATCCGGTGACCTTTGGGACATGGTTTGACCCCTATAGGAAAGTGCTATCATCATGAAACGTTCAGATCACTTACAACTCAATAGATTCTACCTTCCTGTAACGTTTCAGCCTGATTGGACCTTGTTTTCACACAAATGAACCCAGAATGATGTGAAATTGTGCTTCGTGCAACATATTTCTGGGTGCCATTTACAAACCATAAGTGCTAATGACTCCATTCCTTTTTGTGGTTGTAGGGGCTGTTGATCGGAGTACACTAAAACAAACCTGACCTCTCTAGGACTTTCAGAAGCCAAGTTATAAGCCCACAAATGTGTAACTGGACTACGTCTTTAAAGTGACACCAGGCCCGGTGACCTTTGGGACATGGTTTTACCCCCTATAGGAATGTGCGATCATCTTGAAACGTTCAGATCACATACAACTCAGTAGATTCTACCTTCTTGTAGCGTTTCAGCCTGATTGGACCTTGTTTTCATGCAAATGGACCCAGAATGATGTGAAATTGTGCTTCGTGCAAAATAATTCTGGGTGCCATTTACAAACCTTAAGTGCTAATGACTCCATTCCTTTTTGTGGTTGTAGGGGCTGTTGATTGGAGTACACTAAAACAAACCTGATCTCTCTAGGACATTCCGAAGCCAAGTTATAAGCCCACAAATGTGTAACTGGACTACTTCTTTAAAGTAACACTAGGCCCGGTGACCTTTGGGACATGAATTGACCCCCTTAGGAAAGTGCTATCATCATGAAACGTTCAGATCTCTTACAACTCAATAGATTCTACCTTCCTGTAACGTTTCAGCCGATTGGACCTTGTTTTCACACAAATGAACCCAGAATGATGTGAAATTGTGCTTCGTGCAACATAATTCTGGGTGCCATTTAAAAACCATAAGTGCTAATGACTCCATTCCTTTTTGTGGTTGTAGGGGCTGTTGATTGGAGTATACTAAAACAAACCTGATCTCTCTAGGACATTCAGAAGCCAAGTTATAAGCCCACAAAGGTGTAACTGGACTACTTCTTTAAATTGACACCAGATCCGGTGACCTTTATTGACATGGTTTGACCCCCTTAGGAAAGTGCTATCATCATGAAACGTTCAGATCACTTACAACTCAATAGATTCTACCTTCCTGTAACATTTCAGCCTGATTGGACCTTGTTTTCACACAAATGAACCCAGAATGATGTGAAATTGTGCTTCGTGCAACATAATTCTGGGTGCCATTTACAAACCATAAGTGCTAATGACTCCATTCCTTTTTGTGGTTGTAGGGGCTTTTGATTGGAGTACACTAAAACAAACCTGATCTCTCTAGGACATTCAGAAGCCAAGTAATAAGCTCTCAAAGGTGTAACTGGACTACTTCTTTAAATTGACACCAGATCCGGTGACCTTTGGGACATGGTTTGACCCCCTTAGGAAAGTGCTATCATCATGAAACGTTCAGATCACTTACAACTCAATAGATTGTACCTTCCTGTAATGTTTCAGCCTGACTGGACCTTGTTTTCACACAAATGAACCCAGAATGATGTGAAATTGTGCTTCGTGCAACATAATTCTGGGTGACATTTACAAACCATAAGTGCTAATGACTCCATTCCTTTTTGTGGTTGCAGGGGCTGTTGATTGGAGTACACTAAAACAAACCTAACCTCTCTAGGACATTCAGAAGCCAAGTTATAAGTCCACAAATGTGTAACTGGACTACTTCTTTAAAGTGACACCAGGCCCTTTGACCTTTGGGACATGGTTTGACCCCCTTAGGAAAGTGCTATCATCATGAAACGTTCAGATCACTTACAACTCAATAGATTCTACCTTCCTGTAACGTTTCAGCCTGATTGGACCTTGTTTTCACACAAATGAACCCAGAATGATGTGAAATTGTGCTTCGTGCAACATAATTCTGGGTGCCATTTAAAAACCATAAGTGCTAATGACTCCATTCCTTTTTGTGGTTGTAGGGGCTGTTGATTGGAGTATACTAAAACAAACCTGATCTCTCTAGGACATTCAGAAGCCAAGTTATAAGCCCACAAAGGTGTATCTGGACTACTTTAAATTGACACCAGATCCGGTGACCTTTGGGACATGGTTTGACCCCGTTAGGAAAGTGCTATCATCATGAAACGTTCAGATCACTTACAACTCAATAGATTCTACCTTCCTGCAACATTTCAGCCTGATTGGACCTTGTTTTCACACAAATGAACCCAGAATGATGTGAAATTGTGCTTTGTGCAACATAATTCTGGGTGCCATTTAAAAACCATACGTGCTAATGACTCCATTCATTTTTGAGGTTGTAGGGGCTGTTGATTGGAGTACACTAAAACAAACCTGATCTCTCTAGGACATTCAGAAGCCAAGTTATAAGCCCACAAATGTGTAACTGGACTACTTCTTTAAAGTGACACCAGGCCCGGTGACCTTTGGGACATGGTTTGACCCCCTATAGGAATGTGCGATCATCATGAAAGGTTCAGATCACTTACAACTCAATAGATTCTACCTTCTTGTAACGTTTCAGCCTGATTGGACCTTGTTTTCACACAAGTGGACCCAGAATGATGTGAAATTGTGCTTCGTGCAACATTATTCTGGGTGCCATTTACAAACCATAAGTGCTAATGACTCCATTCCTTTTTGTGGTTGTAGGGGCTGTTAGTTGGAGTACATTAAAACAAACCTGATCTCTCTAGGACATTCAGAAGCCAAGTTATAAGCCCACAAATGTGTAACTGGACTACATCTTTAAATTGACACCAGACCCGGTGACCTTTGGGACATGGTTTGACCCCCTTAGGAAAGTGCTATCATCATGAAACGTTCAGATCACTTACAACTCAATAGATTCTACCTTCCTGTAACGTTTCAGCCTGACTGGAACTTGTTTTCACACAAATGAACCCAGAATGATGTGAAATTGTGTTTCGTGCAACATAATTCTGGGTGCCATTTAAAAACCATAAGTGCTAATGACTCCATTCCTTTTTGTGGTTGTAGGGGCTGTTGATTGGAGTATACAGAAACAAACCTGATCTCTCTAGGACATTCAGAAGCCAAGTTATAAGCCCACAAAGGTGTAACTGGACTACTTCTTTAAATTGACACCACATCCGGTGACCTTTGGGACATGGTTTGACCCCCTTAGGAAAGTGCTATCATCATGAAACGTTCAGATCACTTACAACTCAATAGATTCTACCTTCCTGTAACATTTCAGCCTGATTGGACCTTGTTTTCACACAAATGAACCCAGAATGGTGTGAAATTGTGCTTCGTGCAACATTATTCTGGGTGCCATTTAAAAACCATAAGTGCTAATGACTCCATTCCTTTTTGAGGTTGTAGGGGATGTTGATTGGAGTACACTAAAACAAACCCGATCTCTCTAGGACATTCAGAAGCAAAGTTATAAGCCCACAAAGGTGTAACTGGACTACTTCTTTAAAGTGACACCAGGCCCGGTGACCTTTGGGACATGGTTTGACCCCCTATAGGAATGTGCGATCATCATGAAACGTTCAGATCACTTACAACTCAATATATTCTACCTTCTTGTAACGTTTCAGCCTGATTGGACCTTGTTTTCACACAAATGGACCCAGAATGATGTGAAATTGTGCTGCGTGCAACATAATTCTGGGTGCCATTTACAAACAATAAGTGCTAATGACTCCATTCCTTTTTGTGGTTGTAGGGGCTGTTGATTGGAGTACACTAAAACAAACCTGATCTCTCTAGGACATTCAGAAGCCAAGTTATAAGCCCACAAATATGTAACTGGACTACTTCTTCAAATTGACACCAGATCCGGTGAACTTTGGGACAGGGTTTGACCCCCTTAGGAAAGTGCTATCATCATGAAACGTTCAGATCACTTACAACTCAATAGATTCTACCTTCCTGTAACGTTTCAGCCTGATTGGACCTTGTTTTCACACAAATGAACCCAGAATGATGTGAAATTGTGCTTCGTGCAACATAATTCTGGTTGCCATTTAAAAACCATAAGAGCTAATGACTCCATTCCTTTTTGTGGTTGTAGGGGCTGTTGATTGGAGTATACTAAAACAAACCTGATCTCTCTAGGACATTCAGAAGCCAAGTTATAAGCCCACAAAGGTGTATCTGGACTACTTTAAATTGACACCAGATCCGGTGACCTTTGGGACATGGTTTGACCCCGTTAGGAAAGTGCTATCATCATGAAACGTTCAGATCACTTACAACTCAATAGATTCTACCTTCCTGTAACGTTTCAGCCTGATTGGACCTTGTTTTCACACAAATGGACCCAGAATGATGTGAAATTGTGCTTCGTGCAACATAATTCTGGGTGCCATTTACAAACCATAAGTGCTAATGACTCCATTCCTTTTTGTGGTTGTAGGGGCTGTTGATTGGAGTACACTAAAACAAACCTGATCTCTCTAGGACATTCAGAAGCCAAGTTACAAGCCCACAAATGTGTACCTGGACTACTTCTTTAAATTGACACCAGATCCGGTGACCTTTGGGACATGGTTTGACCCCCTTAGGAAAGTGCTATCATCATGAAACGTTCAGATCACTTACAACTCAATAGATTCTACCTTCCTGTAATGTTTCAGCCTGATTGGACCTTGTTTTCACACAAATGAACCCAGAATGATGTGAAATTGTGCTTCGTGCAACATAATTCTGGGTGCCATTTACAAACCATAAGTGCTAATGACTCCATTCCTTTTTGTGGTTGTAGGGGCTGTTGATTGGAGTACACTAAAACAAACCTAACCTCTCTAGGACATTCAGAAGCCAAGTTATAAGCCCACAAATGTGTAACTGGACTACTTCTTTAAAGTGACACCAGGCCCGGTGACCTTTGGGACATGGTTTGACCCCCTTAGGAAAGTGCTATCATCATGAAACGTTCAGATCACTTACAACTCAATAGATTCTACCTTCCTGTAACGTTTCAGCCTGATTGGACCTTGTTTTCACACAAATGAACCCAGAATGATGTGAAATTGTGCTTCGTGCAACATAATTCTGGTTGCCATTTAAAAACCATAAGTGCTAATGACTCCATTCCTTTTTGTGGTTGTAGGGGCTGTTGATTGGAGTATACTAAAACAAACCTGATCTCTCTAGGACATTCAGAAGCCAAGTTATAAGCCCACAAAGGTGTATCTGGACTACTTCTTTAAAGTGACACCAGGCCCTTTGACCTTTGGGACATGGTTTGACCCCCTTAGGAAAGTGCTATCATCATGAAACGTTCAGATCACTTACAACTCAATAGATTCTACCTTCCTGTAACGTTTCAGCCTGATTGGACCTTGTTTTCACACAAATGAACCCAGAATGATGTGAAATTGTGCTTCGTGCAACATAATTCTGGGTGCCATTTAAAAACCATAAGTGCTAATGACTCCATTCCTTTTTGTGGTTGTAGGGGCTGTTGATTGGAGTATACTAAAACAAACCTGATCTCTCTAGGACATTCAGAAGCCAAGTTATAAGCCCACAAAGGTGTATCTGGACTACTTTAAATTGACACCAGATCCGGTGACCTTTGGGACATGGTTTGACCCCGTTAGGAAAGTGCTATCATCATGAAACGTTCAGATCACTTACAACTCAATAGATTCTACCTTCCTGCAACATTTCAGCCTGATTGGACCTTGTTTTCACACAAATGAACCCAGAATGATGTGAAATTGTGCTTTGTGCAACATAATTCTGGGTGCCATTTAAAAACCATACGTGCTAATGACTCCATTCATTTTTGAGGTTGTAGGGGCTGTTGATTGGAGTACACTAAAACAAACCTGATCTCTCTAGGACATTCAGAAGCCAAGTTATAAGCCCACAAATGTGTAACTGGACTACTTCTTTAAAGTGACACCAGGCCCGGTGACCTTTGGGACATGGTTTGACCCCCTATAGGAATGTGCGATCATCATGAAAGGTTCAGATCACTTACAACTCAATAGATTCTACCTTCTTGTAACGTTTCAGCCTGATTGGACCTTGTTTTCACACAAGTGGACCCAGAATGATGTGAAATTGTGCTTCGTGCAACATTATTCTGGGTGCCATTTACAAACCATAAGTGCTAATGACTCCATTCCTTTTTGTGGTTGTAGGGGCTGTTAGTTGGAGTACATTAAAACAAACCTGATCTCTCTAGGACATTCAGAAGCCAAGTTATAAGCCCACAAATGTGTAACTGGACTACATCTTTAAATTGACACCAGACCCGGTGACCTTTGGGACATGGTTTGACCCCCTTAGGAAAGTGCTATCATCATGAAACGTTCAGATCACTTACAACTCAATAGATTCTACCTTCCTGTAACGTTTCAGCCTGACTGGAACTTGTTTTCACACAAATGAACCCAGAATGATGTGAAATTGTGTTTCGTGCAACATAATTCTGGGTGCCATTTAAAAACCATAAGTGCTAATGACTCCATTCCTTTTTGTGGTTGTAGGGGCTGTTGATTGGAGTATACAGAAACAAACCTGATCTCTCTAGGACATTCAGAAGCCAAGTTATAAGCCCACAAAGGTGTAACTGGACTACTTCTTTAAATTGACACCACATCCGGTGACCTTTGGGACATGGTTTGACCCCCTTAGGAAAGTGCTATCATCATGAAACGTTCAGATCACTTACAACTCAATAGATTCTACCTTCCTGTAACATTTCAGCCTGATTGGACCTTGTTTTCACACAAATGAACCCAGAATGGTGTGAAATTGTGCTTCGTGCAACATTATTCTGGGTGCCATTTAAAAACCATAAGTGCTAATGACTCCATTCCTTTTTGAGGTTGTAGGGGATGTTGATTGGAGTACACTAAAACAAACCCGATCTCTCTAGGACATTCAGAAGCAAAGTTATAAGCCCACAAAGGTGTAACTGGACTACTTCTTTAAAGTGACACCAGGCCCGGTGACCTTTGGGACATGGTTTGACCCCCTATAGGAATGTGCGATCATCATGAAACGTTCAGATCACTTACAACTCAATATATTCTACCTTCTTGTAACGTTTCAGCCTGATTGGACCTTGTTTTCACACAAATGGACCCAGAATGATGTGAAATTGTGCTGCGTGCAACATAATTCTGGGTGCCATTTACAAACAATAAGTGCTAATGACTCCATTCCTTTTTGTGGTTGTAGGGGCTGTTGATTGGAGTACACTAAAACAAACCTGATCTCTCTAGGACATTCAGAAGCCAAGTTATAAGCCCACAAATATGTAACTGGACTACTTCTTCAAATTGACACCAGATCCGGTGAACTTTGGGACAGGGTTTGACCCCCTTAGGAAAGTGCTATCATCATGAAACGTTCAGATCACTTACAACTCAATAGATTCTACCTTCCTGTAACGTTTCAGCCTGATTGGACCTTGTTTTCACACAAATGAACCCAGAATGATGTGAAATTGTGCTTCGTGCAACATAATTCTGGTTGCCATTTAAAAACCATAAGAGCTAATGACTCCATTCCTTTTTGTGGTTGTAGGGGCTGTTGATTGGAGTATACTAAAACAAACCTGATCTCTCTAGGACATTCAGAAGCCAAGTTATAAGCCCACAAAGGTGTATCTGGACTACTTTAAATTGACACCAGATCCGGTGACCTTTGGGACATGGTTTGACCCCGTTAGGAAAGTGCTATCATCATGAAACGTTCAGATCACTTACAACTCAATAGATTCTACCTTCCTGTAACGTTTCAGCCTGATTGGACCTTGTTTTCACACAAATGGACCCAGAATGATGTGAAATTGTGCTTCGTGCAACATAATTCTGGGTGCCATTTACAAACCATAAGTGCTAATGACTCCATTCCTTTTTGTGGTTGTAGGGGCTGTTGATTGGAGTACACTAAAACAAACCTGATCTCTCTAGGACATTCAGAAGCCAAGTTACAAGCCCACAAATGTGTACCTGGACTACTTCTTTAAATTGACACCAGATCCGGTGACCTTTGGGACATGGTTTGACCCCCTTAGGAAAGTGCTATCATCATGAAACGTTCAGATCACTTACAACTCAATAGATTCTACCTTCCTGTAATGTTTCAGCCTGATTGGACCTTGTTTTCACACAAATGAACCCAGAATGATGTGAAATTGTGCTTCGTGCAACATAATTCTGGGTGCCATTTACAAACCATAAGTGCTAATGACTCCATTCCTTTTTGTGGTTGTAGGGGCTGTTGATTGGAGTACACTAAAACAAACCTAACCTCTCTAGGACATTCAGAAGCCAAGTTATAAGCCCACAAATGTGTAACTGGACTACTTCTTTAAAGTGACACCAGGCCCGGTGACCTTTGGGACATGGTTTGACCCCCTTAGGAAAGTGCTATCATCATGAAACGTTCAGATCACTTACAACTCAATAGATTCTACCTTCCTGTAACGTTTCAGCCTGATTGGACCTTGTTTTCACACAAATGAACCCAGAATGATGTGAAATTGTGCTTCGTGCAACATAATTCTGGTTGCCATTTAAAAACCATAAGTGCTAATGACTCCATTCCTTTTTGTGGTTGTAGGGGCTGTTGATTGGAGTATACTAAAACAAACCTGATCTCTCTAGGACATTCAGAAGCCAAGTTATAAGCCCACAAAGGTGTATCTGGACTACTTTAAATTGACACCAGATCCGGTGACCTTTGGGACATGGTTTGACCCCGTTAGGAAAGTGCTATCATCATGAAACGTTCAGATCACTTACAACTCAATAGATTCTACCTTCCTGTAACATTTCAGCCTGATTGGACCTTGTTTTCACACAAATGAACCCAGAATGATGTGAAATTGTGCTTTGTGCAACATAATTCTGGGTGCCATTTAAAAACCATACATGCTAATGACTCCATTCATCTTTGAGGTTGTAGGGGCTGTTGATTGGAGTACACTAAAACAAACCTGATCTCTCTAGGACATTCAGAAGCCAAGTTATAAGCCCACAAATGTGTAACTGGACTACTTCTTTAAAGTGACACCAGGCCCGGTGACCTTTGGGACATGGTTTGACCCCCTATAGGAATGTGCGATCATCATGATACGTTCAGATCACTTACAACTCAATAGATTCTACCTTCGTGTAACGTTTCAGCCTGATTGGACATTGTTTTCACACAAGTGGACCCAGAATGATGTGAAATTGTGCTTCGTGCAACATTATTCTGGGTGCCATTTACAAACCATAAGTGCTAATGACTCCATTCCTTTTTGTGGTTGTAGGGGCTGTTAAGTGGAGTACATTAAAACAAACCTGATCTCTCTAGGACATTCAGAAGCCAAGTTATAAGCCCACAAATGTGTAACTGGACTACATCTTTAAAGTGACACCAGATCCGGTGACCTTTGGGACATGGTTTGACCCCCTTAGGAAAGTGCTATCATCATGAAACGTTCAGATCACTTACAACTCAATAGATTCTACCTTCCTGTAACGTTTCAGCCTGATTGGACCTTGTTTTCACACAAATGGACCCAGAATGATGTGAAATTGTGCTTCGTGCAACATAATTCTGGGTGCCATTTACAAACCATAAGTGATAATGACTCCATTCCTTTTTGTGGTTGTAGGGGATGTTGATTGGAGTACATTAAAACAAACCTGATGTCTCTAGGACATTCAGAAGCCAAGTTATAAGCCCACAAATGTGTAACTGGACTACTTTAAATTGACACCAGATCCTGTGACCTTTGGGACATGGTTTGACCCCCTTAGGAAAGTGCTCTCATCATGAAACGTTCAGATCACTTACAAATCAATAGATTCTACCTTCCTGTAACGTTTCAGCCTGATTGGACCTTGTTTTCACACAAATGAACCCAGAATGATGTGAAATTGTGCTTCGTGCAACATAATTCTGGGTGCCATTTACAAATCATAAGTGCTAATGACTCCATTCCTTTTTGTGGTTGTAGGGGCTGTTGATTGGAGAACACTAAAACAAACCCAACCTCTCTAGGACATTCAGAAGCCAAGTTATAAGCCCACAAAGGTGTAACTGGACTACTTCTTTAAAGTGACACCAGGCCTGGTGACCTTTGGGACATGGTTTTACCCCCTATAGAAATGTGCGATCATCTTGAAACGTTCAGATAACTTACAACTCAATAGATTCTACCTTCTTGTAGCTTTTCAGCCTGATTGGACCTTGTTTTCACACAAATGAACCCAGAATGATGTGAAATTGTGCTTCGTGCAACATAATTCTTGGTGCCATTTAAAAACCATAAGTGCTAATGACTCCATTCCTTTTTGAGGTTGTAGGGGATGTTGATTGGTGTACACTAAAACAAACCTGATCTCTCTAGGACATTCAGAAGCCAAGTTATAAGCCCACAAATGTGTAACTGGACTACTTCTTTAAAGTGACACCAGATCCGTTGACCTTTGGGACATGGTTTGACCCCCTTAGGAAAGTGCTATCATCATGAAACGTTCAGATCACTTACAACTCAATAGATTCTACCTTCCTGTAACGTTTCAGCCTGATTGGACCTTGTTTTCACACAAATGAACCTGGAATGATGTGAAATTGTGCTTCGTGCAAAATAATTCTGGGTGCCATTTAAAAACCATAAGTGCTAATGACTCCATTCCTTTTTGTGGTTGTAGGGGCTGTTGATTGGAGTATACTAAAACAAACCTGATCTCTCTAGGACATTCAGAAGCCAAGTTATAAGCCCACAAAGGTGTAACTGGACTACTTTAAATTGACACCAGATCCGGTGACCTTTGGGACATGGTTTGACCCCGTTAGGAAAGTGCTATCATCATGAAATGTTCAGATCACTTACAACTCAATAGATTCTACCTTCCTGTAACGTTTCAGCCTGAATGGACCTTGTTTTCACACAAATGAACCCAGAATGATGTGAAATTGTGCTTAGTGCAGCATAATTCTTGGTGCCATTTAAAAACCATAAGTGATAATGACTCCATTCCTTTTTGTGGTTGTAGGGGCTGTTGGTTGGAGTACATTAAAACAAACCTGATCTCTCTAGGACATTCAGAAGCCAAGTTATAAGCCCACAAATGTGTAACTGGACTACATCTTTAAATTGACACCAGATCCGGTGACCTTTGGGACATGGTTTGACCCCCTTAGGAAAGTGCTATCATCATGAAACGTTCAGATCACTTACAACTCAATAGATTCTACCTTCCTGTAACGTTTCAGCCTGATTGGACCTTGTTTTCACACAAATGGACCCAGAATGATGTGAAATTGTGCTTCGTGCAACATAATTCTGGGTGCCATTTAAAAACCATAAGTGCTAATGACTCCATTCCTTTTTGTGGTTGTAGGGGCTGTTGATTGGAGTACATTAAAACAAACCTGATCTCTCTAGGACATTCAGAAGCCAACTTATAAGCCCACAAATGTGTAACTGGACTACTTCTTTAAATTGACACCAGATCCGGTGACCTTTGGGACATGGTTTGACCCCCTTAGGAAAGTGCTCTCATCATGAAACATTCAGATCACTTACAAATCAATAGATTCTACCTTCCTGTAACGTTTCAGCCTGATTGGACCTTGTTTTCACACAAATGAACCCAGAATGATGTGAAATTGTGCTTCGTGCAACATAATTCTGGGTGCCATTTACAAACCATAAGTGCTAATGACTCCATTCCTTTTTGTGGTTGTAGGGGCTGTTGATTGGAGAACACTAAAACAAACCTAACCTCTCTAGGACATTCAGAAGCCAAGTTATAAGCCCACAAAGGTGTAACTGGACTACTTATTTAAAGTGACACCAGGCCCGGTGACCTTTGGGACATGGTTTTACCCCCTATAGGAAAGTGCGATCATCTGGAAACGTTCAGATCACTTACAACTCAATAGATTCTACCTTCTTGTAGCGTTTCAGCCTGATTGGACCTTGTTTTCACACAAATGAACCCAGAATGATGTGAAATTGTGCTTCGTGCAACATAATTCTGGGTGCCATTTAAAAACCATAAGTGCTAATGACTCCATTCCTTTTTGAGGTTGTAGGGGATGTTGATTGGAGTACACTAAAACAAACCTGATCTCTTTAGGACATTCAGAAGCCAAGTTATAAGCCCACAAATGTGTAGCTGGACTACTTCTTTAAATTGACACCAGATCCGGTGACCTTTGGGACATGGTTTGACCCCCTTAGGAAAGTGCTATCATCATGAAACATTCAGATCACTTACAACTCAATACATTCTACCTTCCTGTAACATTTCAGCCTGATTTGACCTTGTTTTCACACAAATGAACCCAGAATGATGTGAAATTGTGCTTCGTGCAACATAATTCTGGGTGCCATTTACAAACCATAAGTGCTAATGACTCCATTCCTTTTTGAGGTTGTAGGGGCTGTTGATTGGAGTACACTAAAACAAACCTGATCTCTCTAGGACATTCAGAAGCCAAGTTATAAGCCCTCAAAGGTGTAACTGGACTACTTCTTTAAAGTGACACCAGGCCCGGTGACCTTTGGGACATTGTTTGACCCCCTATAGGAATGTGCGATCATCATGAAACGTTCAGATCACTTACAACTCAATAGATTCTACCTTTTTGTAACGTTTCAGCCTGATTGGACCTTGTTTTCACACAAATGGACCCAGAATGAAGTGAAATTGTGCTTCGTGCAACATAATTCTGGGTGCCATTTAAAAACCATAAGTGCTAATGACTCCATTCCTTTTTGTGGTTGTAGGGGCTGTTGATTGGAGTACACTAAAACAAACCTGATCTCTCTAGGACATTCAGAAGCCAAGTTACAAGCCCACAAATGTGTACCTGGACTACTTCTTTAAATTGACACCAGATCCGGTGACCTTTGGGACATGGTTTGACCCCCTTAGGAAAGTGCTATCATCATGAAACGTTCAGATCACTTACAACTCAATAGATTCTACCTTCCTGTAATGTTTCAGCCTGATTGGACCTTGTTTTCACACAAATGAACCCAGAATGATGTGAAATTGTGCTTCGTGCAACATAATTCTGGGTGCCATTTACAAACCATAAGTGCTAATGACTCCATTCCTTTTTGTGGTTGTAGGGGCTGTTGATTGGAGTACACTAAAACAAACCTAACCTCTCTAGGACATTCAGAAGCCAAGTTATAAGCCCACAAATGTGTAACTGGACTACTTCTTTAAAGTGACACCAGGCCCGGTGACCTTTGGGACATGGTTTGACCCCCTTAGGAAAGTGCTATCATCATGAAACGTTCAGATCACTTACAACTCAATAGATTCTACCTTCCTGTAACGTTTCAGCCTGATTGGACCTTGTTTTCACACAAATGAACCCAGAATGATGTGAAATTGTGCTTCGTGCAACATAATTCTGGTTGCCATTTAAAAACCATAAGTGCTAATGACTTCATTCCTTTTTGTGGTTGTAGAGGCTGTTGATTGGAGTATACTAAAACAAACCTGATCTCTCTAGGACATTCAGAAGCCAAGTTATAAGCCCACAAAGGTGTATCTGGACTACTTTAAATTGACACCAGATCCGGTGACCTTTGGGACATGGTTTGACCCCGTTAGGAAAGTGCTATCATCATGAAACGTTCAGATCACTTACAACTCAATAGATTATACCTTCCTGTAACGTTTCAGCCTGATTGGACCTTGTTTTCACACAAATGGACCCAGAATGATGTGAAATTGTGCTTCGTGCAACATAATTCTGGGTGCCATTTACAAACCATAAGTGCTAATGACTCCATTCCTTTTTGTGGTTGTAGGGGCTGTTGATTGGAGTACACTAAAACAAACCTGATCTCTCTAGGACATTCAGAAGCCAAGTTACAAGCCCACAAATGTGTACCTGGACTACTTCTTTAAATTGACACCAGATCCGGTGACCTTTGGGACATGGTTTGACCCCCTTAGGAAAGTGCTATCATCATGAAACGTTCAGATCACTTACAACTCAATAGATTCTACCTTCCTGTAATGTTTCAGCCTGATTGGACCTTGTTTTCACACAAATGAACCCAGAATGATGTGAAATTGTGCTTCGTGCAACATAATTCTGGGTGCCATTTACAAACCATAAGTGCTAATGACTCCATTCCTTTTTGTGGTTGTAGGGGCTGTTGATTGGAGTACACTAAAAGAAACCTAACCTCTCTAGGACATTCAGAAGCCAAGTTATACGCCCACAAATGTGTAACTGGACTACTTCTTTAAAGTGACACCAGGCCCGGTGACCTTTGGGACATGGTTTGACCCCCTTAGGAAAGTGCTATCATCATGAAACGTTCACATCACTTACAACTCAATAGATTCTACCTTCCTGTAACGTTTCAGCCTGATTGGACCTTGTTTTCACACAAATGAACCCAGAATGATGTGAAATTGTGCTTCGTGCAACATAATTCTGGTTGCCATTTAAAAACCATAAGTACTAATGACTCCATTCCTTTTTGTGGTTGTAGGGGCTGTTGATTGGAGTATACTAAAACAAACCTGATCTCTCTAGGACATTCAGAAGCCAAGTTATAAGCCCACAAAGGTGTATCTGGACTACTTTAAATTGACACCAGATCCGGTGACCTTTGGGACATGGTTTGACCCCGTTAGGAAAGTGCTATCATCATGAAACGTTCAGATCACTTACAACTCAATAGATTCTACCTTCCTGTAACATTTCAGCCTGATTGGACCTTGTTTTCACACAAATGAACCCAGAATGATGTGAAATTGTGCTTTGTGCAACATAATTCTGGGTGCCATTTAAAAACCATACATGCTAATGACTCCATTCATCTTTGAGGTTGTAGGGGCTGTTGATTGGAGTACAATAAAACAAACCTGATCTCTCTAGGACATTCAGAAGCCAAGTTATAAGCCCACAAATGTGTAACTGGACTACTTCTTTAAAGTGACACCAGGCCCGGTGACCTTTGGGACATGGTTTGACCCCCTATAGGAATGTGCGATCATCATGAAACGTTCAGATCACTTACAACTCAATAGATTCTACCTTCTTGTAACGTTTCAGCCTGATTGGACCTTGTTTTCACACAAGTGGACCCAGAATGATGTGAAATTGTGCTTCGTGCAACATTATTCTGGGTGCCATTTACAAACCATAAGTGTTAATGACTCCATTCCTTTTTGTGGTTGTAGGGGCTGTTAAGTGGAGTACATTAAAACAAACCTGATCTCTCTAGGACATTCAGAAGCCAAGTTATAAGCCCACAAATGTGTAACTGGACTACTTTAAATTGACACCAGATCCGGTGACCTTTGGGACATGGTTTGACCCCCTTAGGAAAGTGCTCTCATCATGAAATGTTCAGATCACTTACAAATCAATAGATTCTACCTTCCTGTAACGTTTCAGCCTGATTGGACCTTGTTTTCACACAAATGAACCCAGAATGATGTGAAATTGTGCTTCGTGCAACATAATTCTGGGTGCCATTTACAAATCATAAGTGCTAATGACTCCATTCCTTTTTGTGGTTGTAGGGGCTGTTGATTGGAGAACACTAAAACAAACCCAACCTCTCTAGGACATTCAGAAGCCAAGTTATAAGCCCACAAAGGTGTAACTGGACTACTTCTTTAAAGTGACACCAGGCCTGGTGACCTTTGGGACATGGTTTTACCCCCTATAGGAATGTGCGATCATCTTGAAACGTTCAGATAACTTACAACTCAATAGATTCTACCTTCTTGTAGCGTTTCAGCCTGATTGGACCTTATTTTCAAACAAATGAACCCAGAATGATGTGAAATTGTGCTTCGTGCAACATAATTCTGGGTGCCATTTAAAAACCATAAGTGCTAATGACTCCATTCCTTTTTGAGGTTGTAGGGGATGTTGATTGGAGTACACTAAAACAAACCTGATCTCTCTAGGACATTCAGAAGCCAATTTATAAGCCCACAAATGTGTAACTGGACTACTTCTTTAAATTGACACCAGATCCGGTGACCTTTGGGACATGGTTTGACCCCCTTAGGAAAGTGCTATCATCATGAAACGTTCAGATCACTTACAACTCAATAGATTCTACCTTCCTGTAACGTTTCAGCCTGATTGGACCTTGTTTTCACACAAATGAACCTGGAATGATGTGAAATTGTGCTTCGTGCAAAATAATTCTGGGTGCCATTTAAAAACCATAAGTGCTAATGACTCCATTCCTTTTTGTGGTTGTAGGGGATGTTGATTGGAGTATACTAAAACAAACCTGATCTCTCTAGGACATTCAGAAGCCAAGTTATAAGCCCACAAAGGTGTCACTGGACTACTTTAAATTGACACCAGATCCGGTGACCTTTGGGACATGGTTTGACCCCGTTAGGAAAGTGCTATCATCATGAAACGTTCAGATCACTTACAACTCAATAGATTCTACCTTCCTGTAACGTTTCAGCCTGAATGGACCTTGTTTTCACACAAATGAACCCAGAATGATGTGAAATTGTGCTTAGTGCAGCATGATTCTTGGTGCCATTTAAAAACCATAAGTGCTAATGACTCCATTCCTTTTTGTGGTTGTAGGGGCTGTTGGTTGGAGTACACTAAAACAAACCTGATCTCTCTAGGACATTCAGAAGCCAAGTTATAAGCCCACAAATGTGTAACTGGACTACATCTTTAAATTGACACCAGATCCGGTGACCTTTGGGACATGGTTTGACCCCCTTAGGAAAGTGCTATCATCATGAAACGTTCAGATCACTTACAACTCAATAGATTCTACCTTCCTGTAACGTTTCAGCCTGATTGGACCTTGTTTTCACACAAATGGACCCAGAATGATGTGAAATTGTGCTTCGTGCAACATAATTCTGGGTGCCATTTACAAACCATAAGTGCTAATGACTCCATTCCTTTTGTGGTTGTAGGGGCTGTTGATTGGAGTACATTAAAACAAACCTGATCTCTCTAGGACATTCAGAAGCCAAGTTATAAGCCCACAAATGTGTAACTGGACTACTTCTTTAAATTGACACCAGATCCGGTGACCTTTGGGACATGATTTGACCCCCTTAGGAAAGTGCTCTCATCATGAAACATTCAGATCACTTACAAATCAATAGATTCTACCTTCCTGTAACGTTTCAGCCTGATTGGACCTTGTTTTCACACAAATGAACCCAGAATGATGTGAAATTGTGCTTCGTGCAACATAATTCTGGGTGCCATTTACAAACCATAAGTGCTAATGACTCCATTCCTTTTTGTGGTTGTAGGGGCTGTTGATTGGAGAACACTAAAACAAACCTAACCTCTCTAGGACATTCAGAAGCCAAGTTATAAGCCCACAAAGGTGTAACTGGACTACTTCTTTAAAGTGACACCAGGCCCGGTGACCTTTGGGACATGGTTTTACCCCCTATAGGAATGTGCGATCATCTTGAAACGTTCAGATCACTTACAACTCAATAGATTCTACCTTCTTGTAGCGTTTCAGCCTGATTGGACCTTGTTTTCACACAAATGAACCCAGAATGATGTGAAATTGTGCTTCGTGCAACATAATTCTGGGTGCCATTTAAAAACCATAAGTGCTAATGACTCCATTCCTTTTTGAGGTTGTAGGGGATGTTGATTGGAGTACACTAAAACAAACCTGATCTCTCTAGGACATTCAGAAGCCAAGTTATAAGCCCACAAATGTGTAACTGGACTACTTCTTTAAATTGACACCAGATCCGGTGACCTTTGGGACATGGTTTGACCCCCTTAGGAAAGTGCTATCATCATGAAACATTCAGATCACTTACAACTGAATACATTCTACCTTCCTGTAACGTTTCAGCCTGATTGGACCTTGTTTTCACACAAATGAACCCAGAATGATGTGAAATTGTGCTTCGTGCAAAATAATTCTGGGTGCCATTTACAAACCATACGTGCTAATGGCTCCATTCCTTGTTGTGGTTGTAGGGGCTGTTGATTGGAGTACACTAAAACAAACCTGACCTCTCTAGGACATTCAGAAGCCAAGTTATAAGCCCACAAAGGTGTAACTGGACTACTTCTTTAAAGTGACACCAGGCCCGGTGACCTTTGGGACATGGTTTGACCCCCTATAGGAATGTGCTATCATCATGAAACGTTCAGATCACTTACAACTCAATAGATTCTACCTTCCTGTAACATTTCAGCCTGATTTGACCTTGTTTTCACACAAATGAACCCAGAATGATGTGAAATTGTGCTTCGTGCAACATAATTCTGGGTGCCATTTACAAACCATAAGTGCTAATGACTCCATTCCTTTTTGAGGTTGTAGGGGCTGTTGATTGGAGTACACTAACACAAACCTGATCTCTCTAGGACATTCAGAAGCCAAGTTATAAGCCCTCAAATGTGTAACTGGACTACTTCTTTAAAGTGACACCAGGCCCGGTGACCTTTGGGACATGGTTTGACCCCCTATAGGAATGTGCGATCATCATGAAACGTTCAGATCACTTACAACTCAATAGATTCTACCTTTTTGTAACGTTTCAGCCTGATTGGACCTTGTTTTCACACAAATGGACCCAGAATGAAGTGAAATTGTGCTTCGTGCAACATAATTCTGGGTGCCATTTAAAAACCATAAGTGCTAATGACTCCATTCCTTTTTGTGGTTGTAGGGGCTGTTGATTGGAGTACACTAAAACAAACCTGATCTCTCTAGGACATTCAGAAGCCAAGTTACAAGCCCACAAATGTGTACCTGGACTACTTCTTTAAATTGACACCAGATCCGGTGACCTTTGGGACATGGTTTGACCCCCTTAGGAAAGTGCTATCATCATGAAACGTTCAGATCACTTACAACTCAATAGATTCTACCTTCCTGTAATGTTTCAGCCTGATTGGACCTTGTTTTCACACAAATGAACCCAGAATGATGTGAAATTGTGCTTCGTGCAACATAATTCTGGGTGCCATTTACAAACCATAAGTGCTAATGACTCCATTCCTTTTTGTGGTTGTAGGGGCTGTTGATTGGAGTACACTAAAACAAACCTAACCTCTCTAGGACATTCAGAAGCCAAGTTATAGGCCCACAAATGTGTAACTGGACTACTTCTTTAAAGTGACACCAGGCCCGGTGACCTTTGGGACATGGTTTGACCCCCTTAGGAAAGTGCTATCATCATGAAACGTTCAGATCACTTACAACTCAATAGATTCTACCTTCCTGTAACGTTTCAGCCTGATTGGACCTTGTTTTCACACAAATGAACCCAGAATGATGTGAAATTGTGCTTCGTGCAACATTATTCTGGTTGCCATTTAAAAACCATAAGTGCTAATGACTCCATTCCTTTTTGTGGTTGTAGGGGCTGTTGATTGGAGTATACTAAAACAAACCTGATCTCTCTAGGACATTCAGAAGCCAAGTTATAAGCCCACAAAGGTGTATCTGGACTACTTTAAATTGACACCAGATCCGGTGACCTTTGGGACATGGTTTGACCCCGTTAGGAAAGTGCTATCATCATGAAACGTTCAGATCACTTACAACTCAATAGATTCTACCTTCCTGTAACATTTCAGCCTGATTGGACCTTGTTTTCACACAAATGAACCCAGAATGATGTGAAATTGTGCTTTGTGCAACATAATTCTGGGTGCCATTTAAAAACCATACGTGCTAATGACTCCATTTATTTTTGAGGTTGTAGGGGCTGTTGATTGGAGTACACTAAAACAAACCTGATCTCTCTAGGACATTCAGAAGCCAAGTTATAAGCCCACAAATGTGTAACTGGACTACTTCTTTAAAGTAACACCAGGCCCGGTGACCTTTGGGACATGGTTTGACCCCCTATAGGAATGTGCGATCATCATGAAACGTTCAGATCACTTACAACTCAATAGATTCTACCTTCTTGTAACGTTTCAGCCTGATTGGACCTTGTTTTCACACAAGTGGACCCAGAATGATGTGAAATTGTGCTTCGTGCAACATTATTCTGGGTGCCATTTACAAACGATAAGTGCTAATGACTCCATTCCTTTTTGTGGTTGTAGGGGCTGTTAGTTGGAGTACATTAAAACAAACCTGATCTCTCTAGGACATTCAGAAGCCAAGTTATAAGCCCACAAATGTGTAACTGGACTACATCTTTAAATTGACACCAGATCCGGTGACCTTTGGGACATGGTTTGACCCCCTTAGGAAAGTGCTATCATTATGACACGTTCAGATCACTTACAACTCAATAGATTATACCTTCCTGTAACGTTTCAGCCTGATTGGACCTTGTTTTCACACAAATGGACCCAGAATGATGTGAAATTGTGCTTCGTGCAACATAATTCTGGGTGCCATTTACAAACCATAAGTGATAATGACTCCATTCCTTTTTGTGGTTGTAGGGGCTGTTGATTGGAGTACATTAAAACAAACCTGATCTCTCTAGGACATTCAGAAGCCAAGTTATAAGCCCACAAATGTGTAACTGGACTACTTTAAATTGACACCAGATCCGGTGACCTTTGGGACATGGTTTGACCCCCTTAGGAAAGTGCTCTCATCATGAAACGTTCAGATCACTTACAAATCAATAGATTCTACCTTCCTGTAACGCTTCAGCCTGATTGGACCTTGTTTTCACACAAATGAACCCAGAATGATGTGAAATTGTGCTTCGTGCAACATAATTCTGGGTGCCATTTACAAATCATAAGTGCTAATGACTCCATTCCTTTTTGTGGTTGTAGGGGCTGTTGATTGGAGAACACTAAAACAAACCTAACCTCTCTAGGACATTCAGAAGCCAAGTTATAAGCCCACAAAGGTGTAACTGGACTACTTCTTTAAAGTGACACCAGGCCTGGTGACCTTTGGGACATGGTTTTACCCCCTATAGGAATGTGCGATCATCTTGAAACGTTCAGATCACTTACAAATCAATAGATTCTACCTTCCTGTAACGTTTCAGCCTGATTGGACCTTGTTTTCACACAAATGAACCCAGAATGATGTGAAATTGTGCTTCGTGCAACATAATTCTGGGTGCCATTTAAAAACCATAAGTGCTAATGACTCCATTCCTTTTTGTGGTTGTAGGGGCTGTTGATTGGAGTACATTAAAACAAACCTGACCTCTGTAGGACATTCAGAAGCCAAGTTATAAGCCCACAAATGTGTAACTGGACTACTTCTTTAAATTGACACCAGATCCGGTGACCTTTGGGACATGGTTTGACCCCCTTAGGAAAGTGCTCTCATCATGAAACATTCAGATCACTTACAAATCAATAGATTCTACCTTCCTGTAACGTTTCAGCCTGATTGGACCTTGTTTTCACACAAATGAACCCGGAATGATGTGAAATTGTGCTTCGTGCAACATAATTCTGGGTGCCATTTACAAACCATAAGTGCTAATGACTCCATTCCTTTTTGTGGTTGTAGGGGCTGTTGATTGGAGAACACTAAAACAAACCTAACCTCTCTAGGACATTCAGAAGCCAAGTTATAAGCCCACAAAGGTGTAACTGGACTACTTTTTTAAAGTGACACCAGGCCCGGTGACCTTTGGGACATGGTTTTACCCCCTATAGGAATGTGCGATCATCTTGAAACGTTCAGATCACTTACAACTCAATAGATTCTACCTTCTTGTAGCGTTTCAGCCTGATTGGACCTTGTTTTCACACAAATGAACCCAGAATGATGTGAAATTGTGCTTCGTGCAACATAATTCTGGGTGCCATTTAAAAACCATAAGTGCTAATGACTCCATTCCTTTTTGAGGTTGTATGGGATGTTTATTGGAGTACACTAAAACAAACCTGATCTCTCTAGGACATTCAGAAGCCAAGTTATAAGCCCACAAATGTGTAACTGGACTACTTCTTTAAACTGACACCAGATCCGGTGACCTTTGGGACATGGTTTGACCCCCTTAGGAAAGTGCTATCATCATGAAACATTCAGATCACTTACAACTCAATACATTCTACCTTCCTGTAACGTTTCAGCCTGATTGGACCTTGTTTTCACACAAATGAACCCAGAATGATGTGAAATTGTGCTTCGTGCAACATAATTCTGGGTGCCATTTACAAACCATAAGTGCTAATAACTTCATTCCTTTTTGTGGTTGTAGGGGCTGTTGATTGGAGTACACTAAAACAAACCTGATCTCTCTAGGACATTCAGAAGCCAAGTTATAAGCCCACAAAGGTGTAACTGGACTACTTCTTTAAATTGACAGCAGATCCGGTGACCTTTCGGACATGGTTTGACCCCTTTAGAAAAGTGCTATCATCATGAAACGTTCAGATCACTTACAACTCAATCGATTCTACCTTCCTGTAACGTTTCAGCCTGATTGGACCTTGTTTTCACACAAATGAACCCAGAATGATGTGAAATTGTGCTTCGTGCAACATAATTCTGGGTGCCATTTAAAAACCATAAGTGCTAATGACTCCATTCCTTTTTGTGGTTGTAGGGGCTGTTTATTTGAGTATACTAAAACAAACCTGATCTCTCTAGGACATTCAGAAGCCAAGTTATAAGCCCACAAAGGTGTAACTGGACTACTTCTTTAAATTGACACCAGATCCGGTGACCTTTGGGACATGGTTTGACCCCCTTAGGAAAGTGCTATCATCATGAAACGTTCAGATCACTTACAACTCAATAGATTCTACCTTCCTGTAACATTTCAGCCTGATTGGACCTTGTTTTCACACAAATGAACCAAGAATGATGTGAAATTGTGCTTCGTGCAACATAATTCTGGGTGCCATTTAAAAACCATACGTGCTAATCACTCCATTCCTTTTTGAGGTTAAAGGGGCTGTTGATTGGAGTACACTAAAACAAACCTGATCTCTCTAGGACATTCAGAAGCCAAGTTATAAGCCCTCAAAGGTGTAACTGGACTACTTCTTTAAAGTGACACCAGGCCCAGTGAACTTTGGGACATGGTTTGACCCCCTATAGGAATGTGCGATCATCATGAAACGTTCAGATCACTTACAACTCAATAGATTCTACCTTCTTGTAACGTTTCAGCCTGATTGGACCTTGTTTTCACACAAGTGGACCCAGAATGATGTGAAATTGTGCTTCGTGCAACATAATTCTGGGTGCCATTTACAAACCATAAGTGCTAATGACTCCATTCCTTTTTGTGGTTGTAGGGGCTGTTGATTGGAGTACATTAAAACAAACCTGATCTCTCTAGGACATTCAGAAGCCAAGTTATAAGCCCACAAATGTGTAACTGGACTACTTCTTTAAATTGACACCAGATCCGGTGACCTTTGGGACATGGTTTGACCCCCTTAGGAAAGTGCTATCATCATGAAACATTCAGATCACTTACAAATCAATAGATTCTACCTTCCTGTAACGTTTCAGCCTGATTGGACCTTGTTTTCACACAAATGAACCCGGAATGATGTGAAATTGTGCTTCGTGCAACATAATTCTGGGTGCCATTTACAAACCATAAGTGCTAATGACTCCATTCCTTTTTGCGGTTGTAGGGGCTGTTTATTGTAGAACACTAAAACAAACCTAACCTTTCTAGGACATTCAGAAGCCAAGTTATAAGCCCACAAAGGTGTAACTGGACTACTTTTTTAAAGTGACACCAGGCCCGGTGACCTTTGGGACATGGTTTTACCCCCTATAGGAATGTGCGATCATCTTGAAACGTTCAGATCACTTACAACTCAATAGATTCTACCTTCTTGTAGCGTTTCAGCCTGATTGGACCTTGTTTTCACACAAATGGACCCAGAATGATGTGAAATTGTGCTTCTTGCAACATAATTCTGGGTGCCATTTACAAACCATAAGTGCTAATGACTTCATTCCTTTTTGTGGTTGTAGGGGCTGTTGATTGGAGTACACTAAAACAAACCTGATCTCTCTAGGACATTCAGAAGCCAAGTTATAAGCCCACAAATGTGTAACTGGACTACTTCTTTAAATTGACACCAGATCCGGTGACCTTTCGGACATGGTTTGACCCCTTTAGAAACGTGCTATCATCATGAAACATTCAGATCACTTACAACTCAATCGATTCTACCTTCCTGTAACGTTTCAGCCTGATTGGACCTTGTTTTCACACAAATGAACCCAGAATGATGTGAAATTGTGCTTCGTGCAACATAATTCTGGGTGCCATTTAAAAACCATAAGTGCTAATGACTCCATTCCTTTTTGTGGTTGTAGGGGCTGTTTATTTGAGTATACTAAAACAAACCTGATCTCTCTAGGACATTCAGAAGCCAAGTTATAAGCCCACAAATGTGTAACTGGACTACTTCTTTAAATTGACACCAGGCCCGGTGACCTTTGGGACATGGTTTTACCCCCTATAGGAATGTGCGATCATCTTGAAACGTTCAGATCACTTACAACTCAATAGATTCTACCTTCTTGTAGCGTTTCAGCCTGATTGGACCTTGTTTTCACACAAATGGACCCAGAATGATGTGAAATTGTGCTTCGTGCAACATAATTCTGGGTGCCATTTACAAACCATAAGTGCTAATGACTTCATTCCTTTTTGTGGTTGTAGGGGCTGTTGATTGGAGTACACTAAAACAAACCTGATCTCTCTAGGACATTCAGAAGCCAAGTTATAAGCCCACAAATGTGTAACTGGACTACTTCCTTAAATTGACACCAGATCCGGTGACCTTTCGGACATGGTTTGACCCCTTTAGAAAAGTGCTATCATCATGAAACATTCAGATCACTTACAACTCAATCGATTCTACCTTCCTGTAACGTTTCAGCCTGATTGGACCTTGTTTTCACACAAATGAACCCAGAATGATGTGAAATTGTGCTTCGTGCAACATAATTCTGGGTGCCATTTAAAAACCATAAGTGCTAATGACTCCATTCCTTTTTGTGGTTGTAGGGGCTGTTTATTTGAGTATACTAAAACAAACCTGATCTCTCTAGGACATTCAGAAGCCAAGTTATAAGCCCACAAATGTGTAACTGGACTACTTCTTTAAATTGACCCCAGATCCGGTGACCTTTGGGACATGGTTTGACCCCCTTAGGAAAGTGCTATCATCATGAAACGTTCAGATCACTTACAACTCAATAGATTCTACCTTCCTGTAACATTTCAGCCTGATTGGACCTTGTTTTCACACAAATGAACCAAGAATGATGTGAAATTGTGCTTAGTGCAACATAATTCTGGGTGCCATTTAAAAACCATACGTGCTAATGACTCCATTCCTTTTTGAGGATAAAGGGGCTGTTGATTGGAGTACACTAAAACAAACCTGATCTCTCTAGGACATTCAGAAGCCAAGTTATAAGCCCTCAAAGGTGTAACTGGACTACTTCTTTAAAGTGACACCAGGCCCGGTGAACTTTGGGACATGGTTTTACCCCCTATAGGAATGTGCGATCATCATGAAATGTTCAGATCACTTACAACTCAATAGATTCTACCTTCTTGTAACGTTTCAGCCTGATTGGACCTTGTTTTCACACAAGTGGACCCAGAATGATGTGAAATTGTGCTTCGTGCAACATAATTCTGGGTGCCATTTACAAACCATAAGTGCTAATGACTCCATTCCTTTTTGTGGTTGTAGGGGCTGTTGATTGGAGTACATTAAAACAAACCTGATCTCTCTAGGACATACAGAAGCCAAGTTATAAGCCCACAAATGTGTAACTGGACTACTTCTTTAAATTGACACCAGATCCGGTGACCTTTGGGACATGGTTTGACCCCCTTAGGAAAGTGCTATCATCATGAAACGTTCAGATCTCTTACAACTCAATAGATTCTACCTTCCTGTAACGTTTCAGCCTGATTGGACCTTGTTTTCACACAAATGAACCCAGAATGATGTGAAATTGTGCTTAGTGCAGCATAATTCTGGGTGCCATTTAAAAACCATGAGTGCTAATGACTCCATTCCTTTTTGAGGTTGTAGGGGATGTTGATTGGAGTACACTAAAACAAACCTGATCTCTCTAGGACATTCAGAAGCCAAGTTATAAGCCCACAAATATGTAACTGGACTACTTCTTTAAATTGACACCAGATCCGGTGACCTTTGGGACATGGTTTGACCCCCTTAGGAAAGTGCTATCATCATGAAACGTTCAGATCACTTACAACTCAATAGATTCTACCTTCTTGTAGCGTTTCAGCCTGATTCGACCTTGTTTTCACACAAATTCACCCAGAATGATGTGAAATTGTGCTTCGTGCAACATAATTCTGGGTGCCATTTACAAACCATAAGTGCTAATGACTCCATTCCTTTTTGTGGTTGTAGGGGCTGTTGATTGGAGTACATTAAAACAAACCTGATCTCTCTAGGACATTCAGAAGCCAAGTTATAAGCCCACAAATGTGTAACTGGACTACTTCTTTAAATTGACACCAGATCCGGTGACCTTTGGGACATGGTTTGACCCCCTTAGGAAAGTGCTATCATCATGAAACGTTCAGATCACTTACAACTCAATAGATTCTACCTCCCTGTAACGTTTCAGCCTGATTGGACCTTGTTTTCACACAAATGAACCCAGAATGATGTGAAATTGTGCTTCGTGCAACATAATTCTGGGTGCCATTTACAAACCATAAGTGCTAATGACTCCATTCCTTTTTGTGGTTGTAGGGGCTGTTGATTGGAGAACACTAAAACAAACCTAACCTCTCTAGGACATTCAGAAGCCAAGTTATAAGCCCACAAAGGTGTAACTGGACTACTTCTTTAAAGTGACACCAGGCCCGGTGACCTTTGGGACATGGTTTTACCCCCTATAGGAATGTGCGATCATCTTGAAACGTTCAGATCACTTACAACTCAATAGATTCTACCTTCTTGTAGCGTTTCAGCCTGATTGGACCTTGTTTTCACACAAATGGACCCAGAATGATGTGAAATTGTGCTTCGTGCAACATAATTCTGGGTGCCATTTACAAACCATAAGTGCTAATGACTCCATTCCTTTTTGAGGTTGTAGGGGCTGTTGATTGGAGTATACTAAAACAAACCTGATCTCTCTAGGACATTCAGAAGCCAAGTTATAAGCCCACAAATGTGTAACTGGACTACTTCTTTAAATTGACACCAGATCCGGAGACCTTTGGGACATGGTTTGACCCCCTTAGGAATGTGCTATCATCATGAAACGTTCAGATCACTTACAACTCAATAGATTCTACCCTCCTGTAACATTTCAGCCTGATTGGACCTTGTTTTCACACAAATGAACCCAGAATGATGTGAAGTTGTGCTTCATGCAACATAATTCTGGGTGCCATTTACAAACCATAAGTGCTAATGACTCCATTCCCTGTTGTGGTTGTAGGGGCTGTTGATTGGAGTACACTAAAACAAACCTGACCTCTCTAGGACATTCAGAAGCCAAGTTATAAGCCCACAAAGGTGTAACTGGACTACTTCTTTAAAGTGACACCAGGCCCGGTGACCTTTGGGACATGGTTTTACCCCCTATGGGAATGTGCGATCATCTTGAAACGTTCGGATAACTTACAACTCAATAGATTCTACCTTCTTGTAGCGTTTAAGCCTGATTGGACCTTGTTTTCACACAAATGGACCCAGAATGATGTGAAATTGTGCTTCGTGCAACATAATACTGGTTGCCATTTACAAACTATAAGTGCTAATGACTCCATTCCTTTTTGTGGTTGTAGGGGCTGTTGATTGGAGTACACTAAAACAAACCTGATATCTCTAGGACATTCAGAAGCCAAGTTATAAGCCCACAAATGTGTAACTGGACTACTTCTATTAATTGACACCAGATCCGGTGACCTTTGGGACATGGTTTGACCCCCTTAGGAAAGTGCTATCATCATGAAACGTTCAGATCACTTACAACTCAATAGATTCTACCTTCCTGTAATGTTTCAGCCTGATTGGACCTTGTTTTCACACAAATGAACCCAGAATGATGTGCAATTGTGCTTCGTGCAACATAATTCTGGGTGCCATTTAAAAACCATAAGTGCTAATGACTCCATTCCTTTTTGTGGTTGTAGGGGCTGTTGATTGGAGTACATTAAAACAAACCTGATCTCTCTAGGACATTCAGAAGCCAAGTTATAAGCCCTCAAAGGTGTAACTGGACTACTTCTTTAAAGTGACACCAGGCCCGGTGACCTTTGGGACATGGTTTGACCCCCTATAGGAATCTGCGATCATCCTGAAACGTTCAGATCACTTACAACTCAATAGATTCTACCTTCTTGTAACGTTTCAGCCTGATTGGACCTTGTTTTCACACAAATGAACCCAGAATGATGTGAAATTGTGCTTCGTGCAACATAATTCTGGGTGCCATTTTCAAACCATAAGTGCTAATGACTCCATTCCTTTTTGTGGTTTTAGGGGCTGTTGATTGGAGTACACTAAAACAAACCTGACCTCTCTAGGACATTCAGAAGCCAAGTTATAAGCCCACAAAGGTGTAACTGGACTACTTCTTTAAAGTGACACCAGGCCCGGTGACCTTTGGGACATGGTTTTACCTCCTATAGGAATGTGCGATCATCTTGAAACGTTCAGATCACTTACAACTCAATAGATTCTACCTTCCTGTAATGTTTCAGCCTGATTGGACCTTGTTTTCACTCAAATGAACCCAGAATGATCTGAAATTGTGCTTCGTGCAACATAATTCTGGGTGCCATTTAAAAACCATAAGTGCTAATGACTCAATTCCTTTTTGTGGTTGTAGGGGCTGTTGATTGGAGTACATTAAAACAAACCTGATCTCTCTAGGACATTCAGAAGCCAAGTTATATGCCCACGAATGTGTAACTGGACTACTTCTTTAAATTGACACCAGATCCGGTGACCTTTGGGACATGGTTTGACCCCCTTAGTAAAGTGCTATCATCATGAAACGTTCAGATCATTTACAACTCAATAGATTCTACCTTCCTGTAATGTTTCAGCCTGATTGGACCTTGTTTTCACTCAAATGAACCCAGAATGATGTGAAATTGTGCTTCGTGCAACATAATTCTGGGTGCCATTTAAAAACCATAAGTGCTAATGACTCCATTCCTTTTTGTGGTTGTAGGGGCTGTTGATTGGAGTATACTAAAACAAACCTGATCTCTCTAGGACATTCAGAAGCCAAGTTATAAGCCCACAAATGTGTAACTGGACTACATCTTTAAATTGACACCAGATTCGGTGACCTTTGGGACATGGTTTGACCCCCTTAGGAAAGTGCTATCATCATGAAACGTTCAGATCACTTACAACTCAATAGATTCTACCTTCCTGTAACGTTTCAGCCTGATTGGACCTTGTTTTCACACAAATGGACCCAGAATGATGTGAAATTGTGCTTCGTGCAACATAATTCTGGGTGCCATTTACAAACCATAAGTGCTAATGACTCCATTTCTTTTAGTTGTTGTAGGGGCTGTTGATTGGAGTACATTAAAACAAACCTGATCTCTCTAGGACATTCAGAAGCCAAGTTATAAGCCCATAAATGTGTAACTGGACTACTTTAAATTGACACCAGATCCGGTGACCTTTGGGACATGGCTTGACCCCCTTAGGAATGTGCTATCATCATGAAACGTTCAGATCACTTACAACTCAATAGATTCTACCTTCCTGTAACGTTTCAGCCTGATTGGACCTTGTTTTCACACAAATGAACCCAGAATGATGTGAAATTGTGCTTCGTGCAACATAATTCTGGGTGCCATTTACAAACCATAAGTGATAATGACTCCATTCCTTGTTGTGGTTGTAGGGGCTGTTGATTGGAGTACACTAAAAGAAACATGACCTCTCTAGGACATTCAGATGCCAAGTTATAAGCCCACAAAGGTGTAACTGGACTACTTCTTTAAAGTGACACCAGGCCCGGTGACCTTTGGGACATGGTTTTACCCCCTATAGGAATGTGCTATCATCATGAAACGTTCAGATCACTTACAACTCAATAGATTCTACCTTCCTGTAACGTTTCAGCCTGATTGGACCTTGTTTTCACACAAATGAACCCAGAATGATGTGAAATTGTGCTTCGTGCAACATAATTCTGGGTGCCATTTACAAACCATAAGTGATAATGACTCCATTCCTTGTTGTGGTTGTAGGGGCTGTTGATTGGAGTACACTAAAAGAAACATGACCTCTCTAGGACATTCAGAAGCCAAGTTATAAGCCCACAAAGGTGTAACTGGACTACTTCTTTAAAGTGACACCAGGCCCGGTGACCTTTGGGACATGGTTTTACCCCCTATAGGAATGTGCGATCATCTTGAAACGTTCGGATCACTTACAACTCAATAGATTCTACCTTCTTGTAGCGTTTAAGCCTGATTGGACCTTGTTTTCACACAAATGGACCCAGAATGATGTGAAATTGTGCTTCGTGCAACATAATTCTGGGTGCCATTTACAAACCAAAAGTGCTAATGACTCCATTCCTTTTTGTGGTTGTAGGGGCTGTTGATTAGAGTACACTAAAACAAACCTGATCTCTCTAGGACATTCAGAAGCCAAGTTATAAGCCCACAAATGTGTAACTGGACTACTTCTTTTAATTGACACCAGATCCGGTGACCTTTGGGACATGGTTTGACCCCCTTAGGAAAGTGCTATCATCATGAAACGTTCAGATCACTTACAACTCAATAGATTCTACCTTCCTGTAACGTTTCAGCCTGATTGGACCTTGTTTTCACACAAATGAACCCAGAATGATGTGAAATTGTGCTTCGTGCAACATAATTCTGGGTGCCATTTAAAAACCATAAGTGCAAATGACTCCATTCCTTTTTGTGGTGGTAGGGGCTGTTGATTGGAGTATACTAAAACAAACCTGATCTCTCTAGGACATTCAGAAGCCAAGTTATAAGCCCACAAAGGTGTAACTGGACTACTTCTTTAAATTGACACCAGATCCGGTGACCTTTGGGACATGGTTTGACCCCCTTAGGAAAGTGCTATCATCATGAAACGTTCATATCACTTACAACTCAATAGATTCTACCTTCCTGTAACATTTCAGCCTGATTGGACCTTGTTTTCACACAAATGAACCCAGAATGATGTGAATTTGTGCTTCGTGCAACATAATTCTGGGTGCCATTTAAAAACCATAAGTGCTAATAACTCCATTCCTTTTTGTGGTTGTAGGGGCTGTTGATTGGAGTACATTAAAACAAACCTGATCCCTCTAGGACATTCAGAAGCCAAGTTATAAGCCCACAAATGTGTAACTGGACTACTTCTATAAATTGACACCAGATCCGGTGACCTTTGGGACATGGTTTGACCCCCTATAGGAATCTGCGATCATCATGAAACGTTCAGATCACTTACAACTCAATAGATTCTACCTTCTTGTAACGTTTCAGCCTGATTGGACCTTGTTTTCACACAAATGAACCCAGAATGATGTGAAATTGTGCTTCGTGCAACATAATTCTGGGTGCCATTTTCAAACCATAAGTGGTAATGACTCCATTCCTTTTTGTGGTTTTAGGGGCTGTTGATTGGAGTACACTAAAACAAACCTGACCTCTCTAGGACATTCAGAAGCCAAGTTATAAGCCCACAAAGGTGTAACTGGACTACTTCTTTAAAGTGACACCAGGCCCGGTGACCTTTGGGACATGGTTTTACCTCCTATAGGAATGTGCGATCATCTTGAAACGTTCAGATCACTTACAACTCAATAGATTCTACCTTCTTGTAGCGTTTCAGCCTGATTGGACCTTGTTTTCACACAAATGGACCAAAAATGATGTGAAATTGTGCTTCGTGCAACATAATTCTGGGTGCCATTTAAAAACCATAAGTGCTAATGACTCCATTCCTTTTTGTGGTTGTAGGGGCTGTTGATTGGAGTACATTAAAACAAACCTGATCTCTCTAGGACATTCAGAAGCCAAGTGATATGCCCACAAATGTGTAACTGGACTACTTCTTTAAATTGACACCAGATCCGGTGACCTTTAGGACATGGTTTGACCCCCTATAGGAATGTGCGATCATCATGAAACGTTCGGATCACTTACAACTCAATAGATTCTACCTTCTTGTAACGTTTCAGCCTGATTTGACCTTGTTTTCACACAAATGGGCCCAGAATGATGTGAAATTGTGCTTCGTGCAACATAATTCTGGGTGCCATTTAAAAACCATAAGTGCTAATGACTCCATTCCTTTTTGTGGTTGTAGGGGCTGTTGATTGGAGTACATTAAAACAAACCTGATCTCTCTAGGACATTCAGAAGCCAAGTTATAAGCCCACAAAGGTGTAACTGGACTACTTCTTTAAATTGACACCAGATCCGGTGACCTTTGGGACATGGTTTGACCCCCTTAGGAAAGTGCTCTCATCATGAAACATTCAGATCACTTACAACTCAATAGATTCTACCTTCTTGTAGCGTTTCAGCCTGATTGGACCTTGTTTTCACACAAATGGACCCAGAATGATGTGAAATTGTGCTTCGTGCAACATAATTCTGGGTGCCATTTACAAACCATAAGTGCTAATGACTTCATTCCTTTTTGTGGTTGTAGGGGCTGTTGATTGGAGTACACTAAAACAAACCTGATCTCTCTAGGACATTCAGAAGCCAAGTTATAAGCCCACAAATGTGTAACTGGACTACTTCTTTAAATTGACACCAGATCCGGTGACCTTTCGGACATGGTTTGACCCCTTTAGGAAAGTGCTATCATCATGAAACGTTCAGATCACTTACAACTCAATCGATTCTACCTTCCTGTAACGTTTCAGCCTGATTGGACCTTGTTTTCACACAAATGAACCCAGAATGATGTGAAATTGTGCTTCTTGCAACATAATTCTGGGTGCCATTTAAAAACCATAAGTGCTAATGACTCCATTCCTTTTTGTGGTTGTAGGGGCTGTTGATTTGAGTATACTAAAACAAACCTGATCTCTCTAGGACATTCAGAAGCCAAGTTATAAGCCCACAAAGGTGTAACTGGACTACTTCTTTAAATTGACACCAGATCCGGTGACCTTTGGGACATGGTTTGACCCCCTTAGGAAAGTGCTATCATCATGAAACGTTCAGATCACTTACAACTCAATAGATTCTACCTTCCTGTAACATTTCAGCCTGATTGGACCTTGTTTTCACACAAATGAACCAAGAATGATGTGAAATTGTGCTTCGTGCAACATAATTCTGGGTGCCATTTAAAAACCATACGTGCTAATGACTCCATTCCTTTTTGAGGTTGTAGGGGCTGTTGATTGGAGTACACTAAAACAAACCTGATCTCTCTAGGACATTCAGAAGCCAAGTTATAAGCCCTCAAAGGTGTAACTGGACTACTTCTTTAAAGTGACACCAGGCCCGGTGACCTTTGGGACATGGTTTGACCCCCTATAGGAATGTGCGATCATCATGAAACGTTCAGATCACTTACAACTCAATAGACTCTACCTTCTTGTAACGTTTCAGTCTGAGTGGTCCTTGTTTTCACACAAATGAACCCAGAATGATATGAAATTGTGCTTAGTGCAGCATAATTCTGGGTGCCATTTAAAAACCATAAGTGCTAATGACTCCATTCCTTTTTGTGGTTGTAGGGGCTGTTGATTGGAGTACACTAAAACAAACCTGATCTCTCTAGGACATTCAGAAGCCAAGTTATAAGCCCACAAATGTGTAACTGGACTACTTCTTTAAATTGACACCAGATCCGGTGACCTTTGGGACATGGTTTGACCCCCTTAGGAAAGTGCTATCATCATGAAACGTTCAGATCACTTACAACTCAATAGATTCTACCTTCCTGTAACGTTTCAGCCTGATTGGACCTTGTTTTCACAAAAATGAACCCAGAATGATGTGAATTTTTGCTTAGTGCAGCATAATTCTGGGTGCCATTTAAAAACCATAAGTGCTAATGACTCCATTCCTTTTTGAGGTTGTAGGGGATGTTGATTGGAGTACACTAAAACAAACCTGATCTCTCTAGGACATTCAGAAGCCAAGTTATAAGCCCACAAATATGTAACTGGACTACTTCTTTAAATTGACACCAGATCTGGTGACCTTTGGGACATGGTTTGACCCCCTTAGGAAAGTGCTATCATCATGAAACGTTCAGATCACTTACAACTCAATAGATTCTACCTTCTTGTAGCGTTTCAGCCTGAATGGACCTTGTTTTCACACAAATGAACCCAAAATGATGTGAAATTGTGCTTCGTGCAACATAATTCTGGGTGCCATTTACAAACCATAAGTGCTAATGACTCCATTCCTTTTTGTGGTTGTAGGGGCTGTTGATTGGAGAACACTAAAACAAACCTAACCTCTCTAGGACATTCAGAAGCCAAGTTATAAGCCCACAAAGGTGTAACTGGACTACTTCTTTAAAGTGACACCAGGTCCGGTGACCATTGGGACATGGTTTTACCCCCTATAGGAATGTGCAATCATCATGAAACATTCAGATCACTTACAACTCAATAGATTCTACCTTCTTGTAACGTTTCAGCCTGATTGGACCTTGTTTTCACACAAATGAACCAAGAATGATGTGAAATTGTGCTTCGTGCAACATAATTCTGGGTGCCATTTAAAAACCATACGTGCTAATGACTCCATTCCTTTTTGAGGTTGTAGGGGCTGTTGATTGGAGTACACTAAAACAAACCTGATCTCTCTAGGACATTCAGAAGCCAAGTTATAAGCCCTCAAAGGTGTAACTGGACTACTTCTTTAAAGTGACACCAGGCCCGGTGACCTTTGGGACATGGTTTGACCCCCTATAGGAATGTGCGATCATCATGAAACGTTCAGATCACTTACAACTCAATAGACTCTACCTTCTTGTAACGTTTCAGTCTGAGTGGACCTTGTTTTCACACAAATGAACCCAGAATGATATGAAATTGTGCTTAGTGCAGCATAATTCTGGGTGCCATTTAAAAACCATAAGTGCTAATGACTCCATTCCTTTTTGTGGTTGTAGGGGCTGTTGATTGGAGTACACTAAAACAAACCTGATCTCTCTAGGACATTCAGAAGCCAAGTTATAAGCCCACAAATGTGTAACTGGACTACTTCTTTAAATTGACACCAGATCCGGTGACCTTTGGGACATGGTTTGACCCCCTTAGGAAAGTGCTATCATCATGAAACGTTCAGATCACTTACAACTCAATAGATTCTACCTTCCTGTAACGTTTCAGCCTGATTGGACCTTGTTTTCACAAAAATGAACCCAGAATGATGTGAAATTGTGCTTAGTGCAGCATAATTCTGGGTGCCATTTAAAAACCATAAGTGCTAATGACTCCATTCCTTTTTGAGGTTGTAGGGGATGTTGATTGGAGTACACTAAAACAAACCTGATCTCTCTAGGACATTCAGAAGCCAAGTTATAAGCCCACAAATATGTAACTGGACTACTTCTTTAAATTGACACCAGATCTGGTGACCTTTGGGACATGGTTTGACCCCCTTAGGAAAGTGCTATCATCATGAAACGTTCAGATCACTTACAACTCAATAGATTCTACCTTCTTGTAGCGTTTCAGCCTGATTGGACCTTGTTTTCACACAAATGAACCCAAAATGATGTGAAATTGTGCTTCGTGCAACATAATTCTGGGTGCCATTTACAAACCATAAGTGCTAATGACTCCATTCCTTTTTGTGGTTGTAGGGGCTGTTGATTGGAGAACACTAAAACAAACCTAACCTCTCTAGGACATTCAGAAGCCAAGTTATAAGCCCACAAAGGTGTAACTGGACTACTTCTTTAAAGTGACACCAGGTCCGGTGACCTTTGGGACATGGTTTTACCCCCTATAGGAAGGTGCGATCATCTTGAAACGTTCAGATCACTTACAACTCAATAGATTCTACCTTCTTGTAGCGTTTCAGCCTGATTGGACCTTGTTTTCACACAAATGGACCCAGAATGATGTGAAATTGTGCTTCGTGCAACATAATTCTGGTTGCCATTTACAAACCATAAGTGATAATGACTCCATTCCTTTTTGTGGTTGTAGGGGCTGTTGATTGGAGTATACTAAAACAAACCTGATCTCTCTAGGACATTCAGAAGCCAAGTTATAAGCCCACAAAGGTGTAACTGGACTACTTCTTTAAATTGACACCAGATCCGGTGACCTTTGGGACATGGTTTGACCCCCTTAGGAAAGTGCTATCATCATGAAATGTTCATATCACTTACAACTCAATAGATTCTACCTTCCTGTAACATTTCAGGCTGATTGGACCTTGTTTTCACACAAATGAACCCAGAATGATGTGAAATTGTGCTTCGTGCAACATAATTCTGGGTGCCATTTAAAAACCATAAGTGCTAATGACTCCATTCCTTTTTGTGGTTGTAGGGGCTGTTGATTGGAGTACATTAAAACAAACCTGATCTCTCTAGGACATTCAGAAGCCAAGTTATAAGCCCACAAATGTGTAACTGGACTACTTCTTTAAATTGACACCAGATCCAGTGACCTTTGGGACATGGTTTGACCCGCTTAGGAAAGTGCTATAGTCATGAAACATTCAGATCACTTACAACTCAATAGATTCTACCTTCCTGTAACGTTTCAGCCTGATTGGACCTTGTTTTCACACAAATGAACCCAGAATGATGTGAAATTGTGCTTCGTGCAACATAATTCTGGGGGCCATTTAGAAACCATAAGTGCTAATGACTCCATTCCTTGTTGTGGTTGTAGGGGCTGTTGATTGGAGTACACTAAAACAAACCTGATCTCTCTAGGACATTCAGGAGCCAAGTTATAAGCCCTCAAAGGTGTAACTGGACTACTTCTTTAAAGTGACACCAGGCCCGGTGACCTTTGGGACATGGTTTTACCTCCTATAGGAATGTGCGATCATCTTGAAACGTTCAGATCACTTACAACTCAATAGATTCTACCTTCTTGTAGCGTTTCAGCCTGATTGGACCTTGTTTTCACACAAATGGACCCAGAATGATGTGAAATTGTGCTTCGTGCAACATAATTCTGGGTGCCATTTAGAAACCATAAGTGCTAATGACTCCATTCCTTTTTGTGGTTGTAGGGGCTGTTGATTTGAGTACATTAAAACAAACCTGATCTCTCTAGGACATTCAGAAGCCAAGTTATATGCCCACAAATGTGTAACTGGACTACTTCTTTAAATTGACACCAGATCCGGTGACTTTTGGGACATGGTTTGACCTCCTATAGGAATGTGCGATCATCATAAAACGTTCGGATCACTTACAACTCAATAGATTCTACCTTCTTGTAACGTTTCAGCCTGATTGGACCTTGTTTTCACACAAGTGGACCCAGAATGATGTGAAATTGTGCTTCGTGCAACATAATTCTGGGTGCCATTTACAAACCATAAGTGCTAATGACTCCATTCCTTTTTGTGGTTGTAGGGGCTGTTTATTGGAGTACACTAAAACAAACCTGATCTCTCTAGGACATTCAGAAGCCAAGTTATAAGCCCACAAATGTGTAACTGGACTACTTCTTTAAATTGACACCAGATCCGGTGACCTTTGGGACATGGTTTGACCCCCTTAGGAAAGTGCTATCATCATGAAACGTTCAGATCACTTACAACTCAATAGATTCTACCTTCCTGTAACGTTTCAGCGTGATTGGACCTTGTTTTCACACAAATGAACCCAGAATGATGTGAAATTGTGCTTAGTGCAGCATAATTCTGGGTGCCATTTAAAAACCATAAGTGCTAATGACTCCATTCCTTTTTGAGGTTGTAGGGGATGTTGATTGGAGTACACTAAAACAAACCTGATCTCTCTAGGACATTCAGAAGCCAAGTTATAAGCCCACAAATATGTAACTGGACTACTTCTTTAAATTGACACCAGATCCGGTGACCTTTGGGACATGGTTTGACCCCCTTAGGAAAGTGCTATCATCATGAAACGTTCAGATCACTTACAACTCAATAGATTCTACCTTCTTGTAGCCTTTCAGCCTCATTGGACCTTGTTTTAAAACAAATGAACCCAAAATGATGTGAAATTGTGCTTCGTGCAACATAATTCTGGGTGCCATTTACAAACCATAAGTGCTAATGACTCCATTCCTTTTTGTGGTTGTAGGGGCTGTTGATTGGAGAACACTAAAACAAACCTAACCTCTCTAGGACATTCAGAAGCCAAGTTATAAGCCCACAAAGGTGTAACTGGACTACTTCTTTAAAGTGACACCAGGTCCGGTGACCTTTGGGACATGGTTTTACCCCCTATAGGAATGTGCGATCATCTTGAAACGTTCAGATCACTTACAACTCAATAGATTCTACCTTCTTGTAGCGTTTCAGCCTGATTGGACCTTGTTTTCACACAAATGAACCCAGAATGATGTGAAATTGTGCTTCGTGCAACATAATTCTGGGTGCCATTTACAAACCATAAGTGCTAATGACTCCATTCCTTGTTGTGGTTGTAGGGGCTGTTGATTGGAGTACACTAAAACAAACCTGACCTCTGTAGGACATTCAGAAGCCAAGTTATAAGCCCACAAAGGTGTAACTGGACTACTTCTTTAAAGTGACACCAGGCCCGGTGACCTTTGGGACATGGTTTTACCCCCTATAGGAATGTGCGATCATCTTGAAATGTTCGGATCACTTACAACTCAATAGAATCTACCTTCTTGTAGCGTTTAAGCCTGATTGGACCTTGTTTTCACACAAATGGACCCAGAATGATGTGAAATTGTGCTTCGTGCAACATAATTCTGGGTGCCATTTACAAACCATAAGTGCTAATGACTCCATTCCTTTTTGTGGTTGTAGGGGCTGTTGATTGGAGTATACTAAATCAAACCTGATCTCTCTAGGACATTCAGAAGCCAAGTTATAAGCCCACAAAGGTGTAACTGGACTACTTCTTTAAATTGACACCAGATCCGGTGACCTTTGGGACATGGTTTGACCCCCTTAGGAAAGTGCTATCATCATGAAATGTTCATATCACTTACAACTCAATAGATTCTACCTTCCTGTAACATTTCAGCCTGATTGGACCTTGTTTTCACACAAATGAACCCAGAATGATGTGAAATTGTGCTTCGTGCAACATAATTCTGGGTGCCATTTAAAAACCATAAGTGCTAATGACTCCATTCCTTTTTGTGGTTGTAGGGGCTGTTGATTGGAGAACACTAAAACAAACCTGATCTCTCTAGGACATTCAGGAGCCAAGTTATAAGCCCTCAAAGGTGTAACTGGACTACTTCTTTAAAGTGACACCAGGCCCGGTGACCTTTGGGACATGGTTTTACCTCCTATAGGAATGTGCGATCATCTTGAAACGTTCAGATCACTTACAACTCAATAGATTCTACCTTCTTGTAGCGTTTCAGCCTGATTGGACCTTGTTTTCACACAAATGGACCCAGAATGATGTGAAATTGTGCTTCGTGCAACATAATTCTGGGTGCCATTTACAAACCATAAGTGCTAATGACTCCATTCCTTTTTGTGGTTGTAGGGGCTGTTGATTGGAGTACATTAAAACAAACGTGATCTCTCTAGGACATTCAGAAGCCAAGTTATATGCCCACAAATGTGTAACTGGACTACTTCTTTAAATTGACACCAGATCCGGTGACCTTTGGGACATGGTTTGACCCCCTATAGGAATGTGCGATCATCATAAAACGATCGGATCACTTACAACTCAATAGATTCTACCTTCTTGTAACGTTTCAGCCTGATTGGACCTTGTTTTCACACAAGTGGACACAGAATGATGTGAAATTGTGCTTCGTGCAACATAATTCTGGGTGCCATTTACAAACCATAAGTGCTAATGACTCCATTCCTTTTTGTGGTTGTAGGGGCTGTTGATTGGAGTACACTAAAACAAACCTGATCTCTCTAGGACATTCAGAAGCCAAGTTATAAGCCCACAAATGTGTAACTGGACTACTTCTTTAAATTGACACCAGATCCGGTGACCTTTGGGACATGGTTTGACCCCCTTAGGAAAGTGCTATCATCATGAAACGTTCAGATCACTTACAACTCAATAGATTCTACCTTCCTGTAACGTTTCAGCCTGATTGGACCTTGTTTTCACACAAATGAACCCAGAATGATGTGAAATTGTGCTTAGTGCAGCATAATTCTGGGTGCCATTTAAAAACCATAAGTGCTAATGACTCCTTTCCTTTTGAGGTTGTAGGAGATGTTGATTGGAGTACACTAAAACAAACCTGATCTCTCTAGGACATTCAGAAGCCAAGTTATAAGCCCACAAATATGTAACTGGACTACTTCTTTAAATTGACACCAGATCCGGTGACCTTTGGGACATGGTTTGACCCCCTTAGGAAAGTGCTATCATCATGAAACGTTCAGATCACTTACAACTCAATAGAGTCTACCTTCTTGTAGCGTTTCAGCCTGATTGGACCTTGTTTTCACACAAATGGACCCAGAATGATGTGAAATTGTGCTTCGTGCAACATAATTCTGGGTGCCATTTACAAACCATAAGTGCTAATGACTCCATTCCTTTTTGAGGTTGTAGGGGCTGTTGATTGGAGTATACTAAAACAAACCTGATCTCGCTAGGACATTCAGAAGCCAAGTTATAAGCCCACAAATGTGTAACTGGACTACTTCTTTAAATTGACACCAGATCCGGTGACCTTTGGGACATGGTTTGACCCCCTATAGGAATGTGCGATCATCTTGAAACGTTCGGATCACTTACAACTCAATAGATTCTACCTTCTTGTAGCGTTTAAGCCTGATTGGACCTTGTTTTCACACAAATGGACCCAGAATGATGTGAAATTGTGCTTCGTGCAACATAATTCTGGGTGCCATTTACAAACCATAAGTGCTAATGACTCCATTCCTTTTTGTGGTTGTAGGGGCTGTTGATTGGAGTATACTAAAACAAACCTGATCTCTCTAGGACATTCAGAAGCCAAGTTATAAGCCCACAAATGTGTAACTGGACTACTTCTTTTAATTGACACCAGATCCGGTGACCTTTGGGACATGGTTTGACCCCCTTAGGAAAGTGCTATCATCATGAAACGTTCAGATCACTTACAACTCAATAGATTCTACCTTCCTGTAACGTTTCAGCCTGATTGGACCTTGTTTTCACACAAATGAACCCAGAATGATGTGAAATTGTGCTTCGTGCAACATAATTCTGGGTGCCATTTAAAAACCATAAGTGCTAATGACTCCATTCCTTTTTGTGGTTGTAGGGGCTGTTGATTGGAGTATACTAAAACAAACCTGATCTCTCTAGGACATTCAGAAGCCAAGTTATAAGCCCACAAAGGTGTAACTGGACTACTTCTTTAAATTGACACCAGATCCGGTGACCTTTGGGACATGGTTTGACCCCCTTAGGAAAGTGCTATCATCATGAAACGTTCAGATCACTTACAACTCAATAGATTCTACCTTCCTGTAACGTTTCAGCCTGATTGGACCTTGTTTTCACACAAATGAACCCAGAATGATGTGAAATTGTGCTTAGTGCAGCATAATTCTGGGTGCCATTTAAAAACCTTAAGTGCTAATGACTCCTTTCCTTCTGAGGTTGTAGGAGATGTTGATTGGAGTACACTAAAACAAACCTGATCTCTCTAGGACATTCAGAAGCCAAGTTATAAGCCCACAAATATGTAACTGGACTACTTCTTTAAATTGACACCAGATCCGGTGACCTTTGGGACATGGTTTGACCCCCTTAGGAAAGTGCTATCATCATGAAACGTTCAGATCACTTACAACTCAATAGAGTCTACCTTCTTGTAGCGTTTCAGCCTGATTGGACCTTGTTTTAAAACAAATGAACCCAAAATGATGTGAAATTGTGCTTCGTGCAACATAATTCTGGGTGCCATTTACAAACCATAAGTGCTAATGACTCCATTCCTTTTTGTGGTTGTAGGGGCTGTTGATTGGAGAACACTAAAACAAATCTAACCTCTCTAGGACATTCAGAAGCCAAGTTATAAGCCCACAAAGGTGTAACTGGACTACTTCTTTAAAGTGACACCAGGTCCGGTGACCTTTGGGACATGGTTTTACCCCCTATAGGAATGTGCGATCATCTTGAAACGTTCAGATCACTTACAACTCAATAGACTCTACCTTCTTGTAGCGTTTCAGCCTGATTGGACCTTGTTTTCACACAAATGGACCCAGAATGATGTGAAATTGTGCTTCGTGCAACATAATTCTGGGTGCCATTTACAAACCATAAGTGCTAATGACTCCATTCCTTTTTGAGGTTGTAGGGGCTGTTGATTGGAGTATACTAAAACAAACCTGATCTCGCTAGGACATTCAGAAGCCAAGTTATAAGCCCACAAATGTGTAACTGGACTACTTCTTTAAATTGACACCAGATCCGGTGACCTTTGGGACATGGTTTGACCCCCTTAGGAATGTGCTATCATCATGAAACGTTCAGATCACTTACAACTCAATAGATTCTACCTTCCTGTAACGTTTCAGCCTGATTGGACCTTGTTTTCACACAAATGAACCCAGAATGATGTGAAATTGTGCTTCGTGCAACATAATTCTGGGTGCCATTTACAAACCATAAGTGCTAATGACTCCATTCCTTGTTGTGGTTGTAGGGGCTGTTGATTGGAGTATACTAAAAAAAACCTGACCTCTGTAGGACATTCAGAAGCCAAGTTATAAGCCCACAAAGGTGTAACTGGACTACTTCTTTAAAGTGACACCAGGCCCGGTGACCTTTGGGACATGGTTTTACCCCCTATAGGAATGTGCGATCATCTTGAAACGTTCGGATCACTTACAACTCAATAGATTCTACCTTCTTGTAGCGTTTAAGCCTGATTGGACCTTGTTTTCACACAAATGGACCCAGAATGATGTGAAATTGTGCTTCGTGCAACATAATTCTGGGTGCCATTTACAAACCATAAGTGCTAATGACTCCATTCCTTTTTGTGGTTGTAGGGGCTGTTGATTGGAGTATACTAAAACAAACCTGATCTCTCTAGGACATTCAGAAGCCAAGTTATAAGCCCACAAATGTGTAACTGGACTACTTCTTTTAATTGACACCAGATCCGGTGACCTTTGGGACATGGTTTGACCCCCTTAGGAAAGTGATATCATCATGAAACGTTCAGATCACTTACAACTCAATAGATTCTACCTTCCTGTAACGTTTCAGCCTGATTGGACCTTGTTTTCACACAAATGAACCCAGAATGATGTGAAATTGTGCTTCGTGCAACATAATTCTGGGTGCCATTTAAAAACCATAAGTGCTAATGACTCCATTCCTTTTTGTGGTTGTAGGGGCTGTTGATTGGAGTATACTAAAACAAACCTGATCTCTCTAGGACATTCAGAAGCCAAGTTATAAGCCCACAAAGGTGTAACTGGACTACTTCTTTAAATTGACACCAGATCCGGTGACCTTTGGGACATGGTTTGACCCCCTTAGGAAAGTGCTATCATCATGAAACGTTCAGATCACTTACAACTCAATAGATTCTACCTTCCTGTAACGTTTCAGCCTGATTGGACCTTGTTTTCACACAAATGAACCCAGAATGATGTGAAATTGTGCTTAGTGCAGCATAATTCTGGGTGCCATTTAAAAACCATAAGTGCTAATGACTCCATTCCTTTTTGTGGTTGTAGGGGCTGTTGATTGGAGTATACTAAAACAAACCTGATCTCTCTAGGACATTCAGAAGCCAAGTTATAAGCCCACAAATGTGTAACTGGACTACTTCTTTTAATTGACACCAGATCCGGTGACCTTTGGGACATGGTTTGACCCCCTTAGGAAAGTGCTATCATCATGAAACGTTCAGATCACTTACAACTCAATAGATTCTACCTTCCTGTAACGTTTCAGCCTGATTGGACCTTGTTTTCACACAAATGAACCCAGAATGATGTGAAATTGTGCTTCGTGCAACATAATTCTGGGTGCCATTTAAAAACCATAAGTGCTAATGACTCCATTCCTTTTTGTGGTTGTAGGGGCTGTTGATTGGAGTATACTAAAACAAACCTGATCTCTCTAGGACATTCAGAAGCCAAGTTATAAGCCCACAAAGGTGTAATCGGACTACTTCTTTAAATTGACACCAGATCCGGTGACCTTTGGGACATGGTTTGACCCCCTTAGGAAAGTGCTATCATCATGAAACGTTCAGATCACTTACAACTCAATAGATTCTACCTTCCTGTAACGTTTCAGCCTGATTGGACCTTGTTTTCACACAAATGAACCCAGAATGATGTGAAATTGTGCTTAGTGCAGCATAATTCTGGGTGCCATTTAAAAACCATAAGTGCTAATGACTCCATTCCTTTTTGAGGTTGTAGGGGATGTTGATTGGAGTACACTAAAACAAACCTGATCTCTCTAGGACATTCAGAAGCCAAGTTATAAGCCCACAAATATGTAACTGGACTACTTCTTTAAATTGACACCAGATCCGGTGACCTTTGGGACATGGTTTGACCCCCTTAGGAAAGTGCTATCATCATGAAACGTTCAGATCACTTACAACTCAATAGATTCTACCTTCTTGTAGCGTTTCAGCCTGATTGGACCTTGTTTTAAAACAAATGAACCCAAAATGATGTGAAATTGTGCTTCGTGCAACATAATTCTGGGTGCCATTTACAAACCATAAGTGCTAATGACTCCATTCCTTTTTGTGGTTGTAGGGGCTGTTGATTGGAGAACACTAAAACAAACCTAACCTCTCTAGGACATTCAGAAGCCAAGTTATAAGCCCACAAAGGTGTAACTGGACTACTTCTTTAAAGTGACACCAGGTCCGGTGACCTTTGGGACATGGTTTTACCCCCTATAGGAATGTGCGATCATCTTGAAACGTTCAGATCACTTACAACTCAATAGACTCTACCTTCTTGTAGCGTTTCAGCCTGATTGGACCTTGTTTTCACACAAATGGACCCAGAATGATGTGAAATTGTGCTTCGTGCAACATAATTCTGGGTGCCATTTACAAACCATAAGTGCTAATGACTCCATTCCTTTTTGAGGTTGTAGGGGCTGTTGATTGGAGTATACTAAAACAAACCTGATCTCGCTAGGACATTCAGAAGCCAAGTTATAAGCCCACAAATGTGTAACTGGACTACTTCTTTAAATTGACACCAGATCCGGTGACCTTTGGGACATGGTTTGACCCCCTTAGGAATGTGCTATCATCATGAAACGTTCAGATCACTTACAACTCAATAGATTCTACCTTCCTGTAACGTTTCAGCCTGATTGGACCTTGTTTTCACACAAATGAACCCAGAATGATGTGAAATTGTGCTTCGTGCAACATAATTCTGGGTGCCATTTACAAACCATAAGTGCTAATGACTCCATTCCTTGTTGTGGTTGTAGGGGCTGTTGATTGGAGTATACTAAAAAAAACCTGACCTCTGTAGGACATTCAGAAGCCAAGTTATAAGCCCACAAAGGTGTAACTGGACTACTTCTTTAAAGTGACACCAGGCCCGGTGACCTTTGGGACATGGTTTTACCCCCTATAGGAATGTGCGATCATCTTGAAACGTTCGGATCACTTACAACTCAATAGATTCTACCTTCTTGTAGCGTTTAAGCCTGATTGGACCTTGTTTTCACACAAATGGACCCAGAATGATGTGAAATTGTGCTTCGTGCAACATAATTCTGGGTGCCATTTACAAACCATAAGTGCTAATGACTCCATTCCTTTTTGTGGTTGTAGGGGCTGTTGATTGGAGTATACTAAAACAAACCTGATCTCTCTAGGACATTCAGAAGCCAAGTTATAAGCCCACAAATGTGTAACTGGACTACTTCTTTTAATTGACACCAGATCCGGTGACCTTTGGGACATGGTTTGACCCCCTTAGGAAAGTGACATCATCATGAAACGTTCAGATCACTTACAACTCAATAGATTCTACCTTCCTGTAACGTTTCAGCCTGATTGGACCTTGTTTTCACACAAATGAACCCAGAATGATGTGAAATTGTGCTTCGTGCAACATAATTCTGGGTGCCATTTAAAAACCATAAGTGCTAATGACTCCATTCCTTTTTGTGGTTGTAGGGGCTGTTGATTGGAGTATACTAAAACAAACCTGATCTCTCTAGGACATTCAGAAGCCAAGTTATAAGCCCACAAAGGTGTAACTGGACTACTTCTTTAAATTGACACCAGATCCGGTGACCTTTGGGACATGGTTTGACCCCCTTAGGAAAGTGCTATCATCATGAAACGTTCAGATCACTTACAACTCAATAGATTCTACCTTCCTGTAACGTTTCAGCCTGATTGGACCTTGTTTTCACACAAATGAACCCAGAATGATGTGAAATTGTGCTTAGTGCAGCATAATTCTGGGTGCCATTTAAAAACCATAAGTGCTAATGACTCCATTCCTTTTTGTGGTTGTAGGGGCTGTTGATTGGAGTATACTAAAACAAACCTGATCTCTCTAGGACATTCAGAAGCCAAGTTATAAGCCCACAAATGTGTAACTGGACTACTTCTTTTAATTGACACCAGATCCGGTGACCTTTGGGACATGGTTTGACCCCCTTAGGAAAGTGCTATCATCATGAAACGTTCAGATCACTTACAACTCAATAGATTCTACCTTCCTGTAACGTTTCAGCCTGATTGGACCTTGTTTTCACACAAATGAACCCAGAATGATGTGAAATTGTGCTTCGTGCAACATAATTCTGGGTGCCATTTAAAAACCATAAGTGCTAATGACTCCATTCCTTTTTGTGGTTGTAGGGGCTGTTGATTGGAGTATACTAAAACAAACCTGATCTCTCTAGGACATTCAGAAGCCAAGTTATAAGCCCACAAAGGTGTAACTGGACTACTTCTTTAAATTGACACCAGATCCGGTGACCTTTGGGACATGGTTTGACCCCCTTAGGAAAGTGCTATCATCATGAAACGTTCAGATCACTTACAACTCAATAGATTCTACCTTCCTGTAACGTTTCAGCCTGATTGGACCTTGTTTTCACACAAATGAACCCAGAATGATGTGAAATTGTGCTTAGTGCAGCATAATTCTGGGTGCCATTTAAAAACCATAAGTGCTAATGACTCCATTCCTTTTTGAGGTTGTAGGGGATGTTGATTGGAGTACACTAAAACAAACCTGATCTCTCTAGGACATTCAGAAGCCAAGTTATAAGCCCACAAATATGTAACTGGACTACTTCTTTAAATTGACACCAGATCCGGTGACCTTTGGGACATGGTTTGACCCCCTTAGGAAAGTGCTATCATCATGAAACGTTCAGATCACTTACAACTCAATAGATTCTACCTTCTTGTAGCGTTTCAGCCTGATTGGACCTTGTTTTAAAACAAATGAACCCAAAATGATGTGAAATTGTGCTTCGTGCAACATAATTCTGGGTGCCATTTACAAACCATAAGTGCTAATGACTCCATTCCTTTTTGTGGTTGTAGGGGCTGTTGATTGGAGAACACTAAAACAAACCTAACCTCTCTAGGACATTCAGAAGCCAAGTTATAAGCCCACAAAGGTGTAACTGGACTACTTCTTTAAAGTGACACCAGGTCCGGTGACCTTTGGGACATGGTTTTACCCCCTATAGGAATGTGCGATCATCTTGAAACGTTCAGATCACTTACAACTCAATAGATTCTACCTTCTTGTAGCGTTTCAGCCTGATTGGACCTTGTTTTCACACAAATGGACCCAGAATGATGTGAAATTGTGCTTCGTGCAACATAATTCTGGGTGCCATTTACAAACCATAAGTGCTAATGACTCCATTCCTTTTTGAGGTTGTAGGGGCTGTTGATTGGAGTATACTAAAACAAACCTGATCTCTCTAGGACATTCAGAAGCCAAGTTATAAGCCCACAAATGTGTAACTGGACTACTTCTTTAAATTGACACCAGATCCGGTGACCTTTGGGACATGGTTTGACCCCCTTAGGAATGTGCTATCATCATGAAACGTTCAGATCACTTACAACTCAATAGATTCTACCTTCCTGTAACGTTTCAGCCTGATTGGACCTTGTTTTCACACAAATGAACCCAGAATGATGTGAAATTGTGCTTCGTGCAACATAATTCTGGGTGCCATTTACAAACCATAAGTGCTAATGACTCAATTCCTTGTTGTGGTTGTAGGGGCTGTTGATTGGAGTACACTAAAACAAACCTGACCTCTGTAGGACATTCAGAAGCCAAGTTATAAGCCCACAAAGGTGTAACTGGACTACTTCTTTAAAGTGACACCAGGCCCGGTGACCTTTGGGACATGGTTTTACCCCCTATAGGAATGTGCGATCATCTTGAAACGTTCGGATCAATTACAACTCAATAGATTCTACCTTCTTGTAGCGTTTAAGCCTGATTGGACCTTGTTTTCACACAAATGGACCCAGAATGATGTGAAATTGTGCTTCGTGCAACATAATTCTGGGTGCCATTTACAAACCATAAGTGCTAATGACTCCATTCCTTTTTGTGGTTGTAGGGGCTGTTGATTGGAGTATACTAAAACAAACCTGATCTCTCTAGGACATTCAGAAGCCAAGTTATAAGCCCACAAATGTGTAACTGGACTACTTCTTTTAATTGACACCAGATCCGGTGACCTTTGGGACATGGTTTGACCCCCTTAGGAAAGTGCTATCATCATGAAACGTTCATATCACTTACAACTCAATAGATTCTACCTTCCTGTAACGTTTCAGCCTGATTGGACCTTGTTTTCACACAAATGAACCCAGAATGATGTGAAATTGTGCTTCGTGCAACATAATTCTGGGTGCCATTTAAAAACCATAAGTGCTAATGACTCCACTCATTTTTGTGGTTGTAGGGGCTGATGATTGGAGTACATTAAAACAAACCTGATCTCTCTAGGACATTCAGAAGCCAAGTTATAAGCCCACAAATGTGTAACTGGACTACTTCTTTAAATTGACACCAGATCCGGTGACCTTTGGGACATGGTTTGACCCCCTTAGGAAAGTGCTATAATCATGAAACATTCAGATCACTTACAAATCAATAGATTCTACCTTCCTGTAACGTTTCAGCCTGATTGGACCTTGTTTTCACACAAATGAAACCAGAATGATGTGAAATTGTGCTTTGTGCAACGTAATTCTGGGTGCCATTTAGAAACCATTAGTGCTAATGACTCCATTCCTTGTTGTGGTTGTAGGGGCTGTTGATTGGAGAACACTAAAACAAACCTGATCTCTCTAGGACATTCAGGAGCCAAGTTATAAGCCCTCAAAGGTGTAACTGGACTACTTCTTTAAAGTGACACCAGGCCAGGTGACCTTTGGGACATGGTTTTACCTCCTATAGGAATGTGCGATCATCTTGAAACGTTCAGATCACTTACAACTCAATAGATTCTACCTTCTTGTAGCGTTTCAGCCTGATTGGACCTTGTTTTCACACAAATGGACCCAGAATGATGTGAAATTGTGCTTCGTGCAACATAATTCTGGGTGCCATTTACAAACCATAAGTGCTAATGACTCCATTCCTTTTTGTGGTTGTAGGGGCTGTTGATTGGAGTACATTAAAACAAACCTGATCTCTCTAGGACATTCAGAAGCCAAGTTATATGCCCACAAATGTGTAACTGGACTACTTCTTTAAATTGACACCAGATCCGGTGACCTTTGGGACATGGTTTGACCCCCTATAGGAATGTGCGATCATCATAAAACGTTCGGATCACTTACATCTCAATAGATTCTACCTTCTTGTAATGTTTCAGCCTGATTGGACCTCTTTTTCACACAAGTGGACCCAGAATGATGTGAAATTGTGCTTCGTGCAACATAATTCTGGGTGCCATTTACAAACCATAAGTGCTAATGACTCCATTCCTTTTTGTGGTTGTAGGGGCTGTTGATTGGAGTACACTAAAACAAACCTGATCTCTCTAGGACATTCAGAAGCCAAGTTATAAGCCCACAAATGTGTAACTGGACTACTTCTTTAAATTGACACCAGATCCGGTGACCTTTGGGACATGGTTTGACCCCCTTAGGAAAGTGCTATCATCATGAAACGTTCAGATCACTTACAACTCAATCGATTCTACCTTCCTGTAACGTTTCAGCCTGATTGGACCTTGTTTTCACACAAATGAACCCAGAATGATGTGAAATTGTGCTTAGTGCAGCATAATTCTGGGTGCCATTTAAAAACCATAAGTGCTAATGACTCCATTCCTTTTTGTGGTTGTAGGGGCTGTTGATTGGAGAACACTAAAACAAACCTAACCTCTCTAGGACATTCAGAAGCCAAGTTATAAGCCCACAAAGGTGTAACTGGACTACTTCTTTAAAGTGACACCAGGTCCGGTGACCTTTGGGACATGGTTTTACCCCCTATAGGAATGTGCGATCATCTTGAAACGTTCAGATCACTTACAACTCAATAGATTCTACCTTCTTGTAGCGTTTCAGCCTGATTGGACCTTGTTTTCACACAAATGGACCCAGAATGATGTGAAATTGTGCTTCGTGCAACATAATTCTGGGTGCCATTTACAAACCATAAGTGCTAATGACTCAATTCCTTTTTGAGGTTGTAGGGGCTGTTGATTGGAGTATACTAAAACAAACCTGATCTCTCTAGGACATTCAGAAGCCAAGTTATGAGCCCACAAATGTGTAACTGGACTACTTCTTTAAATTGACACCAGATCCGGTGACCTTTGGGACATGGTTTGACCCCCTTAGGAATGTGCTATCATCATGAAACGTTCAGATCACTTACAACTCAATAGATTCTACCTTCCTGTAACGTTTCAGCCTGACTGGACCTTGTTTTCACACAAATGAACCCAGAATGATGTGAAATTGTGCTTCGTGCAACATAATTCTGGGTGCCATTTACAAACCATAAGTGCTAATGACTCCATTCCTTGTTGTGGTTGTAGGGGCTGTTGATTGGAGTACACTAAAACAAACCTGACCTCTGTAGGACATTCAGAAGCCAAGTTATAAGCCCACAAAGGTGTAACTGGACTACTTCTTTAAAGTGACACCAGGCCCGGTGACCTTTGGGACATGGTTTTACCCCCTATAGGAATGTACGATCATCTTGAAACGTTCGGATCACTTACAACTCAATAGATTCTACCTTCTTGTAGCGTTTAAGCCTGATTGGACCTTGTTTTCACACAAATGGACCCAGAATGATGTGAAATTGTGCTTCGTGCAACATAATTCTGGGTGCCATTTACAAACCATAAGTGCTAATGACTCCATTCCTTTTTGTGGTTGTAGGGGCTGTTGATTGGAGTATACTAAAACAAACCTGATCTCTCTAGGACATTCAGAAGCCAAGTTATAAGCCCACAAATGTGTAACTGGACTACTTCTTTTAATTGACACCAGATCCGGTGACCTTTGGGACATGGTTTGACCCCCTTAGGAAAGTGCTATCATCATGAAACGTTCAGATCACTTACAACTCAATAGATTCTACCTTCCTGTAACGTTTCAGCCTGATTGGACCTTGTTTTCACACAAATGAACCCAGAATGATGTGAAATTGTGCTTCGTGCAACATAATTCTGGGTGCCATTTAAAAACCATAAGTGCTAATGACTCCATTCCTTTTTGTGGTTGTAGGGGCTGTTGATTGGAGTATACTAAAACAAACCTGATCTCTCTAGGACATTCAGAAGCCAAGTTATAAGCCCACAAAGGTGTAACTGGACTACTTCTTTAAATTGACACCAGATCCGGTGACCTTTGGGACATGGTTTGACCCCCTTAGGAAAGTGCTATCATCATGAAACGTTCATATCACTTACAACTCAATAGATTCTACCTTCCTGTAACATTTCAGCCTGATTGGACCTTGTTTACACACAAATGAACCCAGAATGATGTGAAATTGTGCTTCGTGCAACATAATTCTGGGTGCCATTTAAAAACCATAAGTGCTAATGACTCCATTCTTTTTTGTGGTTGTAGGGGCTGTTGATTGGAGTACATTAAAACAAACCTGATCTCTCTAGGACATTCAGAAGCCAAGTTATAATCCCACAAATGTGTAACTGGACTACTTCTTTAAATTGACACCAGATCCGGTGACATTTGGGACATGGTTTGATCCCCTTAGGAAAGTGCTATCATCATGAAACATTCAGATCACTTACAACTCAATAGATTCTACCTTCCTGTAACGTTTCAGCCTGATTGGACCTTGTTTTCACACAAATGAACCCAGAATGATGTGAAATTGTGCTTCGTGCAACATAATTCTGGGTGCCATTTAGAAACCATAAGTGCTAATGACTCCATTCCTTGTTGTGGTTGTAGGGGCTGTTGATTGGAGAACACTAAAACAAACCTGATCCCTCTAGGACATTCAGGAGCCAAGTTATAAGCCCTCAAAGGTGTAACTGGACTACTTCTTTAAAGTGACACCAGGCCCCGTGACCTTTGGGACATGGTTTTACCTCCTATAGGAATGTGCGATCATCTTGAAACGTTCAGATCACTTACAACTCAATAGATTCTACCTTCTTGTAGCGTTTCAGCCTGATTGGACCTTGTTTTCACACAAATGGACCCAGAATGATGTGAAATTGTGCTTCGTGCAACATAATTCTGGGTGCCATTTACAAACCATAAGTGCTAATGACTCCATTCCTTGTTGTGGTTGTAGGGGCTGTTGATTGGAGTACATTAAAACAAACCTGATCTCTCTAGGACATTCAGAAGCCAAGTTATATGCCCACAAATGTGTAACTGGGCTACTTCTTTAAATTGACACCAGATCCGGTGACCTTTGGGACATGGTTTGACCCCCTATAGGAATGTGCGATCATCATAAAACGTTCGGATCACTTACAACTCAATAGATTCTACCTTCTTGTAACGTTTCAGCCTGATTGGACCTTGTTTTCACACAAATGGACCCAGAATGATGTGAAATTGTGCTTCGTGCAACATAATTCTGGGTGCCATTTAAAAACCATAAGTGCTAATGACTCCATTCCTTTTTGTGGTTGTAGGGGCTGTTGATTGGAGTATACTAAAACAAACCTGATCTCTCTAGGACATTCAGAAGCCAAGTTATAAGCCCACAAAGGTGTAACTGGACTACTTCTTTAAATTGACACCAGATCCGGTGACCTTTGGGACTTGGTTTGACCCCCTTAGGAAAGTGCTATCATCATGAAACGTTCAGATCACTTACAACTCAATAGATTCTACCTTCCTGTAATGTTTCTGCCTGATTGGACCTTGTTTTCACTCAAATGAACCCAGAATGATGTGAAATTGTGCTTCGTGCAACATAATTCTGGGTGCCATTTACAAACCATAAGTGCTAATGACTCCATTCCTTTTTGTGGTTGTAGGGGCTGTTGATTGGAGTATACTAAAACAAACCTGATCTCTCTAGGACATTCAGAAGCCAAGTTATAAGCCCACAAAAGTGTAACTGGACTACTTCTTTAAATTGACACCAGATCCGGTGACCTTTGGGACATGGTTTGCCCCCCTTAGGAAAGTGATATCATCATGAAACGTTCAGAGCACTTACAACTCAATAGATTCTACCATCCTGTAAAATTTCAGCCTGATTGGACCTTGTTTTCACACAAATGAACCCAGAATGATGTGAAATTGTGCTTCGTGCAACATTATTCTGGGTGCCATTTACAAACCATAAGTGCTAATGACTCCATTCCTTTTTGTGGTTGTAGGGGCTGTTGATTGGAGTACATTAAAACAAACCTGATCTCTCTAGGACATTCCGAAGCCAAGGTATAAGCCCACAAATGTGTAACTGGACTACTTCTTTAAATTGACACCAGATCCGGTGACCTTTGGGACATGGTTTGACCCCCTTAGGAAAGTGCTATTATCATGAAACGTTCAGATCACTTACAACTCAATAGATTCTACCTTCCTGTAACGTTTCAGCCTGATTAGACCTTGTTTTCACACAAATGAACCCAGAATGATGTGAAATTGTGCTTCGTGCAACATAATTCTGGGTGCCATTTACAAACCATAAGTGCTAATGACTCCACTCCTTGTTGTGGTTGTAGGGGCTGTTGATTGGAGAACACTAAAACAAACCTGATCTCTCTAGGACATTCAGAAGCCAAGTTATAAGCCCTCAAAGGTGTAACTGGACTACTTCTTTAAAGTGACACCAGGCCCGGTGACCTTTGGGACATGGTTTGACCCCCTATAGGAATCTGCGATCATCATGAAACGTTCAGATCACTTATAACTCAATAGATTCTACCTTCTTGTAACGTTTCAGCCTGATTGGACCTTGTTTTCACACAAATGAACCCAGAATGATGTGGAATTGTGCTTCGTGCAACATAATTCTGGGTGCCATTTACAAACCATAAGTGCTAATGACTCCATTCCTTTTTGTGGTTGTAGGGGCTGTTGATTGGAGTACATTAAAACAAACCTGATCTCTCTAGGACATTCAGAAGCCAAGTTATAAGCCCACAAGTGTGTAACTGGACTACTTCTTTAAATTGACACCAGATCCGGTGACCTTTGGGACATGGTTTGACCCCCTATAGGAATGTGCGATCATCATGAAATGTTCGGATCACTTACAACTCAATAGATTCTACCTTCTTGTAACGTTTCAGCCTGATTGGACCTTGTTTTCACACAAATGGACCCAGAATGATGTGAAATTGTGCTTCGTGCAACATAATTCTGGGTGCCATTTACAAACCATAAGTGCTAATGTCTCCATTCCTTTTTGAGGTTGTAGGGGCTGTTGATTGGAGTACACTAAAACAAACCTGACCTCTCTAGGACATTCAGAAGCCAAGTTATAAGCCCACAAAGGTGTAACTGGACTACTTCTTTAAAGTGACACCAGGCCCGGTGACCTTTGGGACATGGTTTTACCCCCTATAGGAATGTGCGATCATCATAAAACGTTCGGATCACTTACAACTCAATAGATTCTACCTTCTTGTAACGTTTCAGCCTGATTGGACCTTGTTTTCACACAAATGGACCCAGAATGATGTGAAATTGTGCTTCGTGCAACATAATTCTGGGTGCCATTTAAAAACCATAAGTGCTAATGACTCCATTCCTTTTTGTGGTTGTAGGGGCTGTTGATTCGAGTATACTAAAACAAACCTGATCTCTCTAGGACATTCAGAAGCCAAGTTATAAGCCCACAAAGGTGTAACTGGACTACTTCTTTAAATTGACACCAGATCCGGTGACCTTTGGGACTTGGTTTGACCCCCTTAGGAAAGTGCTATCATCATGAAACGTTCAGATCACTTACAACTCAATAGATTCTACCTTCCTGTAATGTTTCTGCCTGATTGGACCTTGTTTTCACTCAAATGAACCCAGAATGATGTGAAATTGTGCTTCGTGCAACATAATTCTGGGTGCCATTTACGAACCATAAGTGCTAATGACTCCATTCCTTTTTGTGGTTGTAGGGGCTGTTGATTGGAGTATACTAAAACAAACCTGATCTCTCTAGGACATTCAGAAGCCAAGTTATAAGCCCACAAAGGTGTAACTGGACTACTTCTTTAAATTGACACCAGATCCGGTGACCTTTGGGACATGGTTTGCCCCCCTTAGGAAAGTGATATCATCATGAAACGTTCAGAGCACTTACAACTCAATAGATTCTACCATCCTGTAACATTTCAGCCTGATTGGACCTTGTTTTCACACAAATGAACCCAGAATGATGTGAAATTGTGCTTCGTGCAACATAATTCTGGGTGCCATTTAAAAACCATAAGTGCTAATGACTCCATTCATTTTTGTGGTTGTAGGGGCTGTTGATTGGAGTACATTAAAACAAACCTGATCTCTCTAGGACATTCGGAAGCCAAGGTATAAGCCCACAAATGTGTAACTGGACTACTTCTTTAAATTGACACCAGATCCGGTGACCTTTGGGACATGGTTTGACCCCCTTAGGAAAGTGCTATTATCATGAAACGTTCAGACCACTTACAACTCAATAGATTCTACCTTCCTGTAACGTTTCAGCCTGATTGGACCTTGTTTTCACACAAATGAACCCAGAATGATGTGAAATTGTGCTTCGTGCAACATAATTCTGGGTGCCATTTACAAACCATAAGTGCTAATGACTCCATTCCTTGTTGTGGTTGTAGGGGCTGTTGATTGGAGAACACTAAAACAAACCTGATCTCTCTAGGACATTCAGAAGCCAAGTTATAAGCCCTCAAAGGTGTAACTGGACTACTTCTTTAAAGTGACACCAGGCCCGGTGACCTTTGGGACATGGTTTGACCCCCTATAGGAATCTGCGATCATCATGAAACGTTCAGATCACTTACAACTCAATAGATTCTACCTTCTTGTAACGTTTCAGCCTGATTGGACCTTGTTTTCACACAAATGAACCCAGAATGATGTGGAATTGTGCGTCGTGCAACATAATTCTGGGTGCCATTTACAAACCATAAGTGCTAATGACTCCATTCCTTTTTGTGGTTGTAGGGGCTGTTGATTGGAGTACATTAAAACAAACCTGATCTCTCTAGGACATTCAGAAGCCAAGTTATAAGCCCACAAATGTGTAACTGGACTACTTCTTTAAATTGACACCAGATCCGGTGACCTTTGGGACATGGTTTGACCCCCTATAGGAATGTGCGATCATCATGAAATGTTCGGATCACTTACAACTCAATAGATTCTACCTTCTTGTAACGTTTCAGCCTGATTGGACCTTGTTTTCACACAAATGGACCCAGAATGATGTGAAATTGTGCTTCGTGCAACATATTTCTGGGTGCCATTTACAAACCATAAGTGCTAATGTCTCCATTCCTTTTTGAGGTTGTAGGGGCTGTTGATTGGAGTACACTAAAACAAACCTGACCTCTCTAGGACATTCAGAAGCCAAGTTATAAGCCCACAAAGGTGTAACTAGACTACTTCTTTAAAGTGACACCAGGCCCGGTGACCTTTGGGACGTGGTTTTACCCCCTATAGGAATGTGCGATCATCTTGAAACGTTCAGATCACTTACAACTCAATAGATTCTACCTTCTTGTAGCGTTTCAGCCTGATTGGACCTTGTTTTCACACAAATGGACCCAGAATAATGTGAAATTGTGCTTCGTGCAACATAATTCTGGGTGCCATTTACAAACCATAAGTGCTAATGACTCCATTCCTTTTTGAGGATGTAGGGGCTGTTGATTGGAGTATACTAAAACAAACCTGATCTCTCTAGGACATTCAGAAGCCAAGTTATAAGCACACAAATGTGTAACTGGACTACTTCTTTAAATTGACACCAGATCCGGTGACCTTTGGGACATGGTTTGACCCCCTTAGGAAAGTGCTATCATCTTGAAACGTTCGGATCACTTACAACTCAATAGATTCTACCTTCTTGTAGCGTTTAAGCCTGATTGGACCTTGTTTTCACACAAATGGACCCAGAATGATGTGAAATTGTGCTTCGTGCAACATAATTCTGGGTGCCATTTACAAACCATAAGTGCTAATGACTCCATTCCTTTTTGAGGTTGTAGGGGCTGTTTATTGGAGTATACTAAAACAAACCTGATCTGTCTAGGACATTCAGAAGCCAAGTTATAAGCCCACAAATGTGTAACTGGACTACTTCTTTAAATTGACACCACATCCGGTGACCTTTGGGACATGGTTTGACCCCCTTAGGAAAGTGCTATCATCATGAAACATTCAGATCACTTACAACTCAATAGATTCTACCTTCCTGTAACATTTCAGTCTGATTGGACCTTGTTTTCTCACAAATGAACCCAGAATGATGTGAAATTGTGCTTAGTGCAGCATAATTCTGGGTGCCATTTAAAAACCATAAGTAATAATGACTCCATTCCTTTTTGAGGTTGTAGGGGATGTTGATTGGAGTACACTAAAAGAAACCTGATCTCTCTAGGACATTCAGAAGCCAAGTTATAAGCCCACAAATGTGTAACTGGACTACTTCTTTAAATTGACACCAGATCCGGTGACCTTTGGTACATGGTTTGACCCCCTTAGGAAAGTGCTATCATCATGAAACGTTCAGATCACTTACAACTCAATAGATTCTACCTTCCTGTAACATTTCAGTCTGATTGGACCTTGTTTTCACACAAATGAACCCAGAATGATGTGAAATTGTGCTTAGTGCAGCAAAATTCTGGGTGCCATTTAAAAACCATAAGTGCTAATGACTCCATTCCTTTTTGAGGTTGTAGGGGATGTTGATTGGAGTACACTAAAATAAACCTGATCTCTCTAGGACATTCAGAAGCCAAGTTATAAGCCCACAAATGTGTAACTGGACTACTTCTTTAAATTGACACCAGATCCGGTGACCTTTGGGACATGGTTTGACCCCCTTAGGAAAGTGATATCATCATGAAACGCTCATATCACTTACAACTCAATAGATTCTACCTTCCTGTAACATTTCAGCCTGATTGGACCTTGTTTTCACACAAATGAACCCAGAATGATGTGAAATTGTGCTTCGTGCAACATAATTCTGGGTGCCATTTACAAACCATAAGTGCTAATCACTCCATTCCTTGTTGTGGTTGTAGGGGCTGTTGATTGGAGTACACTAAAACAAACCTGACCTCTCTAGGACATTCAGAAGCCAAGTTATAAGCCCACAAAGGTGTAACTGAACAACTTCTTTAAAGTGACACCAGGCCCGGTGACCTTTGGGACAAGGTTTTACCCCCTATAGGAATGTGTGATCATCTTGAAACGTTCGGATCACTTACAACTCAATAGATTCTACCTTCTTGTAGCGTTTCAGCCTGATTGGACCTTGTTTTCACACAAATGGACCCAGAATGATGTGAAATTGTGCTTCATGCAACATAATTCTGGGTGCCATTTACAAACCATAAGTGCTAATGACTCCATTCCTTTTTGTGGTTGTAGGGGCTGTTGATTGGAGTATACTAAAACAAACCTGATCTCTCTAGGACATTCAGAAGCCAAGTTATAAGCCCACAAATGTGTAACTGGACTACTTCTTTTAATTGACACCAGATCCGGTGACCTTTGGGACATGGTTTGACCCCCTTAGGAAAGTGCTATCATCATGAAACGTTCAGATCACTTACAACTCAATAGATTCTACCTTCCTGTAACGTTTCAGCCTGATTGGACCTTGTTTTCACACAAATGAACCCAGAATGATGTGAAATTGTGCTTCGTGCAACATAATTCTGGGTGCCATTTAAAAACCATAAGTGCTAATGACTCCATTCCTTTTTGTGGTTGTAGGGGCTGTTGATTGGAGTATACTAAAACAAACCTGATCTCTCTAGGACATTCAGAAGCCAAGTTATAAGCCCACAAAGGTGTAACTGGACTACTTCTTTAAATTGACACCAGATCCGGTGACCTTTGGGACATGGTTTGACCCCCTTGGGAAAGTGCTATCATCATGAAACGTTCATATCACTTACAACTCAATAGATTCTACCTTCCTGTAACATTTCAGCCTGATTGGACCTTGTTTTCACACAAATGAACCCAGAATGATGTGAAATTGTGCTTCGTGCAACATAATTCTGGGTGCCATTTAAAAACCATAAGTGCTAATGACTCCATTCTTTTTTGTGGTTGTAGGGGCTGTTGATTGGAGTACATTAAAACAAACCTGATCTCTCTAGGACATTCAGAAGCCAATTTATAATCCCACAAATGTGTAACTGGACTACTTCTTTAAATTGACACCAGATCCGGTGACATTTGGGACATGGTTTGATCCCCTTAGGAAAGTGCTATCATCATGAAACATTCAGATCACTTACAACTCAATAGATTCTACCTTCCTGTAACTTTTCAGCCTGATTGGACCTTGTTTTCACACAAATGAACCCAGAATGATGTGAAAATGTGCTTCGTGCAACATAATTCTGGGTGCCATTTAGAAACCATAAGTGCTAATGACTCCATTCCTTGTTGTGGTTGTAGGGGCTGTTGATTGGAGAACACTAAAACAAACCTGATCTCTCTAGGACATTCAGGAGCCAAGTTATAAGCCCTCAAAGGTGTAACTGGACTACTTCTTTAAAGTGACACCAGGCCCGGAGACCTTTGGGACATGGTTTTACCTCCTATAGGAATGTGCGATCATCTTGAAACGTTCAGATCACTTACAACTCAATAGATTCTACCTTCTTGTAGCGTTTCAGCCTGATTGGACCTTGTTTTCACACAAATGGACCCAGAATGATGTGTAATTGCGCTTCGTGCAACATAATTCTGGGTGCCATTTACAAACCATAAGTGCTAATGACTCCATTCCTTGTTGTGGTTGTAGGGGCTGTTGATTGGAGTACATTAAAACAAACCTGATCTCTCTAGGACATTCAGAAGCCAAGTTATATGCCCACAAATGTGTAACTGGACTACTTCTTTAAATTGACACCAGATCCGGTGACCTTTGGGACATGGTTTGACCCCCTATAGGAATGTGCGATCATCATAAAACGTTCGGATCACTTACAACTCAATAGATTCTACCTTCTTGTAACGTTTCAGCCTGATTGGACCTTGTTTTCACACAAATGGACCCAGAATGATGTGAAATTGTGCTTCGTGCAACATAATTCTGGGTGCCATTTAAAAACCATAAGTGCTAATGACTCCATTCCTTTTTGTGGTTGTAGGGGCTGTTGATTGGAGTATACTAAAACAAACCTGATCTCTCTAGGACATTCAGAAGCCAAGTTATAAGCCCACAAAGGTGTAACTGGACTACTTCTTTAAATTGACACCAGATCCGGTGACCTTTGGGACTTGGTTTGACCCCCTTAGGAAAGTGCTATCATCATGAAACGTTCAGATCACTTACAACTCAATAGATTCTACCTTCCTGTAATGTTTCTGCCTGATTGGACCTTGTTTTCACTCAAATGAACCCAGAATGATGTGAAATTGTGCTTCGTGCAACATAATTCTGGGTGCCATTTACAAACCATAAGTGCTAATGACTCCATTCCTTTTTGTGGTTGTAGGGGCTGTTGATTGGAGTATACTAAAACAAACCTGATCTCTCTAGGACATTCAGAAGCCAAGTTATAAGCCCACAAAAGTGTATTTGGACTACTTCTTTAAATTGACACCAGATCCGGTGACCTTTGGGACATGGTTTGCCCCCCTTAGGAAAGTGATATCATCATGAAACGTTCAGAGCACTTACAACTCAATAGATTCTACCATCCTGTAACATTTCAGCCTGATTGGACCTTGTTTTCACACAAATGAACCCAGAATGATGTGAAATTGTGCTTCGTGCAACATTATTCTGGGTGCCATTTACAAACCATAAGTGCTAATGACTCCATTCCTTTTTGTGGTTGTAGGGGCTGTTGATTGGCGTACATTAAAACAAACCTGATCTCTCTAGGACATTCCGAAGCCAAGGTATAAGCCCACAAATGTGTAACTGGACTACTTCTTTAAATTGACACCAGATCCGGTGACCTTTGGGACATGGTTTGACCCCCTTAGGAAAGTGCTATTATCATGAAACGTTCAGATCACTTACAACTCAATAGATTCTACCTTCCTGTAACGTTTCAGCCTGATTAGACCTTGTTTTCACACAAATGAACCCAGAATGATGTGAAATTGTGCTTCGTGCAACATAATTCTGGGTGCCATTTACAAACCATAAGTGCTAATGACTCCACTCCTTGTTGTGGTTGTAGGGGCTGTTGATTGGAGAACACTAAAACAAACCTGATCTCTCTAGGACATTCAGAAGCCAAGTTATAAGCCCTCAAAGGTGTAACTGGACTACTTCTTTAAAGTGACACCAGGCCCGGTGACCTTTGGGACATGGTTTGACCCCCTATAGGAATCTGCGATCATCATGAAACGTTCAGATCACTTACAACTCAATAGATTCTACCTTCTTGTAACGTTTCAGCCTGATTGGACCTTGTTTTCACACAAATGAACCCAGAATGATGTGGAATTGTGCTTCGTGCAACATAATTCTGGGTGCCATTTACAAACCATAAGTGCTAATGACTCCATTCCTTTTTGTGGTTGTAGGGGCTGTTGATTGGAGTACATTAAAACAAACCTGATCTCTCTAGGACATTCAGAAGCCAAGTTATAAGCCCACAAATGTGTAACTGGACTACTTCTTTAAATTGACACCAGATCCGGTGACCTTTGGGACATGGTTTGACCCCCTATAGGAATGTGCGATCATCATGAAATGTTCGGATCACTTACAACTCAATAGATTCTACCTTCTTGTAACGTTTCAGCCTGATTGGACCTTGTTTTCACACAAATGGACCCAGAATGATGTGAAATTGTGCTTCGTGCAACATAATTCTGGGTGCCATTTACAAACCATAAGTGCTAATGTCTCCATTCCTTTTTGAGGTTGTAGGGGCTGTTGATTGGAGTACACTAAAACAAACCTGACCTCTCTAGGACATTCAGAAGCCAAGTTATAAGCCCACAAAGGTGTAACTGGACTACTTCTTTAAAGTGACACCAGGCCCGGTGACCTTTGGGACATGGTTTTACCCCCTATAGGAATGTGCGATCATCTTGAAACGTTCAGATCACTTACAACTCAATAGATTCTACCTTCTTGTAGCGTTTCAGCCTGATTGGACCTTGTTTTCACACAAATGGACCCAGAATGATGTGAAATTGTGCTTCGTGCAACATAATTCTGGGTGCCATTTACAAACCATAAGTGCTAATGACTCCATTCCTTTTTGAGGATGTAGGGGCTGTTGATTGGAGTATACTAAAACAAACCTGATCTCTCTAGGACATTCAGAAGCCAAGTTATAAGCACACAAATGTGTAACTGGACTACTTCTTTAAATTGACACCAGATCCGGTGACCTTTGGGACATGGTTTGACCCCCTTAGGAAAGTGCTATCATCTTGAAATGTTCAGATCCCTTACAACTCAATAGATTCTACCTTCTTGTAGCGTTTCAGCCTGATTGGACCTTGTTTTCACACAAATGGACCCAGAATGATGTGAAATTGTGCTTCGTGCAACATAATTCTGGGTGCCATTTACAAACCATAAGTGCTAATGACTCCATTCCTTTTTGTGGTTGTAGGGGCTGTTGATTGGAGTACATTAAAACAAACCTGATCTCTCTAGGACATTCAGAAGCCAAGTTATATGCCCACAAATGTGTAACTGGACTACTTCTTTAAATTGACACCAGATCCGGTGACCTTTGGGACATGGTTTGACCCCCTATAGGAATGTGCGATCATCATAAAACGTTCGGATCACTTACAACTCAATAGATTCTACCTTCTTGTAACGTTTCAGCCTGATTGGACCTTGTTTTCACACAAATGGACCCAGAATGATGTGAAATTGTGCTTCGTGCAACATAATTCTGGGTGCCATTTAAAAACCATAAGTGCTAATGACTCCATTCCTTTTTGTGGTTGTAGGGGCTGTTGATTCGAGTATACTAAAACAAACCTGATCTCTCTAGGACATTCAGAAGCCAAGTTATAAGCCCACAAATGTGTAACTGGACTACTTCTTTAAATTGACACCAGATCCGGTGACCTTTGGTACATGGTTTGACCCCCTTAGGAAAGTGCTATCATCATGAAACGTTCAGATCACTTACAACTCAATAGATTCTACCTTCCTGTAACATTTCAGTCTGATTGGACCTTGTTTTCACACAAATGAACCCAGAATGATGTGAAATTGTGCTTAGTGCAGCAAAATTCTGGGTGCCATTTAAAAACCATAAGTGCTAATGACTCCATTCCTTTTTGAGGTTGTAGGGGATGTTGATTGGAGTACACTAAAATAAACCTGATCTCTCTAGGACATTCAGAAGCCAAGTTATAAGCCCACAAATGTGTAACTGGACTACTTCTTTAAATTGACACCAGATCCGGTGACCTTTGGGACATGGTTTGACCCCCTTAGGAAAGTGATATCATCATGAAACGCTCATATCACTTACAACTCAATAGATTCTACCTTCCTGTAACATTTCAGCCTGATTGGACCTTGTTTTCACACAAATGAACCCAGAATGATGTGAAATTGTGCTTCGTGCAACATAATTCTGGGTGCCATTTACAAACCATAAGTGCTAATCACTCCATTCCTTGTTGTGGTTGTAGGGGCTGTTGATTGGAGTACACTAAAACAAACCTGACCTCTCTAGGACATTCAGAAGCCAAGTTATAAGCCCACAAAGGTGTAACTGAACAACTTCTTTAAAGTGACACCAGGCCCGGTGACCTTTGGGACAAGGTTTTACCCCCTATAGGAATGTGTGATCATCTTGAAACGTTCGGATCACTTACAACTCAATAGATTCTACCTTCTTGTAGCGTTTCAGCCTGATTGGACCTTGTTTTCACACAAATGGACCCAGAATGATGTGAAATTGTGCTTCATGCAACATAATTCTGGGTGCCATTTACAAACCATAAGTGCTAATGACTCCATTCCTTGTTGTGGTTGTAGGGGCTGTTGATTGGAGTACACTAAAACAAACCTGACCTCTGTAGGACATTCAGAAGCCAAGTTATAAGCCCACAAAGGTGTAACTGGACTACTTCTTTAAAGTGACACCAGGCCCGGTGACCTTTGGGACATGGTTTGACCCCCTTAGGAAAGTGCTATCATCATGAAACGTTCAGATCACTTACAACTCAATAGATTCTACCTTCCTGTAACGTTTCAGCCTGATTGGACCTTGTTTTCACACAAATGAACCCAGAATGATGTGAAATTGTGCTTCGTGCAACATAATTCTGGGTGCCATTTAAAAACCATAAGTGCTAATTACTCCATTCCTTTTTGTGGTTGTAGGGGCTGTTGATTGGAGTATACTAAAACAAACCTGATCTCTCTAGGACATTCAGAAGCCAAGTTATAAGCCCACAAATGTGTAACTGGACTACTTCTTTAAATTGACACCAGATCCGGTGACCTTTGGGACATGGTTTGACCCCCTTAGGAAAGTGCTATCATCATGAAACGTTCATATCACTTACAACTCAATAGATTCTACCTTCCTGTAACATTTCAGCCTGATTGGACCTTGTTTTCACACAAATGAACCCAGAATGATGTGAAATTGTGCTTCGTGCAACATAATTCTGGGTGCCATTTAAAAACCATAAGTGCTAATGACTCCATTCCTTTTTGTGGTTGTAGGGGCTGTTGATTGGAGTACATTAAAACAAACCTGATCTCTCTAGGACATTCAGAAGCCAAGTTATAAGCCCACAAATGTGTAACTGGACTACTTCTTTAAATTGACACCAGATCCGGTGACCTTTGGGACATGGTTTGACCCCCTTAGGAAAGTGCTATCATCTGGAAACATTCAGATCACTTACAACTTAATAGATACTACCTTCCTGTAACGTTTCAGCCTGATTGGACCTTGTTTTCACACAAATGAACCCAGAATGATGTGAAATTGTGCTTCGTGCAACATAATTCTGGGTGCCATTTAGAAACCATAAGTGCTAATGACTCCATTCCTTGTTGTGGTTGTAGGGGCTGTTCATTGGAGAACACTAAAACAAACCTGATCTCTCTAGGACATTCAGGAGCCAAGTTATAAGCCCTCAAAGGTGTAACTGGACTACTTCTTTAAAGTGACACCAGGCCCGGTGACCGTTGGGACATGGTTTTACCTCCTATAGGAATGTGCGATCATCTTGAAACGTTCAGATCACTTACAACTCAATAGATTCTACCTTCTTGTAGCGTTTCAGCCTGATTGGACCTTGTTTTCACACAAATGGACCCAGAATGATGTGAAATTGTGCTTCGTGCAACATAATTCTGGGTGCCATTTACAAACCATAAGTGCTAATGACTCCATTCCTTTTTGTGGTTGTAGGGGCTGTGGATTGGAGTACATTAAAACAAACCTGATCTCTCTAGGACATTCAGAAGCCAAGTTATATGCCCACAAATGTGTAACTGGACTACTTCTTTAAATTGACACCACATCCGGTGACCTTTGGGACATGGTTTGACCCCCTATAGGAATGTGCCATCATCATAAAACGTTCGGATCACTTACAACTCAATAGATTCTACCTTCTTGTAACGTTTCAGCCTGATTGGACCTTGTTTTCACACAAATGGACCCAGAATGATGTGAAATTGTGCTTCGTGCAACATAATTCTGGGTGCCATTTAAAAACCATAAGTGCTAATGACTCCATTCCTTTTTGTGGTTGTAGGGGCTGTTGATTGGAGTACATTAAAACAAACCTGATCTCTCTAGGACATTCAGAAGCCAAGTTATAAGCCCACAAATGTGTAACTGGACTACTTCTTTAAATTGACACCAGATCCGGTGACCTTTGGGACATGGTTTGACCCCCTTAGGAAAGTGCTATCATCATGAAACATTCAGATCACTTACAACTCAATAGATTCTACCTTCCTGTAACGTTTCAGCCTGATTGGACCTTGTTTTCACACAAATGAACCCAGAATGATGTGAAATTGTGCTTCGTGCAACATAATTCTGGGTGCCATTTAGAAACCATAAGTGCTAATGACTCCATTCCTTGTTGTGGTTGTAGGGGCTGTTCATTGGAGAACACTAAAACAAACCTGATCTCTCTAGGACATTCAGGAGCCAAGTTATAAGCCCTCAAAGGTGTAACTGGACTACTTCTTTAAAGTGACACCAGGCCCGGTGACCTTTGGGACATGGTTTTACCTCCTATAGGAATGTGCGATCATCTTGAAACGTTCAGATCACTTACAACTCAATAGATTCTACCTTCTTGTAGCGTTTCAGCCTGATTGGACCTTGTTTTCACACAAATGGACCCAAAATGATGTGAAATTGTGCTTCGTGCAACATAATTCTGGGTGCCATTTACAAACCATAAGTGCTAATGACTCCATTCCTTTTTGTGGTTGTAGGGGCTGTTGATTGGAGTACATTAAAACAAACCTGATCTCTCTAGGACATTCAGAAGCCAAGTTATATGCCCACAAATGTGTAACTGGACTACTTCTTTAAATTGACACCAGATCCGGTGACCTTTGGGACATGGTTTGACCCCCTATAGGAATGTGCGATCATCATAAAACGTTCGGATCACTTACAACTCAATAGATTCTACCTTCTTGTAACGTTTCAGCATGATTGGACCTTGTTTTCACACAAATGGACCCAGAATGATGTGAAATTGTGCTTCGTGCAACATAATTCTGGGTGCCATTTAAAAACCATAAGTGCTAATGACTCCATTCCTTTTTGTGGTTGTAGGGGCTGTTGATTGGAGTATACTAAAACAAACCTGATCTCTCTAGGACATTCAGAAGCCAAGTTATAAGCCCACAAAGGTGTAACTGGACCACTTCTTTAAATTGACACCAGATCCGGTGACCTTTGGGACATGGTTTGACCCCCTTAGGAAAGTGCTATCATCATCAAACGTTCAGATCACTTACAACTCAATAGATTCTACCTTCCTGTAATGTTTCAGCCTGATTGGACCTTGTTTTCACTCAAATGAACCCAGAATGATCTGAAATTGTGCTTCGTGCAACATAATTCTGGGTGCCATTTAAAAACCATAAGTGCTAATGACTCCATTCCTTTTTGTGGTTAGAGGGGCTGTTGATTGGAGTATACTAAAACAAACCTGATCTCTCTAGGACATTCAGAAGCCACGTTATAAGCCTACAAAGGTGTAACTGGACTACTTCTTTAAATTGACACCAGATCCGGTGACCTTTGGGACATGGTTTGCCCCCCTTAGGAAAGTGCTATCATCATGAAACGTTCAGATCACTTACAACTCAATAGATTCTACCTTCCTGTAACATTTCAGCCTGATTGGACCTTGTTTTCACACAAATGAACCCAGAATGATGTAAAATTGTGCTTCGTGCAACATAATTCTGGGTGCCATTTAAAAACCATAAGTGCTAATGACTCCATTCCTTTTTGTGGTTGTAGGGGCTGTTGATTGGAGTACATTAAAACAAACCTGATCTCTCTAGGACATTCAGAAGCCAAGGTATAAGCCCACAAATGTGTAACTGGACTACTTCTTTAAATTGACACCAGATCCGGTGACCTTTGGGACATGGTTTGACCCCCTTAGGAAAGTGCTATTATCATGAAACGTTCAGATCACTTACAACTCAATAGATTCTACCTTCCTGTAACGTTTCAGCCTGATTGGACCTTGTTTTCACACAAATGAACCCAGAATGATGTGAAATTGTGCTTCGTGCAACATAATTCTGGGTGCCATTTACAAACCATAAGTGCTAATGACTCCATTCCTTGTTGTGGTTGTAGGGGCTGTTGATTGGAGTACATTAAAACAAACCTGATCTCTCTAGGACATTCAGAAGCCAAGTTATAAGCCCACAAATGTGTAACTGGACTACTTCTTTAAATTGACACCAGATCCGGTGACCTTTGGGACATGGTTTGACCCCCTTAGGAAAGTGCTATCATCATGAAACGTTCAGATCACTTACAACTCAATAGATTCTACCTTCCTGTAACATTTTAGTCTGATTGGACCTTGTTTTCACACAAATGAACCCAGAATGATGTGAAATTGTGCTTCGTGCAACAAAATTCTGGGTGCCATTTACAAACCATAAGTGCTAATCACTCCATTCCTTGTTGTAGTTGTAGGGGCTGTTGATTGGAGTACACTAAAACAAACCTGACCTCTCTAGGACATTCAGTAGCCAAGTTATAAGCCCACAAAGGTGTAACTGAACTACTTCTTTAAAGTGACACCAGGCCCGGTGACCTTTGGGACATGGTTTTACCCCCTATAGGAATGTGCGATCATCTTGAAACGTTCGGATCACTTACAACTCAATATATTCTACCTTCTTGTAGCGTTTCAGCCTGATTGGACCTTGTTTTTACACAAATGGACCCAGAATGATGTGAAATTTTGCTTCATGCAACATAATTCTGGGTGCCATTTACAAGCCATATGTGCTAATGACTCCATTCCTTTTTGTGGTTGTAGGGGCTGTTTATTGGAGTACACTAAAACAAACCTGATCTCTCTAGGACATTCAGAAGCCAAGTTATAAGCCCACAAAGGTGTAACTGGACTACTTCTTTAAATTGACACCAGATCCGGTGACATTTGGGACATGGTTTGACCCCCTTAGGAAAGTGCTATCATCATGAAACGTTCATATCACTTACAACTCAATAGATTCTACCTTCCTGTAACATTTCAGCCTGATTGGACCTTGTTTTCACACAAATGAACCCAGAATGATGTGAAATTGTGCTTCGTGCAACATAATTCTGGGTGCCATTTAAAAACCATAAGTGCTAATGACTCCATTCCTTTTTGTGGTTGTAGGGGCTGTTGATTGGAGTACATTAAAACAAACCTGATCTCTCTAGGACATTCAGAAGCCAAGTTATAAGCCCACAAATGTGTAACTGGACTACTTCTTTAAATTGACACCAGATCCGGTGACCTTTGGGACATGGTTTGACCCCCTTAGGAAAGAGCTATCATCATGAAACGTTCAGATCACTTACAACTCAATAGATTCTACCTTCCTGTAACGTTTCAGCCTGATTGGACCTTGTTTTCACACAAATGAACCCAGAATGATGTGAAATTGTGCTTCGTGCAACATAATTCTGGGTGCCATTTAGAAACCATAAGTGCTAATGACTCCATTCCTTGTTGTGGTTGTAGGGGCTGTTGATTGGAGAACACTAAAACAAACCTGATCTCTCTAGGACATTCAGAAGCCAAGTTATAAGCCCTCAAAGGTGTAACTGGACTACTTCTTTAAAGTGACACCAGGCCCGGTGACCTTTGGGACATGGTTTGACCCCCTATAGGAATCTGCGATCATCATGAAACGTTCAGATCACTTACAACTCAATAGATTCTACCTTCTTGTAGCATTTCAGCCTGATTGGACCTTGGTTTCACACAAATGGACCCAGAATGATGTGAAATTGTGCTTTGTGCAACATAATTCTGGGTGCCATTTACAAACCATAAGTGCTAATGACTCCATTCCTTTTTGTGGTTGTAGGGGCTGTTGATTGGAGTACATTAAAACAAACCTGATCTCTCTAGGACATTCAGAAGCCATGTTATAAGCCCACAAATGTGGAACTGGACTACTTCTTTTAATTGACACCAGATCCGGTGACCTTTGGGACATGGTTTGACCCCCTTAGGAAAGTGCTATCATCATGAAACATTCAGATCACTTACAACTCAATAGATTCTACCTTCCTGTAACGTTTCAGCCTGATTGGACCTTGTTTTCACACAAATGAACCCAGAATGATGTGAAATTGTGCTTCGTGCAACATAATTCTGGGTGCCATTTAAAAACAATAAGTGCTAATGACTCCATTCCTTTTTGTGGTTGTAGGGGCTGTGTATTGGAGTATACTAAAACAAACCTGATCTCTCTAGGACATTCAGAAGCCAAGTTATAAGCCCACAAAGGTGTAACTGGACTACTTTAAATTGACACCAAATCCGGTGACCTTTGGGACATGGTTTGACCCCCTTAGGAAAGTGCTATCATCATGAAACGTTCATATCACTTACAACTCAATAGATTCTACCTTCCTGTAACATTTCAGCCTGATTGGACCTTGTTTTCACACAAATGAAACCAGAATGATGTGAAATTGTGCTTCGTGCAACATAATTCTGGGTGCCATTTAAAAACCATAAGTGCTAATGACTCCATTCCTTTTTGTGGTTGTAGGGGCTGTTGAATGGAGTACATTAAAACAAACCTGATCTCTCTAGGACATTCAGAAGCCAAGTTATAAGCCCACAAATGTGTAACTGGACTACTTCTTTAAATTGACACCAGAACCGGTGACCTTTGGGACATGGTTTGACCCCCTTAGGAAAGAGCTATCCTCATGAAACGTTCAGATCACTTACAACTCAATAGATTCTACCTTCCTGTAACTTTTCAGCCTGATTGGACCTTGTTTTCACACAAATGAACCCAGAAAGATGTGAAATTGTGCTTCGTGCAACATAATTCTGGAAGCCATTTAGAAACCATAAGTGCTAATGACTCCATTCCTTGTTGTGGTTGTAGGGGCTGTTGATTGGATAACACTAAAACAAACCTGATCTCTCTAGGACATTCAGAAGCCAAGTTATAAGCCCTCAAAGGTGTAACTGGACTACTTCTTTAATGTGACACCAGGCCCGGTGACCTTTGGGAAATGGTTTGACCCCCTATAGGAATCTGCGATCATCATGAAACGTTCAGATCACTTACAACTCAATAGATTCTACCTTCTTGTAGCGTTTCAGCCTGATTAGACCTTGTTTTCACACAAATGGACCCAGAATGATGTGAAATTGTGCTTCGTGCAACATAATTCTGGGTGCCATTTACAAACCATAAGTGCTAATGACTCCATTCCTTTTTGTGGTTGTAGGGGCTGTTGATTGGAGTACATTAAAACAAACCTGATCTCTCTAGGACATTCAGAAGCCAAGTTATAAGCCCACAAATGTGTAACTGGACTACTTCTTTTAATTGACACCAGATCCGGTGACCTTTGGGACATGATTTGACCCCCTTAGGAAAGTGCTATCATCATGAAACGTTCAGATCACTTACAACTAAATAGATTCTACCTTCCTGTAACGTTTCAGCCTGATTGGACCTTGTTTTCACACAAATGAACCCAGAATGATGTGAAATTGTGCTTCGTGCAACATAATTCTGGGTGCCATTTAAAAACAATAAGTGCTAATGACTCCATTCCTTTTTGTGGTTGTAGGGGCTGTTGATTGGAGTATACTAAAACAAACCTGATCTCTCTAGGACATTCAGAAGCCAAGTTATAAGCCCACAAAGGTGTAACTGGACTACTTCTTTAAAGTGACACCAGATCCGGTGACCTTTGGGACATGGTTTGACCCCCTTAGGAAAGTGCTATCATCATGAAACGTTCATATCACTTACAACTCAATAGATTCTACCTTCCTGTAACATTTCAGCCTGATTGGACCTTGTTTTCACACAAATGAACCCAGAATGATGTGAAATTGTGCTTCGTGCAACATAATTCTGGGTGCCATTTAAAAACCATAAGTGCTAATGACTCCATTCCTTTTTGTGGTTGTAGGGGCTGTTGATTGGAGTACATTAAAACAAACCTGATCTCTCTAGGACATTCAGAAGCCAAGTTATAAGCCCACAATGTTGTGAGCTGGGAGGTGAGCACTCCACACACACCATGACATCACCTGGCTTGTGAGTTCTGTTTTCAGGAGAGAGAGCAGCAGCTGCAATCAATCAGCTGATCAGTGGGTGGCCTTCATAAGGAGGACGGAGGACACTGCTAAGCCGCCGGATGATTACGCCTACTGGTAGAGTCCCAGCCACAGTGTTAACCCGATTTTGAAACCTTGACTTTGAACTGTCGGATCTTAGACTTTGAACTTTGAAACCTTAGCCTTGAACTTTAGAAACGTGTTTTTTGCTAGCGATCTTTTGCTCAGATTTTGTTCTCGTTTTGTCTCAGGCTCAGTCATCTTTCCATACACCACCTCCTCGCTGAGACCTTTTGGATTTACTACTCGACCATACTACGTCTGGACTTCACTCCCGGTTCCCGTCCTCCTCACGGCACTAACTGCTCCCAGCACTACAGGCTCTCTCTCTCCTTCCCTCCGGTTGTAAAACCTTGCCGATCTTCATCACCCCGGAATACTCATTCACTCTCCCAGCTCACCCCTCCCTGGAGATCCTCCACCACGCTACATCTGTAAGTCCTCCTACCAAACTCATCCTCTACCACACTACAGTTTCAATCAAGGACTCACCTCTGTTTCCCTTCCCTCAGACGCTGCTCCCGTTTACCCATTCACTGGATTTCCAGTGCACCCTAAGTTCTAGTTACCAAATAAATCTTTATTTTTTCACATCCTGCTCCAGTGTGTTGATTCTGCATGTCTTGGGTTAAATCATTACCTCAGATCATGACAGAATCATCCGGCCAAGACGTTAACCCAGCAGAATCGATACTCACCTCTCTTTCTCACAGATTAGCCCAGCAGGAACAAATCCTCCTGAAACTCATGGAGCAGTTAACCCAATCCAACCAACGCTGCCAGCAGTTGGAGACAATAGTTCGGCAACTGCATGAATCCATTTCTACGACTCGTCCCTCCACATCCTCCTCGGATTCACAGTTAAATCCAACCACTGCTACAAGCATTCATGGAGCTGAAGCTACAAGCTCCTCAGAGGAGACTCATTTCCGCGTTGCCCCGTCACCGGCGACAACCACCTTCGGAGGTGAGTTTGAGGAGTGTCACAGTTTCCTGCTTCAATGCAGATTGGCATTTGAACGTAGCCCTGCTGCTTTTAGATCTGATTCAGCCAAGATCTCCTATGTTGTTGGACTTTTACGGGGCAGAGCCTTAAGATGGGCTGAGGCCAAGAGCCACAATGATTCGTTTTTACATGGACTCTTTAATGACTTTGTGACAGAATTCACCCAGACGTTTGGCAGTGTGGAATCTGTTTCTGACATCAGGAGGAAACTAATAAATCTCTCCCAAGGCAGACGTTCTGTGGCAGACCTGGCTGTGGATTTTCGAATCTTAGCAGCACGCACGACTTGGGATGAGGATGCCCTTATGGGGGTGTTCACTGAGGCCCTGAATGACAGGATCAGGAACCAGCTGGCTCTTTGCCCCGAACCCAAATCGTTGGCTGAATTAATCAGGCTGGCCATGTCAATAGACAAGCGTCACCGCGAGATGAGAAGAGTGGAGTTGGTGACCCCTCTTCCTGTTCCAGAACATTACTCCGGGGCCAGGGGGCGTTCCACACCCGAACTCCTACCCAAGGACGAACCCATGCAAATGGGCAGAGCCAAACTCACTCAGGAAGAAAAAGAGCACCGACGCAAGATGGGACTCTGTTTATATTGTGGAATAGCGGGACATGTCGTGAACAACTGTCCCTCTCTGGTAAAAGGGCACGCCCACCGGTAAGACCGGGTCTATTGGTGGGCGGTAACCTGATTTCTTCTGTGACCCGGTGTTCTTTGCCATGCACTTTGTTTTATCAATCTAAGCAGATTCCTCTTGAAGCCCTAGTGGATTCTGGGTGTGAGCAATCGTTATTGGACCCTCGACTGGTGACGGAATGGGGAATTCCCACAACGAAGCTCTCTACGCCTCGCTCTGTCTCTTCCCTGGATAACCGCAATCTCTCATCCATAACTCTCCAGACGGTTCCTCTCCGCCTTCAGGTTTCAGGTAACCATGTGGAGACTCTCACTTTTTATGTGTTCCCTTCCCCTCAGTCTCCACTGGTGCTAGGACATTCATGGCTTGTCCGCCACAACCCCATTCTCGACTGGAGGGAGAACAAGATCATTGGATGGGGCCCAGAGTGCTCGCAGTTGTGTCTGCGCTCCGCAGCTCTGCCTAGCCGTGGACCTGTCAATCCCCCTGCAGAGAACATCGATCTGGCAACGGTACCACAAGTTTACCATGATCTGAAACTTGTTTTTAGTAAAGACCGTGCTTCTTCATTACCCCCACACAGACCGTTTGACTGTGCCATAGATCTATTACCCGGAGCCCCTCTGCCTTCCAGCCGTTTGTACCAACTGTCCAAACCGGAGAGAGAGAGCATGGAGGATTACATCCAGGACTGTCTTGCAGCCGGCACTATTCGACCGTCATCCTCCCCTCTGGGTGCCGGCTTCTTTTTCGTGCCTAAGAAGGACGGTTCCCTCAGGCCCTGCATTGACTATAGAGGTTTGAACCAAATCACGGTTAAAAACAAGTATCCTCTGCCTCTACTTTCATCCACGTTCGAACCAGTACAGGACTCCACCATCTTCACCCGACTAGACCTCCGGAACGCTTACCACCTGGTTCGGGTGAAGGAGGGGGATGAATGGAAGACGGCGTTTAAAACGCCAGTGGGTCACTTCGAGTATCTGGTGATGCCCTTCGGACTTACTAACGCCCCTGCAGTCTTCCAATCCCTGGTTAACTCCGTGCTGGGTGATTTCCTTAACCGCTTTGTCACAGTTTACTTGGATGACATTCTGATCTTTTCTAAGACCCCGGAGCAACACATCCGGCATGTGAGAGCAGTTCTCCAGCGCCTTCTCGAAAACAGACTATACGTAAAAGCAGAGAAGTGCGAATTTCACGTCCCAACCGTCAAGTTTTTGGGGTTTGTCATTGAGGGTGGTAGGTTGAGGGCGGATCCTGAAAAGGTGCAGGCGGTGACCGAGTGGCCGACTCCGACGACTAGAAAGCAGCTTCAGAGGTTTCTGGGGTTCGCTAATTTTTATCGGAGGTTCATTCGTAACTTCAGTCAAATCGCCGCACCCCTGACCCAGCTGACCTCGATTAACAGAGCTTTTGTTTGGTCCCCAGAAGCTGAATCCGCTTTTCAGGTTCTGAAGAAGAGATTTGCCGACGCACCCATCCTACACCGGCCTGACCCTCAACGTCAGTTTACACTGGAGGTGGATGCCTCGGACACTGGTGTGGGGGCTGTGCTCTCCCAGGTGGCTGAAGAGGACAAACGCCTGCATCCCTGTGCATTCTTCTCACGACGCCTCACACCTACCGAGAGCCGTTACGACGTAGGGGACAGAGAGCTGTTGGCTGTGAAACTGGCCATTGAGGAATGGAGACATTGGTTGGAGGGGGCTGAACAACCATTCATCATCTGGACTGACCATAAGAACCTCATCTACCTCAAGGAAGCCAAACGTTTAAACCCACGCCAGTACAGATGGTCTCTTTTCTTTTCTCGGTTTAATTTCCTGATCTCTTACAGACCCGGTACAAAGAATACCAAACCCGACGCACTCTCTAGACAATATGCTCCAGACCGGGATAACCCACCATCGACCATCCTTCCCTCCAACTGTGTGGTAGGGAGCGTCACCTGGGAGATCCGGGAGCAGGTACTGGAGGCCCTTAAGACTGACCCTGGTCCAGACAACGGCCCCCCGGGTAAACTGTTTGTTCCCCAATCTGTTAGAGGCAAGGTCATTCACTGGGCTCATGCTGGTCGGTTCTCCTTACATCCGGGGGTGGCACGCACTGTGGCCCTTATTAAACGTACATTTTGGTGGCCGTCCATTTTTAAAGATACCAAGGACTATGTTTCTGGTTGTCACACCTGTTCCCAACACAAGGGGGACCATCGCCTCCCAGCCGGTCTACTCCAGCCTCTGCCTACTCCCTCACGGCCTTGGTCGCACATCGCCCTGGACTTCGTCTGTGGTCTCCCCATCTCCCACGGTTTCACCTCCATTCTTACCATAGTCGACCGGTTTTCAAAGGCTTGCCACCTGGTGCCCCTTAAATCTCTCCCTTCATCCACAGGCACAGCGCAGCTCCTGGTTAAGCATGTGTTCCGTCTCCATGGCATCCCGGAGGAGATCCTGTCGGATCGGGGTCCGCAGTTCGTGTCCCAAGTATGGAGGGAGTTCGCAGAGGCCTTGGGGGCGAAAGTGGCACTTACCTCCGGACACCACCCCCAAACCAACGGCCAATGCGAACGGATGAACCAGGAGCTGGGGGCCATGCTGCGCTGTGTCTGCTCCATTCACCCGTCGTCCTGGAGCACCCATCTTCCCTGGGTGGAGTATGCCCATAACAGCCACATCTCTACAGCTACAGGTCAGTCCCCGTTTGAGGCTTCCCTTGGTTTTCAACCCTCGCTTTTCCCCGCACAATCTACGCCTGGCTCCTCCGTTCCCCAATTCCTCCGTTCTGCCCGTCGTGCCTGGACCACCACCAGGGCGGCGCTGGATCGCACTGCACAGAGGAACAAGCAGATAGCTGATCGCCGACGGCGTCCGGCCCCAGTCTACGTCCCAGGGCAGTCTGTGTGGTTATCGTCCAGGGACATTCCACTGAAGGCCTCTTCCCGTAAGTTATCTCCCCGGTTCATTGGTCCCTTTAAAGTTTTGGCTGTTCCGTCCCCCACTACGGTCCGCCTGGACCTCCCTCGGACCCTACGTGTGCACCCGGTGTTCCACGTCTCCCTGGTCAAGCCTGTGGTCACTAGTCCTCTCTGTCCCGTGCCTGCACCTCCTCCTCCGGCTCGCCTGCACCAGGGGGACTTGATCTACACTGTTCGCAGGATCCTGGACTCCCGTCCCCGCGGTCGGGGTATGCAGTACCTTGTGGACTGGGAGGGCTACGGTCCCGAGGAACGCTCCTGGGTGCCACGCTCTGCCATCCTGGATCCTTCCCTCATTCGGGATTATGAGGCTGCTGCGGCTAGGACGCCTGGAGGCGTCCGTTGAGGGGGGGGTACTGTTGTGAGCTGGGAGGTGAGCACTCCACACACACCATGACATCACCTGGCTTGTGAGTTCTGTTTTCAGGAGAGAGAGCAGCAGCTGCAATCAATCAGCTGATCAGTGGGTGGCCTTCATAAGGAGGACGGAGGACACTGCTAAGCCGCCGGATGATTACGCCTACTGGTAGAGTCCCAGCCACAGTGTTAACTCGATTTTGAAACCTTGACTTTGAACTGTCGGATCTTAGACTTTGAACTTTGAAACCTTAGCCTTGAACTTTAGAAACGTGTTTTTTGCTAGCGATCTTTTGCTCAGATTTTGTTCTCGTTTTGTCTCAGGCTCAGTCATCTTTCCATACACCACCTCCTCGCTGAGACCTTTTGGATTTACTACTCGACCATACTACGTCTGGACTTCACTCCCGGTTCCCGTCCTCCTCACGGCACTAACTGCTCCCAGCACTACAGGCTCTCTCTCTCCTTCCCTCCGGTTGTAAAACCTTGCCGATCTTCATCACCCCGGAATACTCATTCACTCTCCCAGCTCACCCCTCCCTGGAGATCCTCCACCACGCTACATCTGTAAGTCCTCCTACCAAACTCATCCTCTACCACACTACAGTTTCAATCAAGGACTCACCTCTGTTTCCCTTCCCTCAGACGCTGCTCCCGTTTACCCATTCACTGGATTTCCAGTGCACCCTATGTTCTAGTTACCAAATAAATCTTTATTTTTTCACATCCTGCTCCAGTGTGTTGATTCTGCATGTCTTGGGTTAAATCATTACCTCAGATCATGACACACAAATGTGTAACTGGACTACTTCTTTTAATTGACACCAGATCCGGTGACCTTTGGGACATGGTTTGACCCCCTTAGGAAAGTGCTATCATCATGAAACGTTCAGATCACTTACAACTCAATATATTCTACCTTCCTGTAACGTTTCAGCCTGATTGGACCTTGTTTTCACACAAATGAACCCAGAATGATGTGAAATTGTGCTTCGTGCAACATAATTCTGGGTGCCATTTAAAAACAATAAGTGCTAATGACTCCATTCCTTTTTGTGGTTGTAGGGGCTGTTGATTGGAGTATACTAAAACAAACCTGATCTCTCTAGGACATTCAGAAGCCAAGTTATAAGCCCACAAAGGTGTAACTGGACTACTTCTTTAAATTGACACCAGATCCGGTGACCTTTGGGACATGGTTTGACCCCCTTAGGAAAGTGCTATCATCATGAAACGTTCATATCACTTACAACTCAATAGATTCTACCTTCCTGTAACATTTCAGCCTGATTGGACCTTGTTTTCACACAAATGAACCCAGAATGATGTGAAATTGTGCTTCGTGCAACATAATTCTGGGTGCCATTTAAAAACCATAAGTGCTAATGACTCCATTCCTTTTTGTGGTTGTAGGGGCTGTTGATTGGAGTAGATTAAAACAAACCTGATCTCTCTAGGACATTCAGAAGCCAAGTTATAAGCCCACAAATGTGTAACTGGACTACTTCTTTAAATTGACACCAGATCCGGTGACCTTTGGGACATGGTTTGACCCCCTTAGGAAAGAGCTATCATCATGAAACGTTCAGATCACTTACAACTCAATAGATTCTACCTTCCTGTAACTTTTCAGCCTGATTGGACCTTGTTTTCACACAAATGAACCCAGAATGATGTGAAATTGTGCTTCGTGCAACATAATTCTGGGTGCCATTTAGAAACCATAAGTGCTAATGACTCCATTCCTTGTTGTGGTTGTAGGGGCTGTTGATTGGATAACACTAAAACAATCCTGATCTCTCTAGGACATTCAGAAGCCAAGTTATAAGCCCTCAAAGGTGTAACTGGACTACTTCTTTAATGTGACACCAGGCCCGGTGACCTTTGGGACATGGTTTGACCCCCTATAGGAATCTGCGATCATCATGAAACGTTCAGATCACTTACAACTCAATAGATTCTACCTTCTTGTAGCGTTTCAGCCTGATTGGACCTTGTTTTCACACAAATGGACCCAGAATGATGTGAAATTGTGCTTCGTGCAACATAATTCTGGGTGCCATTTACAAACCATAAGTGCTAATGACTCCATTCCTTTTTGTGGTTGTAGGGGCTGTTGATTGGAGTACATTAAAACAAACCTGATCTCTCTAGGACATTCAGAAGCCAAGTTATAAGCCCACAAATGTGTAACTGGACTACTTCTTTTAATTGACACCAGATCCGGTGACCTTTGGGACATGGTTTGACCCCCTTAGGAAAGTGCTATCATCATGAAACGTTCAGATCACTTACAACTCAATAGATTCTACCTTCCTGTAACGTTTCAGCCTGATTGGACCTTGTTTTCACACAAATGAACCCAGAATGATGTGAAATTGTGCTTCGTGCAACATAATTCTGGGTGCAATTTAAAAACAATAAGTGCTAATGACTCCATTCCTTTTTGTGGTTGTAGGGGCTGTTGATTGGAGTATACTAAAACAAACCTGATCTCTCTAGGACATTCAGAAGCCAAGTTATAAGCCCACAAAGGTGTAACTGGACTACTTCTTTAAATTGACACCAGATCCGGTGACCTTTGGGACATGGTTTGACCCCCTTAGGAAAGTGCTATCATCATGAAACGTTCATATCACTTACAACTCAATAGATTCTACCTTCCTGTAACATTTCAGCCTGATTGGACCTTGTTTTCACACAAATGAACCCAGAATGATGTGAAATTGTGCTTCGTGCAACATAATTCTGGGTGCCATTTAAAAACCATAAGTGCTAATGACTCCATTCCTTTTTGTGGTTGTAGGGGCTGTTGATTGGAGTACATTAAAACAAACCTGATCTCTCTAGGACATTCAGAAGCCAAGTTATAAGCCCACAAATGTGTAACTGGACTACTTCTTTAAATTGACACCAGATCCGGTGACCTTTGGGACATGGTTTGACCCCCTTAGGAAAGTGCTATCATCATGAAACGTTCAGATCACTTACAACTCAATAGATTCTACCTTCCTGTAACGTTTCAGCCTGATTGGACCTTGTTTTCACACAAATAAACCCAGAATGATGTGAAATTGTGCTTCGTGCAAAATAATTCTGGGTGCCTTTTAGAAACCATAAGTGCTAATGACTCCATTCCTTGTTGTGGTTGTAGGGGCTGTTGATTGGAGAACACTAAAACAAACCTGATCTCTCTAGGACATTCAGAAGCCAAGTTATAAGCCCACAAAGGTGTAACTGGACTACTTCTTTAAAGTGACACCAGGCCCGGTGACCTTTGGGACATGGTTTGACCCCCTATAGGAATCTGCGATCATCATGAAACGTTCAGATCACTTACAACTCAATAGATTCTACCTTCTTGTAGCGTTTCAGCCTGATTGGACCTTGTTTTCACACAAATGGACCCAGAATGATGTGAAATTGTGCTTCGTGCAGCATAATTCTGGGTGCCATTTACAAACCATAAGTGCTAATGACTCCATTCCTTTTTGTGATTGTAGGGGCTGTTGATTGGAGTACATTAAAACAAACCTGATCTCTCTAGGACATTCAGAAGCCAAGTTATAAGCCCACAAATGTGTAACTGGACTACTTCTTTAAATTGACACCAAATCCGGTGACCTTTGGGACATGGTTTGACCCCCTATAGGAATGTGCGATCATCATGAAACGTTCGGATCACTTACAACTCAATAGATTCTACCTTCTTGTAACGTTTCAGCCTGATTGGACCTTGTTTTCACACAAATGAACCCAGAATGATGTGAAATTGTGCTTCGTGCAACATAATTCTGGGTGCCATTTACAAACCATTAGTGCTAATGACTCCATTCCTTTTTGAGGTTGTAGGGGCTGGTGATTGGAGGACACTAAAACAAACCTGACCTCTCTAGGACATTCAGAAGCCAAGTTATAAGCCCACAAAGGTGTAACTGGACTACTTCTTTAAAGTGACACCAGGCCCGGTGACCTTTGGGACATGGTTTTACCCCCTATAGGAATGTGCGATCATCTTGAAACGTTCAGATCACTTACAACTCAATAGATTCTACCTTCTTGTAGCGTTTCAGCCTGATTGGACCTTGTTTTCACACAAATGGACCCAGAATGATGTGAAATTGTGCTTCGTGCAACATAATTCTGGGTGCCATTTACAAACCATAAGTGCTAATGACTCCATTCCTTTTTGTGGTTGTAGGGGCTGTTGATTGGAGTACATTAAAACAAACCTGATCTCTCTAGGACATTCAGAAGCCAAGATATAAGCCCACAAATGTGTAACTGGACTACTTCTTTTAATTGACACCAGATCCGGTGACCTTTGGGACATGGTTTGACCCCCTTAGGAAAGTGCTATCATCATGAAACGTTCAGATCACTTACAACTCAATAGATTCTACCTTCCTGTAACGTTTCAGCCTGATTGGACCTTGTTTTCACACAAATGAACCCAGAATGATGTGAAATTGTGCTTCGTGCAACATAATTCTGGGTGCCATTTAAAAACAATAAGTGCTAATGACTCCATTCCTTTTTGTGGTTGTAGGGGCTGTTGATTGGAGTATACTAAAACAAACCTGATCTCTCTAGGACATTCAGAAGCCAAGTTATAAGCCCACAAAGGTGTAACTGGACTACTTCTTTAAATTGACACCAGATCCGGTGACCTTTGGGACATGGTTTGACCCCCTTAGGAAAGTGCTATCATCATGAAACGTTCATATCACTTACAACTCAATAGATTCTACCTTCCTGTAACATTTCAGCCTGATTGGACCTTGTTTTCACACAAATGAACCCAGAATGATGTGAAATTGTGCTTCGTGCAACATAATTCTGGGTGCCATTTAAAAACCATAAGTGCTAATGACTCCATTCCTTTTTGTGGTTGTAGGGGCTGTTGATTGGAGTACATTAAAACAAACCTGATCTCTCTAGGACATTCAGAAGCCAAGTTATAAGCCCACAAATGTGTAACTGGACTACTTCTTTAAATTGACACCAGATCCGGTGACCTTTGGGACATGGTTTGACCCCCTTAGGAAAGTGCTATCATCATGAAACGTTCAGATCACTTACAACTCAATAGATTCTACCTTCTTGTAGCGTTTCAGCCTGATTGGACCTTGTTTTCACACAAATGGACCCAGAATGATGTGAAATTGTGCTTCATGCAGCATAATTCTGGGTGCCATTTACAAACCATAAGTGCTAATGACTCCATTCCTTTTTGTGATTGTAGGGGCTGTTGATTGGAGTACATTAAAACAAACCTGATCTCTCTAGGACATTCAGAAGCCAAGTTATAAGCCCACAAATGTGTAACTGGACTACTTCTTTAAATTGACACCAAATCCGGTGACCTTTGGGACATGGTTTGACCCCCTATAGGAATGTGCGATCATCATGAAACGTTCGGATCACTTACAACTCAATAGATTCTACCTTCTTGTAACGTTTCAGCCTGATTGGACCTTGTTTTCACACAAATGGACCCAGAATGATGTGAAATTGTGCTTCGTGCAACATAATTCTGGGTGCCATTTACAAACCATTAGTGCTAATGACTCCATTCCTTTTTGAGGTTGTAGGGGCTGGTGATTGGAGGACACTAAAACAAACCTGACCTCTCTAGGACATTCAGAAGCCAAGTTATAAGCCCACAAAGGTGTAACTGGACTACTTCTTTAAAGTGACACCAGGCCCGGTGACCTTTGGGACATGGTTTTACCCCCTATAGGAATGTGCGATCATCTTGAAACGTTCAGATCACTTACAACTCAATAGATTCTACCTTCTTGTAGCGTTTCAGCCTGATTGGACCTTGTTTTCACACAAATGGACCCAGAATGGTGTGAAATTGTGCTTCGTGCAAAATAATTCTGGTTGCCATTTACAAACCATAAGTGCTAATGACTCCATTCCTTTTTGTGGTTGTAGGGGCTGTTGATTGGAGTACACTAAAACAAACCTGATCTCTCTAGGACATTCAGAAGCCAAGTTATAAGCCCACAAATGTGTAATTGGACTACTTCTTTTAATTGACACCAGATCCGGTGACCTTTGGGACATGGTTTGACCCCCTTAGGAAAGTGATATCATCATGAAACGTTCAGATCACTTACAACTCAATAGATTCTACCTTCCTGTAACATTTCAGCCTGATTGGACCTTGTTTTCACACAAATGAACCCAGAATGATGTGAAATTGTGCTTCGTGCAACATAATTCTGGGTGCCATTTAAAAACAATAAGTGCTAATGACTCCATTCCTTTTTGTGGTTGTAGGGGCTGTTGATTGGAGTACACTAAAACAAACCTGACCTCTCTAGGACATTCAGAAGCCAAGTTATAAGCCCACAAAGGTGTAACTGGACTACTTCTTTTAATTGACACCAGATCCGGTGACCTTTGGGACATGGTTTGACCCCCTTAGGGAAGTGCTATCATCATGAAACGTTCAGATCACTTACAACTCAATAGATTCTACCTTCCTGTAACGTTTCAGCCTGATTGGACCTTGTTTTCACACAAATGAACCCAGAATGATGTGAAATTGTGCTTCGTGCAACATAATTCTGGGTGCCATTTAAAAACAATAAGTGCTAATGACTCCATTCCTTTTTTGGTTGTAGGGGCTGTTGATTGGAGTATACTAAAACAAACCTGATCTCTCTAGGACATTCAGAAGCCAAGTTATAAGCCCACAAATGTGTAACTGGACTACTTCTTTTAATTGACACCAGATCCGGTGACCTTTGGGACATGGTTTGACCCCCTTAGGAAAGTGCTATCATCATGAAACGTTCAGATCACTTACAACTCAATAGATTCTACCTTCCTGTAACGTTTCAGCCTGATTGGACCTTGTTTTCACACAAATGAACCCAGAATGATGTGAAATTGTGCTTCGTGCAACATAATTCTGGGTGCCATTTAGAAACCATAAGTGCTAATGACTCCATTCCTTGTTGTGGTTGTAGGGGCTGTTGATTGGAGAACACTAAAACAAACCTGATCTCTCTAGGACATTCAGAAGCCAAGTTATAAGCCCTCAAAGGTGTAACTGGACTACTTCTTTAAAGTGACACCAGGCCCGGTGACCTTTGGAACATGGTTTGACCCCCTATAGGAATCTGCGATCATCATGAAACGTTCAGATCACTTACAACTCAATAGATTCTACCTTCTTGTAGTGTTTCAGCCTGATTGGACCTTGTTTTCACACAAATGGACCCAGAATGATGTGAAATTGTGCTTCGCGCAACATAATTCTGGGTGCCATTTACAAACCATAAGTGCTAATGACTCCATTCCTTTTTGTGGTTGTAGGGGCTGTTGATTGGAGTACATTAAAACAAACCTGATCTCTCTAGGACATTCAGAAGCCAAGTTATAAGCCCACAAATGTGTAACTGGACTACTACTTTTAATTGACACCAGATCCGGTGACCTTTGGGACATGGTTTGACCCCCTTAGGAAAGTGCTATCATCATGAAACGTTCAGATCACTTACAACTCAATAGATTCTACCTTCCTGTAACGTTTCAGCCTGATTGGACCTTGTTTTCACACAAATGAACCCAGAATGATGTGAAATTGTGCTTCGTGCAACATAATTCTGGGTGCCATTTAAAAACCATAAGTGCTAATGACTCCATTCCTTTTTGTGGTTGTAGGGGCTGTTGTTTGGAGTACATTAAAACAAACCTGATCTCTCTAGGAAATTCAGAAGCCAAGTTATAAGCCCACAAATGTGTAACTGGACTACTTCTTTAAATTGACACCAGATCCGGTGACCTTTGGGACATGGTTTGACCCCCTTAGGAAAGAGCTATCATCATGAAACTTTCAGATCACTTACAACTCAATAGATTCTACCTTCCTGTAACTTTTCAGCCTGATTGGACCTTGTTTTCACACAAATGAACCCAGAATGATGTGAAATTGTGCTTCGTGCAACATAATTCTGGGTGCCATTTAGAAACCATAAGTGCTAATGACTCCATTCCTTGTTGTGGTTGTAGGGGCTGTTGATTGGAGAACACTAAAACAAACCTGATCTCTCTAGGACATTCAGAAGCCAAGTTATAAGCCCTCAAAGGTGTAACTGGACTACTTCTTTAAAGTGACACCAGGCCCGGTGACCTTTGGGACATGGTTTGACCCCCTATAGGAATCTGCGATCATCATGAAACGTTCAGATCACTTACAACTCAATAGATTCTACCTTCCTGTAACGTTTCAGCCTGATTGGACCTTGTTTTCACACAAATGAACCCAGAATGATGTGAAATTGTGCTTCGTGCAACATAATTCTGGGTGCCATTTAAAAACAATAAGTGCTAATGACTCCATTCCTTTTTGTGGTTGTAGGGGCTGTTGATTGGAGTACATTAAAACAAACCTGATCTCTCTAGGACATTCAGAAGCCAAGTTATAAGCCCACAAATGTGTAACTGGACTACTTCTTTAAATTGACACCAGATCCAGTGACCTTTGGGACATGGTTTGACCCCCTTAGGAATGAGCTATCATCATGAAACGTTCAGATCACTTACAACTCAATAGATTCTACCTTCCTGTAACGTTTCAGCCTGATTGGACCTTGTTTTCGCACAAATGAACCCAGAATGATGTGAAATTGTGCTTCGTGCAACATAATTCTGGGTGCCATTTAAAAACAATAAGTGCTAATGACTCCATTCCTTTTTGTGGTTGTAGGGGCTGTTGATTGGAGTATACTAAAACAAACCTGATCTCTCTATGACATTCAGAAGCCAAGTTATAAGCCCACAAAGGTGTAACTGGACTACTTCTTTAAATTGACACCAGATCCGGTGACCTTTGGGACATGGTTTGACCCCCTTAGGAAAGAGCTATCATCATGAAACGTTCAGATCACTTACAACTCAATAGATTCTACCTTCCTGTAACGTTTCAGCCTGATTGGACCTTGTTTTCACACAAATGAACCCAGAATGATGTGAAATTGTGCTTCGTGCAACATAATTCTGGGTGCCATTTAGAAACCATAAGTGTTAATGACTCCATTCCTTGTTGTGGTTGTAGGGGCTGTTGATTGGAGAACACTAAAACAAACCTGATCTCTCTAGGACATTCAGAAGCCAAGTTATAAGCCCTCAAAGGTGTAACTGGACTACTTTAAAGTGACAACAGGCCCGGTGACCTTTGGGACATGGTTTGACCCCCTATAGGAATCTGCGATCATCATGAAACGTTCAGATCACTTACAACTCAATAGATTCTACCTTCTTGTAGCGTTTCAGCCTGATTGGACCTTGTTTTCACACAAATGGACCAAGAATGATGTGAAATTGTGCTTCGTGCAACATAATTCTGGGTGCCATTTACAAACCATAAGTGCTAATGACTCCATTCCTTTTTGTGGTTGTAGGGGCTGTTGATTGGAGTACATTAAAACAAACCTGATCTCTCTAGGACATTCAGAAGCCAAGTTATAAGCCCACAAATGTGTAACTGGACTACTTCTTTAAATTGACACCAGATCCGGTGACCTTTGGGACATGGTTTGACCCCCTATAGGAATGTGCGATCATCATGAAACGTTCGGATCACTTACAACTCAATAGATTCTACCTTCTTGTAACGTTTCAGCCTGATTGGACCTTGTTTTCACACAAATGAACCCAGAATGATGTGAAATTGTGCTTCATGCAACATAATTCTGGGTGCCAGTTACAAACCATAAGTGCTAATGACTCCATTCCTTTTTGAGGTTGTAGGGGCTGTTGATTGGAGTACACTAAAACAAACCTGACCTCTCTAGGACATTCAGAAGCCAAGTTATAAGCCCACAAAAGTGTAACTGGACTACTTCTTTAAAGTGACACCAGGCCCGGTGACCTTTGCGACATGGTTTTACCCCCTATAGGAATGTGCGATCATCTTGAAACGTTCGGATCACTTACAACTCAATAGATTCTACCTTCTTGTAGCGTTTCAGCCTGATTGGACCTTGTTTTCACACAAATGGACCCAGAATGGTGTGAAATTGTGCTTCGTGCAACATAATTCTGGGTGCCATTTAAAAACCATAAGTGCTAATGACTCCATTCCTTTTTGTGTTTGTAGGGGCTGTTGATTGGAGTAGATTAAAACAAACCTGATCTCTCTAGGACATTCAGAAGCCAAGTTATAAGCCCACAAATGTGTAACTGGACTACTTCTTTAAATTGACACCAGATCCGGTGACCTTTGGGACATGGTTTGACCCCCTTAGGAAAGAGCTATCATCATGAAACGTTCAGATCACTTACAACTCAATAGATTCTACCTTCCTGTAACTTTTCAGCCTGATTGGACCTTGTTTTCACACAAATGAACCCAGAATGATGTGAAATTGTGCTTCGTGCAACATAATTCTGGGTGCCATTTAGAAACCATAAGTGCTAATGACTCCATTCCTTGTTGTGGTTGTAGGGGCTGTTGATTGGATAACACTAAAACAATCCTGATCTCTCTAGGACATTCAGAAGCCAAGTTATAAGCCCTCAAAGGTGTAACTGGACTACTTCTTTAATGTGACACCAGGCCCGGTGACCTTTGGGACATGGTTTGACCCCCTATAGGAATCTGCGATCATCATGAAACGTTCAGATCACTTACAACTCAATAGATTCTACCTTCTTGTAGCGTTTCAGCCTGATTGGACCTTGTTTTCACACAAATGGACCCAGAATGATGTGAAATTGTGCTTCGTGCAACATAATTCTGGGTGCCATTTACAAACCATAAGTGCTAATGACTCCATTCCTTTTTGTGGTTGTAGGGGCTGTTGATTGGAGTACATTAAAACAAACCTGATCTCTCTAGGACATTCAGAAGCCAAGTTATAAGCCCACAAATGTGTAACTGGACTACTTCTTTTAATTGACACCAGATCCGGTGACCTTTGGGACATGGTTTGACCCCCTTAGGAAAGTGCTATCATCATGAAACGTTCAGATCACTTACAACTCAATAGATTCTACCTTCCTGTAACGTTTCAGCCTGATTGGACCTTGTTTTCACACAAATGAACCCAGAATGATGTGAAATTGTGCTTCGTGCAACATAATTCTGGGTGCAATTTAAAAACAATAAGTGCTAATGACTCCATTCCTTTTTGTGGTTGTAGGGGCTGTTGATTGGAGTATACTTAAACAAACCTGATCTCTCTAGGACATTCAGAAGCCAAGTTATAAGCCCACAAAGGTGTAACTGGACTACTTCTTTAAATTGACACCAGATCCGGTGACCTTTGGGACATGGTTTGACCCCCTTAGGAAAGTGCTATCATCATGAAACGTTCATATCACTTACAACTCAATAGATTCTACCTTCCTGTAACATTTCAGCCTGATTGGACCTTGTTTTCACACAAATGAACCCAGAATGATGTGAAATTGTGCTTCGTGCAACATAATTCTGGGTGCCATTTAAAAACCATAAGTGCTAATGACTCCATTCCTTTTTGTGGTTGTAGGGGCTGTTGATTGGAGTACATTAAAACAAACCTGATCTCTCTAGGACATTCAGAAGCCAAGTTATAAGCCCACAAATGTGTAACTGGACTACTTCTTTAAATTGACACCAGATCCGGTGACCTTTGGGACATGGTTTGACCCCCTTAGGAAAGTGCTATCATCATGAAACGTTCAGATCACTTACAACTCAATAGATTCTACCTTCCTGTAACGTTTCAGCCTGATTGGACCTTGTTTTCACACAAATAAACCCAGAATGATGTGAAATTGTGCTTCGTGCAAAATAATTCTGGGTGCCTTTTAGAAACCATAAGTGCTAATGACTCCATTCCTTGTTGTGGTTGTAGGGGCTGTTGATTGGAGAACACTAAAACAAACCTGATCTCTCTAGGACATTCAGAAGCCAAGTTATAAGCCCACAAAGGTGTAACTGGACTACTTTAAATTGACACCAGATCCGGTGACCTTTGGGACATGGTTTGACCCCCTTAGGAAAGTGCTATCATCATGAAACGTTCATATCACTTACAACTCAATAGAATCTACCTTCCTGTAACATTTCAGCCTGATTGGACCTTGTTTTCACACAAATGAACCCAGAATGATGTGAAATTGTGCTTCGTGCAACATAATTCTGGGTGCCATTTAAAAACCATAAGTGCTAATGACTCCATTCCTTTTTGTGGTTGTAGGGGCTGTTGATTGGAGTACATTAAAACAAACCTGATCTCTCTAGGACATTCAGAAGCCAAGTTATAAGCCCACAAATGTGTAACTGGACTACTTCTTTAAATTGACACCAGATCCGGTGACCTTTGGGACATGGTTTGACCCCCTTAGGAAAGTGCTATCATCATGAAACGTTCAGATCACTTACAACTCAATAGATTCTACCTTCCTGTAACGTTTCAGCCTGATTGGACCTTGTTTTCACACAAATAAACCCAGAATGATGTGAAATTGTGCTTCGTGCAACATAATTCTGGGTGCCTTTTAGAAACCATAAGTGCTAATGACTCCATTCCTTGTTGTGGTTGTAGGGGCTGTTGATTGGAGAACACTAAAACAAACCTGATCTCTCTAGGACATTCAGAAGCCAAGTTATAAGCCCTCAAAGGTGTAACTGGACTACTTCTTTAAAGTGACACCAGGCCCGGTGACCTTTGGGACATGGTTTGACCCCCTATAGGAATCTGCGATCATCATGAAACATTCAGATCACTTACAACTCAATAGATTCTACCTTCTTGTAGCGTTTCAGCCTGATTGGACCTTGTTTTCACACAAATGGACCCAGAATGATGTGAAATTGTGCTTCATGCAGCATAATTCTGGGTGCCATTTACAAACCATAAGTGCTAATGACTCCATTCCTTTTTGTGATTGTAGGGGCTGTTGATTGGAGTACATTAAAACAAACCTGATCTCTCTAGGACATTCAGAAGCCAAGTTATAAGCCCACAAATGTGTAACTGGACTACTTCTTTAAATTGACACCAAATCCGGTGACCTTTGGGACATGGTTTGACCCCCTATAGGAATGTGCGATCATCATGAAACGTTCGGATCACTTACAACTCAATAGATTCTACCTTCTTGTAACGTTTCAGCCTGATTGGACCTTGTTTTCACACAAATGGACCCAGAATGATGTGAAATTGTGCTTCGTGCAACATAATTCTGGGTGCCATTTACAAACCATTAGTGCTAATGACTCCATTCCTTTTTGAGGTTGTAGGGGCTGGTGATTGGAGGACACTAAAACAAACCTGACCTCTCTAGGACATTCAGAAGCCAAGTTATAAGCCCACAAAGGTGTAACTGGACTACTTCTTTAAAGTGACACCAGGCCCGGTGACCTTTGGGACATGGTTTTACCCCCTATAGGAATGTGCGATCATCTTGAAACGTTCAGATCACTTACAACTCAATAGATTCTACCTTCTTGTAGCGTTTCAGCCTGATTGGACCTTGTTTTCACACAAATGGACCCAGAATGGTGTGAAATTGTGCTTCGTGCAAAATAATTCTGGTTGCCATTTACAAACCATAAGTGCTAATGACTCCATTCCTTGTTGTGGTTGTAGGGGCTGTTGATTGGAGAACACTAAAACAAACCTGATCTCTCTAGGACATTCAGAAGCCAAGTTATAAGCCCTCAAAGGTGTAACTGGACTACTTCTTTAAAGTGACACCAGGCCCGGTGACCTTTGGGACATGGTTTGACCCCCTATAGGAATCTGCGATCATCATGAAACGTTCAGATCACTTACAACTCAATAGATTCTACCTTCTTGTAGCGTTTCAGCCTGATTGGACCTTGTTTTCACACAAATGGACCCAGAATGATGTGAAATTGTGCTTCATGCAGCATAATTCTGGGTGCCATTTACAAACCATAAGTGCTAATGACTCCATTCCTTTTTGTGATTGTAGGGGCTGTTGATTGGAGTACATTAAAACAAACCTGATCTCTCTAGGACATTCAGAAGCCAAGTTATAAGCCCACAAATGTGTAACTGGACTACTTCTTTAAATTGACACCAAATCCGGTGACCTTTGGGACATGGTTTGACCCCCTATAGGAATGTGCGATCATCATGAAACGTTCGGATCACTTACAACTCAATAGATTCTACCTTCTTGTAACGTTTCAGCCTGATTGGACCTTGTTTTCACACAAATGGACCCAGAATGATGTGAAATTGTGCTTCGTGCAACATAATTCTGGGTGCCATTTACAAACCATTAGTGCTAATGACTCCATTCCTTTTTGAGGTTGTAGGGGCTGGTGATTGGAGGACACTAAAACAAACCTGACCTCTCTAGGACATTCAGAAGCCAAGTTATAAGCCCACAAAGGTGTAACTGGACTACTTCTTTAAAGTGACACCAGGCCCGGTGACCTTTGGGACATGGTTTTACCCCCTATAGGAATGTGCGATCATCTTGAAACGTTCAGATCACTTACAACTCAATAGATTCTACCTTCTTGTAGCGTTTCAGCCTGATTGGACCTTGTTTTCACACAAATGGACCCAGAATGGTGTGAAATTGTGCTTCGTGCAAAATAATTCTGGTTGCCATTTACAAACCATAAGTGCTAATGACTCCATTCCTTTTTGTGGTTGTAGGGGCTGTTGATTGGAGTACACTAAAACAAACCTGATCTCTCTAGGACATTCAGAAGCCAAGTTATAAGCCCACAAATGTGTAATTGGACTACTTCTTTTAATTGACACCAGATCCGGTGACCTTTGGGACATGGTTTGACCCCCTTAGGAAAGTGATATCATCATGAAACGTTCAGATCACTTACAACTCAATAGATTCTACCTTCCTGTAACATTTCAGCCTGATTGGACCTTGTTTTCACACAAATGAACCCAGAATGATGTGAAATTGTGCTTCGTGCAACATAATTCTGGGTGCCATTTAAAAACAATAAGTGCTAATGACTCCATTCCTTGTTGTGGTTGTAGGGGCTGTTGATTGGAGTACACTAAAACAAACCTGACCTCTCTAGGACATTCAGAAGCCAAGTTATAAGCCCACAAAGGTGTAACTGGACTACTTCTTTTAATTGACACCAGATCCGGTGACCTTTGGGACATGGTTTGACCCCCTTAGGGAAGTGCTATCATCATGAAACGTTCAGATCACTTACAACTCAATAGATTCTACCTTCCTGTAACGTTTCAGCCTGATTGGACCTTGTTTTCACACAAATGAACCCAGAATGATGTGAAATTGTGCTTCGTGCAACATAATTCTGGGTGCCATTTAAAAACAATAAGTGCTAATGACTCCATTCCTTTTTTGGTTGTAGGGGCTGTTGATTGGAGTATACTAAAACAAACCTGATCTCTCTAGGAAATTCAGAAGCCAAGTTATAAGCCCACAAATGTGTAACTGGACTACTTCTTTAAATTGACACCAGATCCGGTGACCTTTGGGACATGGTTTGACCCCCTTAGGAAAGAGCTATCATCATGAAACTTTCAGATCACTTACAACTCAATAGATTCTACCTTCCTGTAACTTTTCAGCCTGATTGGACCTTGTTTTCACACAAATGAACCCAGAATGATGTGAAATTGTGCTTCGTGCAACATAATTCTGGGTGCCATTTAGAAACCATAAGTGCTAATGACTCCATTCCTTGTTGTGGTTGTAGGGGCTGTTGATTGGAGAACACTAAAACAAACCTGATCTCTCTAGGACATTCAGAAGCCAAGTTATAAGCCCTCAAAGGTGTAACTGGACTACTTCTTTAAAGTGACACCAGGCCCGGTGACCTTTGGGACATGGTTTGACCCCCTATAGGAATCTGCGATCATCATGAAACGTTCAGATCACTTACAACTCAATAGATTCTACCTTCCTGTAACGTTTCAGCCTGATTGGACCTTGTTTTCACACAAATGAACCCAGAATGATGTGAAATTGTGCTTCGTGCAACATAATTCTGGGTGCCATTTAAAAACAATAAGTGCTAATGACTCCATTCCTTTTTGTGGTTGTAGGGGCTGTTGATTGGAGTACATTAAAACAAACCTGATCTCTCTAGGACATTCAGAAGCCAAGTTATAAGCCCACAAATGTGTAACTGGACTACTTCTTTAAATTGACACCAGATCCAGTGACCTTTGGGACATGGTTTGACCCCCTTAGGAATGAGCTATCATCATGAAACGTTCAGATCACTTACAACTCAATAGATTCTACCTTCCTGTAACGTTTCAGCCTGATTGGACCTTGTTTTCGCACAAATGAACCCAGAATGATGTGAAATTGTGCTTCGTGCAACATAATTCTGGGTGCCATTTAAAAACAATAAGTGCTAATGACTCCATTCCTTTTTGTGGTTGTAGGGGCTGTTGATTGGAGTATACTAAAACAAACCTGATCTCTCTATGACATTCAGAAGCCAAGTTATAAGCCCACAAAGGTGTAACTGGACTACTTCTTTAAATTGACACCAGATCCGGTGACCTTTGGGACATGGTTTGACCCCCTTAGGAAAGAGCTATCATCATGAAACGTTCAGATCACTTACAACTCAATAGATTCTACCTTCCTGTAACGTTTCAGCCTGATTGGACCTTGTTTTCACACAAATGAACCCAGAATGATGTGAAATTGTGCTTCGTGCAACATAATTCTGGGTGCCATTTAGAAACCATAAGTGTTAATGACTCCATTCCTTGTTGTGGTTGTAGGGGCTGTTGATTGGAGAACACTAAAACAAACCTGATCTCTCTAGGACATTCAGAAGCCAAGTTATAAGCCCTCAAAGGTGTAACTGGACTACTTTAAAGTGACAACAGGCCCGGTGACCTTTGGGACATGGTTTGACCCCCTATAGGAATCTGCGATCATCATGAAACGTTCAGATCACTTACAACTCAATAGATTCTACCTTCTTGTAGCGTTTCAGCCTGATTGGACCTTGTTTTCACACAAATGGACCAAGAATGATGTGAAATTGTGCTTCGTGCAACATAATTCTGGGTGCCATTTACAAACCATAAGTGCTAATGACTCCATTCCTTTTTGTGGTTGTAGGGGCTGTTGATTGGAGTACATTAAAACAAACCTGATCTCTCTAGGACATTCAGAAGCCAAGTTATAAGCCCACAAATGTGTAACTGGACTACTTCTTTAAATTGACACCAGATCCGGTGACCTTTGGGACATGGTTTGACCCCCTATAGGAATGTGCGATCATCATGAAACGTTCGGATCACTTACAACTCAATAGATTCTACCTTCTTGTAACGTTTCAGCCTGATTGGACCTTGTTTTCACACAAATGAACCCAGAATGATGTGAAATTGTGCTTCATGCAACATAATTCTGGGTGCCAGTTACAAACCATAAGTGCTAATGACTCCATTCCTTTTTGAGGTTGTAGGGGCTGTTGATTGGAGTACACTAAAACAAACCTGACCTCTCTAGGACATTCAGAAGCCAAGTTATAAGCCCACAAAAGTGTAACTGGACTACTTCTTTAAAGTGACACCAGGCCCGGTGACCTTTGCGACATGGTTTTACCCCCTATAGGAATGTGCGATCATCTTGAAACGTTCGGATCACTTACAACTCAATAGATTCTACCTTCTTGTAGCGTTTCAGCCTGATTGGACCTTGTTTTCACACAAATGGACCCAGAATGGTGTGAAATTGTGCTTCGTGCAACATAATTCTGGGTGCCATTTAAAAACCATAAGTGCTAATGACTCCATTCCTTTTTGTGGTTGTAGGGGCTGTTGATTGGAGTAGATTAAAACAAACCTGATCTCTCTAGGACATTCAGAAGCCAAGTCATAAGCCCACAAATGTGTAACTGGACTACTTCTTTAAATTGACACCAGATCCGGTGACCTTTGGGACATGGTTTGACCCCCTTAGGAAAGAGCTATCATCATGAAACGTTCAGATCACTTACAACTCAATAGATTCTACCTTCCTGTAACTTTTCAGCCTGATTGGACCTTGTTTTCACACAAATGAACCCAGAATGATGTGAAATTGTGCTTCGTGCAACATAATTCTGGGTGCCATTTAGAAACCATAAGTGCTAATGACTCCATTCCTTGTTGTGGTTGTAGGGGCTGTTGATTGGATAACACTAAAACAATCCTGATCTCTCTAGGACATTCAGAAGCCAAGTTATAAGCCCTCAAAGGTGTAACTGGACTACTTCTTTAATGTGACACCAGGCCCGGTGACCTTTGGGACATGGTTTGACCCCCTATAGGAATCTGCGATCATCATGAAACGTTCAGATCACTTACAACTCAATAGATTCTACCTTCTTGTAGCGTTTCAGCCTGATTGGACCTTGTTTTCACACAAATGGACCCAGAATGATGTGAAATTGTGCTTCGTGCAACATAATTCTGGGTGCCATTTACAAACCATAAGTGCTAATGACTCCATTCCTTTTTGTGGTTGTAGGGGCTGTTGATTGGAGTACATTAAAACAAACCTGATCTCTCTAGGACATTCAGAAGCCAAGTTATAAGCCCACAAATGTGTAACTGGACTACTTCTTTTAATTGACACCAGATCCGGTGACCTTTGGGACATGGTTTGACCCCCTTAGGAAAGTGCTATCATCATGAAACGTTCAGATCACTTACAACTCAATAGATTCTACCTTCCTGTAACGTTTCAGCCTGATTGGACCTTGTTTTCACACAAATGAACCCAGAATGATGTGAAATTGTGCTTCGTGCAACATAATTCTGGGTGCAATTTAAAAACAATAAGTGCTAATGACTCTATTCCTTTTTGTGGTTGTAGGGGCTGTTGATTGGAGTATACTAAAACAAACCTGATCTCTCTAGGACATTCAGAAGCCAAGTTATAAGCCCACAAAGGTGTAACTGGACTACTTCTTTAAATTGACACCAGATCCGGTGACCTTTGGGACATGGTTTGACCCCCTTAGGAAAGTGCTATCATCATGAAACGTTCATATCACTTACAACTCAATAGATTCTACCTTCCTGTAACATTTCAGCCTGATTGGACCTTGTTTTCACACAAATGAACCCAGAATGATGTGAAATTGTGCTTCGTGCAACATAATTCTGGGTGCCATTTAAAAACCATAAGTGCTAATGACTCCATTCCTTTTTGTGGTTGTAGGGGCTGTTGATTGGAGTACATTAAAACAAACCTGATCTCTCTAGGACATTCAGAAGCCAAGTTATAAGCCCACAAATGTGTAACTGGACTACTTCTTTAAATTGACACCAGATCCGGTGACCTTTGGGACATGGTTTGACCCCCTTAGGAAAGTGCTATCATCATGAAACGTTCAGATCACTTACAACTCAATAGATTCTACCTTCCTGTAACGTTTCAGCCTGATTGGACCTTGTTTTCACACAAATAAACCCAGAATGATGTGAAATTGTGCTTCGTGCAAAATAATTCTGGGTGCCTTTTAGAAACCATAAGTGCTAATGACTCCATTCCTTGTTGTGGTTGTAGGGGCTGTTGATTGGAGAACACTAAAACAAACCTGATCTCTCTAGGACATTCAGAAGCCAAGTTATAAGCCCACAAAGGTGTAACTGGACTACTTTAAATTGACACCAGATCCGGTGACCTTTGGGACATGGTTTGACCCCCTTAGGAAAGTGCTATCATCATGAAACGTTCATATCACTTACAACTCAATAGAATCTACCTTCCTGTAACATTTCAGCCTGATTGGACCTTGTTTTCACACAAATGAACCCAGAATGATGTGAAATTGTGCTTCGTGCAACATAATTCTGGGTGCCATTTAAAAACCATAAGTGCTAATGACTCCATTCCTTTTTGTGGTTGTAGGGGCTGTTGATTGGAGTACATTAAAACAAACCTGATCTCTCTAGGACATTCAGAAGCCAAGTTATAAGCCCACAAATGTGTAACTGGACTACTTCTTTAAATTGACACCAGATCCGGTGACCTTTGGGACATGGTTTGACCCCCTTAGGAAAGTGCTATCATCATGAAACGTTCAGATCACTTACAACTCAATAGATTCTACCTTCCTGTAACGTTTCAGCCTGATTGGACCTTGTTTTCACACAAATAAACCCAGAATGATGTGAAATTGTGCTTCGTGCAACATAATTCTGGGTGCCTTTTAGAAACCATAAGTGCTAATGACTCCATTCCTTGTTGTGGTTGTAGGGGCTGTTGATTGGAGAACACTAAAACAAACCTGATCTCTCTAGGACATTCAGAAGCCAAGTTATAAGCCCTCAAAGGTGTAACTGGACTACTTCTTTAAAGTGACACCAGGCCCGGTGACCTTTGGGACATGGTTTGACCCCCTATAGGAATCTGCGATCATCATGAAACATTCAGATCACTTACAACTCAATAGATTCTACCTTCTTGTAGCGTTTCAGCCTGATTGGACCTTGTTTTCACACAAATGGACCCAGAATGATGTGAAATTGTGCTTCATGCAGCATAATTCTGGGTGCCATTTACAAACCATAAGTGCTAATGACTCCATTCCTTTTTGTGATTGTAGGGGCTGTTGATTGGAGTACATTAAAACAAACCTGATCTCTCTAGGACATTCAGAAGCCAAGTTATAAGCCCACAAATGTGTAACTGGACTACTTCTTTAAATTGACACCAAATCCGGTGACCTTTGGGACATGGTTTGACCCCCTATAGGAATGTGCGATCATCATGAAACGTTCGGATCACTTACAACTCAATAGATTCTACCTTCTTGTAACGTTTCAGCCTGATTGGACCTTGTTTTCACACAAATGGACCCAGAATGATGTGAAATTGTGCTTCGTGCAACATAATTCTGGGTGCCATTTACAAACCATTAGTGCTAATGACTCCATTCCTTTTTGAGGTTGTAGGGGCTGGTGATTGGAGGACACTAAAACAAACCTGACCTCTCTAGGACATTCAGAAGCCAAGTTATAAGCCCACAAAGGTGTAACTGGACTACTTCTTTAAAGTGACACCAGGCCCGGTGACCTTTGGGACATGGTTTTACCCCCTATAGGAATGTGCGATCATCTTGAAACGTTCAGATCACTTACAACTCAATAGATTCTACCTTCTTGTAGCGTTTCAGCCTGATTGGACCTTGTTTTCACACAAATGGACCCAGAATGGTGTGAAATTGTGCTTCGTGCAAAATAATTCTGGTTGCCATTTACAAACCATAAGTGCTAATGACTCCATTCCTTGTTGTGGTTGTAGGGGCTGTTGATTGGAGAACACTAAAACAAACCTGATCTCTCTAGGACATTCAGAAGCCAAGTTATAAGCCCTCAAAGGTGTAACTGGACTACTTCTTTAAAGTGACACCAGGCCCGGTGACCTTTGGGACATGGTTTGACCCCCTATAGGAATCTGCGATCATCATGAAACGTTCAGATCACTTACAACTCAATAGATTCTACCTTCTTGTAGCGTTTCAGCCTGATTGGACCTTGTTTTCACACAAATGGACCCAGAATGATGTGAAATTGTGCTTCATGCAGCATAATTCTGGGTGCCATTTACAAACCATAAGTGCTAATGACTCCATTCCTTTTTGTGATTGTAGGGGCTGTTGATTGGAGTACATTAAAACAAACCTGATCTCTCTAGGACATTCAGAAGCCAAGTTATAAGCCCACAAATGTGTAACTGGACTACTTCTTTAAATTGACACCAAATCCGGTGACCTTTGGGACATGGTTTGACCCCCTATAGGAATGTGCGATCATCATGAAACGTTCGGATCACTTACAACTCAATAGATTCTACCTTCTTGTAACGTTTCAGCCTGATTGGACCTTGTTTTCACACAAATGGACCCAGAATGATGTGAAATTGTGCTTCGTGCAACATAATTCTGGGTGCCATTTACAAACCATTAGTGCTAATGACTCCATTCCTTTTTGAGGTTGTAGGGGCTGGTGATTGGAGGACACTAAAACAAACCTGACCTCTCTAGGACATTCAGAAGCCAAGTTATAAGCCCACAAAGGTGTAACTGGACTACTTCTTTAAAGTGACACCAGGCCCGGTGACCTTTGGGACATGGTTTTACCCCCTATAGGAATGTGCGATCATCTTGAAACGTTCAGATCACTTACAACTCAATAGATTCTACCTTCTTGTAGCGTTTCAGCCTGATTGGACCTTGTTTTCACACAAATGGACCCAGAATGGTGTGAAATTGTGCTTCGTGCAAAATAATTCTGGTTGCCATTTACAAACCATAAGTGCTAATGACTCCATTCCTTTTTGTGGTTGTAGGGGCTGTTGATTGGAGTACACTAAAACAAACCTGATCTCTCTAGGACATTCAGAAGCCAAGTTATAAGCCCACAAATGTGTAATTGGACTACTTCTTTTAATTGACACCAGATCCGGTGACCTTTGGGACATGGTTTGACCCCCTTAGGAAAGTGATATCATCATGAAACGTTCAGATCACTTACAACTCAATAGATTCTACCTTCCTGTAACATTTCAGCCTGATTGGACCTTGTTTTCACACAAATGAACCCAGAATGATGTGAAATTGTGCTTCGTGCAACATAATTCTGGGTGCCATTTAAAAACAATAAGTGCTAATGACTCCATTCCTTGTTGTGGTTATAGGGGCTGTTGATTGGAGTACACTAAAACAAACCTGACCTCTCTAGGACATTCAGAAGCCAAGTTATAAGCCCACAAAGGTGTAACTGGACTACTTCTTTTAATTGACACCAGATCCGGTGACCTTTGGGACATGGTTTGACCCCCTTAGGGAAGTGCTATCATCATGAAACGTTCAGATCACTTACAACTCAATAGATTCTACCTTCCTGTAACGTTTCAGCCTGATTGGACCTTGTTTTCACACAAATGAACCCAGAATGATGTGAAATTGTGCTTCGTGCAACATAATTCTGGGTGCCATTTAAAAACAATAAGTGCTAATGACTCCATTCCTTTTTTGGTTGTAGGGGCTGTTGATTGGAGTATACTAAAACAAACCTGATCTCTCTAGGACATTCAGAAGCCAAGTTATAAGCCCACAAATGTGTAACTGGACTACTTCTTTTAATTGACACCAGATCCGGTGACCTTTGGGACATGGTTTGACCCCCTTAGGAAAGTGCTATCATCATGAAACGTTCAGATCACTTACAACTCAATAGATTCTACCTTCCTGTAACGTTTCAGCCTGATTGGACCTTGTTTTCACACAAATGAACCCAGAATGATGTGAAATTGTGCTTCGTGCAACATAATTCTGGGTGCCATTTAGAAACCATAAGTGCTAATGACTCCATTCCTTGTTGTGGTTGTAGGGGCTGTTGATTGGAGAACACTAAAACAAACCTGATCTCTCTAGGACATTCAGAAGCCAAGTTATAAGCCCTCAAAGGTGTAACTGGACTACTTCTTTAAAGTGACACCAGGCCCGGTGACCTTTGGAACATGGTTTGACCCCCTATAGGAATCTGCGATCATCATGAAACGTTCAGATCACTTACAACTCAATAGATTCTACCTTCTTGTAGTGTTTCAGCCTGATTGGACCTTGTTTTCACACAAATGGACCCAGAATGATGTGAAATTGTGCTTCGCGCAACATAATTCTGGGTGCCATTTACAAACCATAAGTGCTAATGACTCCATTCCTTTTTGTGGTTGTAGGGGCTGTTGATTGGAGTACATTAAAACAAACCTGATCTCTCTAGGACATTCAGAAGCCAAGTTATAAGCCCACAAATGTGTAACTGGACTACTACTTTTAATTGACACCAGATCCGGTGACCTTTGGGACATGGTTTGACCCCCTTAGGAAAGTGCTATCATCATGAAACGTTCAGATCACTTACAACTCAATAGATTCTACCTTCCTGTAACGTTTCAGCCTGATTGGACCTTGTTTTCACACAAATGAACCCAGAATGATGTGAAATTGTGCTTCGTGCAACATAATTCTGGGTGCCATTTAAAAACCATAAGTGCTAATGACTCCATTCCTTTTTGTGGTTGTAGGGGCTGTTGTTTGGAGTACATTAAAACAAACCTGATCTCTCTAGGAAATTCAGAAGCCAAGTTATAAGCCCACAAATGTGTAACTGGACTACTTCTTTAAATTGACACCAGATCCGGTGACCTTTGGGACATGGTTTGACCCCCTTAGGAAAGAGCTATCATCATGAAACGTTCAGATCACTTACAACTCAATAGATTCTACCTTCTTGTAGCGTTTCAGCCTGATTGGACCTTGTTTTCACACAAATGGACCCAGAATGGTGTGAAATTGTGCTTCGTGCAAAATAATTCTGGTTGCCATTTACAAACCATAAGTGCTAATGACTCCATTCCTTTTTGTGGTTGTAGGGGCTGTTGATTGGAGTACACTAAAACAAACCTGATCTCTCTAGGACATTCAGAAGCCAAGTTATAAGCCCACAAATGTGTAATTGGACTACTTCTTTTAATTGACACCAGATCCGGTGACCTTTGGGACATGGTTTGACCCCCTTAGGAAAGTGATATCATCATGAAACGTTCAGATCACTTACAACTCAATAGATTCTACCTTCCTGTAACATTTCAGCCTGATTGGACCTTGTTTTCACACAAATGAACCCAGAATGATGTGAAATTGTGCTTCGTGCAACATAATTCTGGGTGCCATTTAAAAACAATAAGTGCTAATGACTCCATTCCTTGTTGTGGTTGTAGGGGCTGTTGATTGGAGTACACTAAAACAAACCTGACCTCTCTAGGACATTCAGAAGCCAAGTTATAAGCCCACAAAGGTGTAACTGGACTACTTCTTTTAATTGACACCAGATCCGGTGACCTTTGGGACATGGTTTGACCCCCTTAGGGAAGTGCTATCATCATGAAACGTTCAGATCACTTACAACTCAATAGATTCTACCTTCCTGTAACGTTTCAGCCTGATTGGACCTTGTTTTCACACAAATGAACCCAGAATGATGTGAAATTGTGCTTCGTGCAACATAATTCTGGGTGCCATTTAAAAACAATAAGTGCTAATGACTCCATTCCTTTTTTGGTTGTAGGGGCTGTTGATTGGAGTATACTAAAACAAACCTGATCTCTCTAGGAAATTCAGAAGCCAAGTTATAAGCCCACAAATGTGTAACTGGACTACTTCTTTAAATTGACACCAGATCCGGTGACCTTTGGGACATGGTTTGACCCCCTTAGGAAAGAGCTATCATCATGAAACTTTCAGATCACTTACAACTCAATAGATTCTACCTTCCTGTAACTTTTCAGCCTGATTGGACCTTGTTTTCACACAAATGAACCCAGAATGATGTGAAATTGTGCTTCGTGCAACATAATTCTGGGTGCCATTTAGAAACCATAAGTGCTAATGACTCCATTCCTTGTTGTGGTTGTAGGGGCTGTTGATTGGAGAACACTAAAACAAACCTGATCTCTCTAGGACATTCAGAAGCCAAGTTATAAGCCCTCAAAGGTGTAACTGGACTACTTCTTTAAAGTGACACCAGGCCCGGTGACCTTTGGGACATGGTTTGACCCCCTATAGGAATCTGCGATCATCATGAAACGTTCAGATCACTTACAACTCAATAGATTCTACCTTCCTGTAACGTTTCAGCCTGATTGGACCTTGTTTTCACACAAATGAACCCAGAATGATGTGAAATTGTGCTTCGTGCAACATAATTCTGGGTGCCATTTAAAAACAATAAGTGCTAATGACTCCATTCCTTTTTGTGGTTGTAGGGGCTGTTGATTGGAGTACATTAAAACAAACCTGATCTCTCTAGGACATTCAGAAGCCAAGTTATAAGCCCACAAATGTGTAACTGGACTACTTCTTTAAATTGACACCAGATCCAGTGACCTTTGGGACATGGTTTGACCCCCTTAGGAATGAGCTATCATCATGAAACGTTCAGATCACTTACAACTCAATAGATTCTACCTTCCTGTAACGTTTCAGCCTGATTGGACCTTGTTTTCGCACAAATGAACCCAGAATGATGTGAAATTGTGCTTCGTGCAACATAATTCTGGGTGCCATTTAAAAACAATAAGTGCTAATGACTCCATTCCTTTTTGTGGTTGTAGGGGCTGTTGATTGGAGTATACTAAAACAAACCTGATCTCTCTATGACATTCAGAAGCCAAGTTATAAGCCCACAAAGGTGTAACTGGACTACTTCTTTAAATTGACACCAGATCCGGTGACCTTTGGGACATGGTTTGACCCCCTTAGGAAAGAGCTATCATCATGAAACGTTCAGATCACTTACAACTCAATAGATTCTACCTTCCTGTAACGTTTCAGCCTGATTGGACCTTGTTTTCACACAAATGAACCCAGAATGATGTGAAATTGTGCTTCGTGCAACATAATTCTGGGTGCCATTTAGAAACCATAAGTGTTAATGACTCCATTCCTTGTTGTGGTTGTAGGGGCTGTTGATTGGAGAACACTAAAACAAACCTGATCTCTCTAGGACATTCAGAAGCCAAGTTATAAGCCCTCAAAGGTGTAACTGGACTACTTTAAAGTGACAACAGGCCCGGTGACCTTTGGGACATGGTTTGACCCCCTATAGGAATCTGCGATCATCATGAAACGTTCAGATCACTTACAACTCAATAGATTCTACCTTCTTGTAGCGTTTCAGCCTGATTGGACCTTGTTTTCACACAAATGGACCAAGAATGATGTGAAATTGTGCTTCGTGCAACATAATTCTGGGTGCCATTTACAAACCATAAGTGCTAATGACTCCATTCCTTTTTGTGGTTGTAGGGGCTGTTGATTGGAGTACATTAAAACAAACCTGATCTCTCTAGGACATTCAGAAGCCAAGTTATAAGCCCACAAATGTGTAACTGGACTACTTCTTTAAATTGACACCAGATCCGGTGACCTTTGGGACATGGTTTGACCCCCTATAGGAATGTGCGATCATCATGAAACGTTCGGATCACTTACAACTCAATAGATTCTACCTTCTTGTAACGTTTCAGCCTGATTGGACCTTGTTTTCACACAAATGAACCCAGAATGATGTGAAATTGTGCTTCATGCAACATAATTCTGGGTGCCAGTTACAAACCATAAGTGCTAATGACTCCATTCCTTTTTGAGGTTGTAGGGGCTGTTGATTGGAGTACACTAAAACAAACCTGACCTCTCTAGGACATTCAGAAGCCAAGTTATAAGCCCACAAAAGTGTAACTGGACTACTTCTTTAAAGTGACACCAGGCCCGGTGACCTTTGCGACATGGTTTTACCCCCTATAGGAATGTGCGATCATCTTGAAACGTTCGGATCACTTACAACTCAATAGATTCTACCTTCTTGTAGCGTTTCAGCCTGATTGGACCTTGTTTTCACACAAATGGACCCAGAATGGTGTGAAATTGTGCTTCGTGCAACATAATTCTGGGTGCCATTTAAAAACCATAAGTGCTAATGACTCCATTCCTTTTTGTGGTTGTAGGGGCTGTTGATTGGAGTAGATTAAAACAAACCTGATCTCTCTAGGACATTCAGAAGCCAAGTTATAAGCCCACAAATGTGTAACTGGACTACTTCTTTAAATTGACACCAGATCCGGTGACCTTTGGGACATGGTTTGACCCCCTTAGGAAAGAGCTATCATCATGAAACGTTCAGATCACTTACAACTCAATAGATTCTACCTTCCTGTAACTTTTCAGCCTGATTGGACCTTGTTTTCACACAAATGAACCCAGAATGATGTGAAATTGTGCTTCGTGCAACATAATTCTGGGTGCCATTTAGAAACCATAAGTGCTAATGACTCCATTCCTTGTTGTGGTTGTAGGGGCTGTTGATTGGATAACACTAAAACAATCCTGATCTCTCTAGGACATTCAGAAGCCAAGTTATAAGCCCTCAAAGGTGTAACTGGACTACTTCTTTAATGTGACACCAGGCCCGGTGACCTTTGGGACATGGTTTGACCCCCTATAGGAATCTGCGATCATCATGAAACGTTCAGATCACTTACAACTCAATAGATTCTACCTTCTTGTAGCGTTTCAGCCTGATTGGACCTTGTTTTCACACAAATGGACCCAGAATGATGTGAAATTGTGCTTCGTGCAACATAATTCTGGGTGCCATTTACAAACCATAAGTGCTAATGACTCCATTCCTTTTTGTGGTTGTAGGGGCTGTTGATTGGAGTACATTAAAACAAACCTGATCTCTCTAGGACATTCAGAAGCCAAGTTATAAGCCCACAAATGTGTAACTGGACTACTTCTTTTAATTGACACCAGATCCGGTGACCTTTGGGACATGGTTTGACCCCCTTAGGAAAGTGCTATCATCATGAAACGTTCAGATCACTTACAACTCAATAGATTCTACCTTCCTGTAACGTTTCAGCCTGATTGGACCTTGTTTTCACACAAATGAACCCAGAATGATGTGAAATTGTGCTTCGTGCAACATAATTCTGGGTGCAATTTAAAAACAATAAGTGCTAATGACTCTATTCCTTTTTGTGGTTGTAGGGGCTGTTGATTGGAGTATACTAAAACAAACCTGATCTCTCTAGGACATTCAGAAGCCAAGTTATAAGCCCACAAAGGTGTAACTGGACTACTTCTTTAAATTGACACCAGATCCGGTGACCTTTGGGACATGGTTTGACCCCCTTAGGAAAGTGCTATCATCATGAAACGTTCATATCACTTACAACTCAATAGATTCTACCTTCCTGTAACATTTCAGCCTGATTGGACCTTGTTTTCACACAAATGAACCCAGAATGATGTGAAATTGTGCTTCGTGCAACATAATTCTGGGTGCCATTTAAAAACCATAAGTGCTAATGACTCCATTCCTTTTTGTGGTTGTAGGGGCTGTTGATTGGAGTACATTAAAACAAACCTGATCTCTCTAGGACATTCAGAAGCCAAGTTATAAGCCCACAAATGTGTAACTGGACTACTTCTTTAAATTGACACCAGATCCGGTGACCTTTGGGACATGGTTTGACCCCCTTAGGAAAGTGCTATCATCATGAAACGTTCAGATCACTTACAACTCAATAGATTCTACCTTCCTGTAACGTTTCAGCCTGATTGGACCTTGTTTTCACACAAATAAACCCAGAATGATGTGAAATTGTGCTTCGTGCAAAATAATTCTGGGTGCCTTTTAGAAACCATAAGTGCTAATGACTCCATTCCTTGTTGTGGTTGTAGGGGCTGTTGATTGGAGAACACTAAAACAAACCTGATCTCTCTAGGACATTCAGAAGCCAAGTTATAAGCCCACAAAGGTGTAACTGGACTACTTTAAATTGACACCAGATCCGGTGACCTTTGGGACATGGTTTGACCCCCTTAGGAAAGTGCTATCATCATGAAACGTTCATATCACTTACAACTCAATAGAATCTACCTTCCTGTAACATTTCAGCCTGATTGGACCTTGTTTTCACACAAATGAACCCAGAATGATGTGAAATTGTGCTTCGTGCAACATAATTCTGGGTGCCATTTAAAAACCATAAGTGCTAATGACTCCATTCCTTTTTGTGGTTGTAGGGGCTGTTGATTGGAGTACATTAAAACAAACCTGATCTCTCTAGGACATTCAGAAGCCAAGTTATAAGCCCACAAATGTGTAACTGGACTACTTCTTTAAATTGACACCAGATCCGGTGACCTTTGGGACATGGTTTGACCCCCTTAGGAAAGTGCTATCATCATGAAACGTTCAGATCACTTACAACTCAATAGATTCTACCTTCCTGTAACGTTTCAGCCTGATTGGACCTTGTTTTCACACAAATAAACCCAGAATGATGTGAAATTGTGCTTCGTGCAACATAATTCTGGGTGCCTTTTAGAAACCATAAGTGCTAATGACTCCATTCCTTGTTGTGGTTGTAGGGGCTGTTGATTGGAGAACACTAAAACAAACCTGATCTCTCTAGGACATTCAGAAGCCAAGTTATAAGCCCTCAAAGGTGTAACTGGACTACTTCTTTAAAGTGACACCAGGCCCGGTGACCTTTGGGACATGGTTTGACCCCCTATAGGAATCTGCGATCATCATGAAACATTCAGATCACTTACAACTCAATAGATTCTACCTTCTTGTAGCGTTTCAGCCTGATTGGACCTTGTTTTCACACAAATGGACCCAGAATGATGTGAAATTGTGCTTCATGCAGCATAATTCTGGGTGCCATTTACAAACCATAAGTGCTAATGACTCCATTCCTTTTTGTGATTGTAGGGGCTGTTGATTGGAGTACATTAAAACAAACCTGATCTCTCTAGGACATTCAGAAGCCAAGTTATAAGCCCACAAATGTGTAACTGGACTACTTCTTTAAATTGACACCAAATCCGGTGACCTTTGGGACATGGTTTGACCCCCTATAGGAATGTGCGATCATCATGAAACGTTCGGATCACTTACAACTCAATAGATTCTACCTTCTTGTAACGTTTCAGCCTGATTGGACCTTGTTTTCACACAAATGGACCCAGAATGATGTGAAATTGTGCTTCGTGCAACATAATTCTGGGTGCCATTTACAAACCATTAGTGCTAATGACTCCATTCCTTTTTGAGGTTGTAGGGGCTGGTGATTGGAGGACACTAAAACAAACCTGACCTCTCTAGGACATTCAGAAGCCAAGTTATAAGCCCACAAAGGTGTAACTGGACTACTTCTTTAAAGTGACACCAGGCCCGGTGACCTTTGGGACATGGTTTTACCCCCTATAGGAATGTGCGATCATCTTGAAACGTTCAGATCACTTACAACTCAATAGATTCTACCTTCTTGTAGCGTTTCAGCCTGATTGGACCTTGTTTTCACACAAATGGACCCAGAATGGTGTGAAATTGTGCTTCGTGCAAAATAATTCTGGTTGCCATTTACAAACCATAAGTGCTAATGACTCCATTCCTTGTTGTGGTTGTAGGGGCTGTTGATATGAGAACACTAAAACAAACCTGATCTCTCTAGGACATTCAGAAGCCAAGTTATAAGCCCTCAAAGGTGTAACTGGACTACTTCTTTAAAGTGACACCAGGCCCGGTGACCTTTGGGACATGGTTTGACCCCCTATAGGAATCTGCGATCATCATGAAACGTTCAGATCACTTACAACTCAATAGATTCTACCTTCTTGTAGCGTTTCAGCCTGATTGGACCTTGTTTTCACACAAATGGACCCAGAATGATGTGAAATTGTGCTTCATGCAGCATAATTCTGGGTGCCATTTACAAACCATAAGTGCTAATGACTCCATTCCTTTTTGTGATTGTAGGGGCTGTTGATTGGAGTACATTAAAACAAACCTGATCTCTCTAGGACATTCAGAAGCCAAGTTATAAGCCCACAAATGTGTAACTGGACTACTTCTTTAAATTGACACCAAATCCGGTGACCTTTGGGACATGGTTTGACCCCCTATAGGAATGTGCGATCATCATGAAACGTTCGGATCACTTACAACTCAATAGATTCTACCTTCTTGTAACGTTTCAGCCTGATTGGACCTTGTTTTCACACAAATGGACCCAGAATGATGTGAAATTGTGCTTCGTGCAACATAATTCTGGGTGCCATTTACAAACCATTAGTGCTAATGACTCCATTCCTTTTTGAGGTTGTAGGGGCTGGTGATTGGAGGACACTAAAACAAACCTGACCTCTCTAGGACATTCAGAAGCCAAGTTATAAGCCCACAAAGGTGTAACTGGACTACTTCTTTAAAGTGACACCAGGCCCGGTGACCTTTGGGACATGGTTTTACCCCCTATAGGAATGTGCGATCATCTTGAAACGTTCAGATCACTTACAACTCAATAGATTCTACCTTCTTGTAGCGTTTCAGCCTGATTGGACCTTGTTTTCACACAAATGGACCCAGAATGGTGTGAAATTGTGCTTCGTGCAAAATAATTCTGGTTGCCATTTACAAACCATAAGTGCTAATGACTCCATTCCTTTTTGTGGTTGTAGGGGCTGTTGATTGGAGTACACTAAAACAAACCTGATCTCTCTAGGACATTCAGAAGCCAAGTTATAAGCCCACAAATGTGTAATTGGACTACTTCTTTTAATTGACACCAGATCCGGTGACCTTTGGGACATGGTTTGACCCCCTTAGGAAAGTGATATCATCATGAAACGTTCAGATCACTTACAACTCAATAGATTCTACCTTCCTGTAACATTTCAGCCTGATTGGACCTTGTTTTCACACAAATGAACCCAGAATGATGTGAAATTGTGCTTCGTGCAACATAATTCTGGGTGCCATTTAAAAACAATAAGTGCTAATGACTCCATTCCTTGTTGTGGTTATAGGGGCTGTTGATTGGAGTACACTAAAACAAACCTGACCTCTCTAGGACATTCAGAAGCCAAGTTATAAGCCCACAAAGGTGTAACTGGACTACTTCTTTTAATTGACACCAGATCCGGTGACCTTTGGGACATGGTTTGACCCCCTTAGGGAAGTGCTATCATCATGAAACGTTCAGATCACTTACAACTCAATAGATTCTACCTTCCTGTAACGTTTCAGCCTGATTGGACCTTGTTTTCACACAAATGAACCCAGAATGATGTGAAATTGTGCTTCGTGCAACATAATTCTGGGTGCCATTTAAAAACAATAAGTGCTAATGACTCCATTCCTTTTTTGGTTGTAGGGGCTGTTGATTGGAGTATACTAAAACAAACCTGATCTCTCTAGGACATTCAGAAGCCAAGTTATAAGCCCACAAATGTGTAACTGGACTACTTCTTTTAATTGACACCAGATCCGGTGACCTTTGGGACATGGTTTGACCCCCTTAGGAAAGTGCTATCATCATGAAACGTTCAGATCACTTACAACTCAATAGATTCTACCTTCCTGTAACGTTTCAGCCTGATTGGACCTTGTTTTCACACAAATGAACCCAGAATGATGTGAAATTGTGCTTCGTGCAACATAATTCTGGGTGCCATTTAGAAACCATAAGTGCTAATGACTCCATTCCTTGTTGTGGTTGTAGGGGCTGTTGATTGGAGAACACTAAAACAAACCTGATCTCTCTAGGACATTCAGAAGCCAAGTTATAAGCCCTCAAAGGTGTAACTGGACTACTTCTTTAAAGTGACACCAGGCCCGGTGACCTTTGGAACATGGTTTGACCCCCTATAGGAATCTGCGATCATCATGAAACGTTCAGATCACTTACAACTCAATAGATTCTACCTTCTTGTAGTGTTTCAGCCTGATTGGACCTTGTTTTCACACAAATGGACCCAGAATGATGTGAAATTGTGCTTCGCGCAACATAATTCTGGGTGCCATTTACAAACCATAAGTGCTAATGACTCCATTCCTTTTTGTGGTTGTAGGGGCTGTTGATTGGAGTACATTAAAACAAACCTGATCTCTCTAGGACATTCAGAAGCCAAGTTATAAGCCCACAAATGTGTAACTGGACTACTACTTTTAATTGACACCAGATCCGGTGACCTTTGGGACATGGTTTGACCCCCTTAGGAAAGTGCTATCATCATGAAACGTTCAGATCACTTACAACTCAATAGATTCTACCTTCCTGTAACGTTTCAGCCTGATTGGACCTTGTTTTCACACAAATGAACCCAGAATGATGTGAAATTGTGCTTCGTGCAACATAATTCTGGGTGCCATTTAAAAACCATAAGTGCTAATGACTCCATTCCTTTTTGTGGTTGTAGGGGCTGTTGTTTGGAGTACATTAAAACAAACCTGATCTCTCTAGGAAATTCAGAAGCCAAGTTATAAGCCCACAAATGTGTAACTGGACTACTTCTTTAAATTGACACCAGATCCGGTGACCTTTGGGACATGGTTTGACCCCCTTAGGAAAGAGCTATCATCATGAAACTTTCAGATCACTTACAACTCAATAGATTCTACCTTCCTGTAACTTTTCAGCCTGATTGGACCTTGTTTTCACACAAATGAACCCAGAATGATGTGAAATTGTGCTTCGTGCAACATAATTCTGGGTGCCATTTAGAAACCATAAGTGCTAATGACTCCATTCCTTGTTGTGGTTGTAGGGGCTGTTGATTGGAGAACACTAAAACAAACCTGATCTCTCTAGGACATTCAGAAGCCAAGTTATAAGCCCTCAAAGGTGTAACTGGACTACTTCTTTAAAGTGACACCAGGCCCGGTGACCTTTGGGACATGGTTTGACCCCCTATAGGAATCTGCGATCATCATGAAACGTTCAGATCACTTACAACTCAATAGATTCTACCTTCCTGTAACGTTTCAGCCTGATTGGACCTTGTTTTCACACAAATGAACCCAGAATGATGTGAAATTGTGCTTCGTGCAACATAATTCTGGGTGCCATTTAAAAACAATAAGTGCTAATGACTCCATTCCTTTTTGTGGTTGTAGGGGCTGTTGATTGGAGTACATTAAAACAAACCTGATCTCTCTAGGACATTCAGAAGCCAAGTTATAAGCCCACAAATGTGTAACTGGACTACTTCTTTAAATTGACACCAGATCCAGTGACCTTTGGGACATGGTTTGACCCCCTTAGGAATGAGCTATCATCATGAAACGTTCAGATCACTTACAACTCAATAGATTCTACCTTCCTGTAACGTTTCAGCCTGATTGGACCTTGTTTTCGCACAAATGAACCCAGAATGATGTGAAATTGTGCTTCGTGCAACATAATTCTGGGTGCCATTTAAAAACAATAAGTGCTAATGACTCCATTCCTTTTTGTGGTTGTAGGGGCTGTTGATTGGAGTATACTAAAACAAACCTGATCTCTCTATGACATTCAGAAGCCAAGTTATAAGCCCACAAAGGTGTAACTGGACTACTTCTTTAAATTGACACCAGATCCGGTGACCTTTGGGACATGGTTTGACCCCCTTAGGAAAGAGCTATCATCATGAAACGTTCAGATCACTTACAACTCAATAGATTCTACCTTCCTGTAACGTTTCAGCCTGATTGGACCTTGTTTTCACACAAATGAACCCAGAATGATGTGAAATTGTGCTTCGTGCAACATAATTCTGGGTGCCATTTAGAAACCATAAGTGTTAATGACTCCATTCCTTGTTGTGGTTGTAGGGGCTGTTGATTGGAGAACACTAAAACAAACCTGATCTCTCTAGGACATTCAGAAGCCAAGTTATAAGCCCTCAAAGGTGTAACTGGACTACTTTAAAGTGACAACAGGCCCGGTGACCTTTGGGACATGGTTTGACCCCCTATAGGAATCTGCGATCATCATGAAACGTTCAGATCACTTACAACTCAATAGATTCTACCTTCTTGTAGCGTTTCAGCCTGATTGGACCTTGTTTTCACACAAATGGACCAAGAATGATGTGAAATTGTGCTTCGTGCAACATAATTCTGGGTGCCATTTACAAACCATAAGTGCTAAGGACTCCATTCCTTTTTGTGGTTGTAGGGGCTGTTGATTGGAGTACATTAAAACAAACCTGATCTCTCTAGGACATTCAGAAGCCAAGTTATAAGCCCACAAATGTGTAACTGGACTACTTCTTTAAATTGACACCAGATCCGGTGACCTTTGGGACATGGTTTGACCCCCTATAGGAATGTGCGATCATCATGAAACGTTCGGATCACTTACAACTCAATAGATTCTACCTTCTTGTAACGTTTCAGCCTGATTGGACCTTGTTTTCACACAAATGAACCCAGAATGATGTTAAATTGTGCTTCATGCAACATAATTCTGGGTGCCAGTTACAAACCATAAGTGCTAATGACTCCATTCCTTTTTGAGGTTGTAGGGGCTGTTGATTGGAGTACACTAAAACAAACCTGACCTCTCTAGGACATTCAGAAGCCAAGTTATAAGCCCACAAAAGTGTAACTGAACTACTTCTTTAAAGTGACACCAGGCCCGGTGACCTTTGCGACATGGTTTTACCCCCTATAGGAATGTGCGATCATCTTGAAACGTTCGGATCACTTACAACTCAATAGATTCTACCTTCTTGTAGCGTTTCAGCCTGATTGGACCTTGTTTTCACACAAATGGACCCAGAATGGTGTGAAATTGTGCTTCGTGCAACATAATTCTGGGTGCCATTTAAAAACCATAAGTGCTAATGACTCCATTCCTTTTTGTGGTTGTAGGGGCTGTTGATTGGAGTAGATTAAAACAAACCTGATCTCTCTAGGACATTCAGAAGCCAAGTTATAAGCCCACAAATGTGTAACTGGACTACTTCTTTAAATTGACACCAGATCCGGTGACCTTTGGGACATGGTTTGACCCCCTTAGGAAAGAGCTATCATCATGAAACGTTCAGATCACTTACAACTCAATAGATTCTACCTTCCTGTAACTTTTCAGCCTGATTGGACCTTGTTTTCACACAAATGAACCCAGAATGATGTGAAATTGTGCTTCGTGCAACATAATTCTGGGTGCCATTTAGAAACCATAAGTGCTAATGACTCCATTCCTTGTTGTGGTTGTAGGGGCTGTTGATTGGATAACACTAAAACAATCCTGATCTCTCTAGGACATTCAGAAGCCAAGTTATAAGCCCTCAAAGGTGTAACTGGACTACTTCTTTAATGTGACACCAGGCCCGGTGACCTTTGGGACATGGTTTTACCCCCTATAGGAATGTGCGATCATCTTGAAACGTTCAGATCACTTACAACTCAATAGATTCTACCTTCTTGTAGCGTTTCAGCCTGATTGGACCTTGTTTTCACACAAATGGACCCAGAATGATGTGAAATTGTGCTTCGTGCAACATAATTCTGGGTGCCATTTACAAACCATAAGTGCTAATGACTCCATTCCTTTTTGTGGTTGTAGGGGCTGTTGATTGGAGTACATTAAAACAAACCTGATCTCTCTAGGACATTCAGAAGCCAAGTTATAAGCCCACAAATGTGTAACTGGACTACTTCTTTTAATTGAACCCAGATCCGGTGACCTTTGGGACATGGTTTGACCCCCTTAGGAAAGTGCTATCATCATGAAACGTTCAGATCACTTACAACTCAATAGATTCTACCTTCCTGTAACGTTTCAGCCTGATTGGACCTTGTTTTCACACAAATGAACCCAGAATGATGTGAAATTGTGCTTCGTGCAACATAATTCTGGGTGCAATTTAAAAACAATAAGTGCTAATGACTCCATTCCTTTTTGTGGTTGTAGGGGCTGTTGATTGGAGTATACTAAAACAAACCTGATCTCTCTAGGACATTCAGAAGCCAAGTTATAAGCCCACAAAGGTGTAACTGGACTACTTCTTTAAATTGACACCAGATCCGGTGACCTTTGGGACATGGTTTGACCCCCTTAGGAAAGTGCTATCATCATGAAACGTTCATATCACTTACAACTCAATAGATTCTACCTTCCTGTAACATTTCAGCCTGATTGGACCTTGTTTTCACACAAATGAACCCAGAATGATGTGAAATTGTGCTTCGTGCAACATAATTCTGGGTGCCATTTAAAAACCATAAGTGCTAATGACTCCATTCCTTTTTGTCGTTGTAGGGGCTGTTGATTGGAGTACATTAAAACAAACCTGATCTCTCTAGGACATTCAGAAGCCAAGTTATAAGCCCACAAATGTGTAACTGGACTACTTCTTTAAATTGACACCAGATCCGGTGACCTTTGGGACATGGTTTGACCCCCTTAGGAAAGTGCTATCATCATGAAACGTTCAGATCACTTACAACTCAATAGATTCTACCTTCCTGTAACGTTTCAGCCTGATTGGACCTTGTTTTCACACAAATAAACCCAGAATGATGTGAAATTGTGCTTCGTGCAAAATAATTCTGGGTGCCTTTTAGAAACCATAAGTGCTAATGACTCCATTCCTTGTTGTGGTTGTAGGGGCTGTTGATTGGAGAACACTAAAACAAACCTGATCTCTCTAGGACATTCAGAAGCCAAGTTATAAGCCCACAAAGGTGTAACTGGACTACTTCTTTAAAGTGACACCAGGCCCGGTGACCTTTGGGACATGGTTTGACCCCCTATAGGAATCTGCGATCATCATGAAACGTTCAGATCACTTACAACTCAATAGATTCTACCTTCTTGTAGCGTTTCAGCCTGATTGGACCTTGTTTTCACACAAATGGACCCAGAATGATGTGAAATTGTGCTTCGTGCAGCATAATTCTGGGTGCCATTTACAAACCATAAGTGCTAATGACTCCATTCCTTTTTGTGATTGTAGGGGCTGTTGATTGGAGTACATTAAAACAAACCTGATCTCTCTAGGACATTCAGAAGCCAAGTTATAAGCCCACAAATGTGTAACTGGACTACTTCTTTAAATTGACACCAAATCCGGTGACCTTTGGGACATGGTTTGACCCCCTATAGGAATGTGCGATCATCATGAAACGTTCGGATCACTTACAACTCAATAGATTCTACCTTCTTGTAACGTTTCAGCCTGATTGGACCTTGTTTTCACACAAATGAACCCAGAATGATGTGAAATTGTGCTTCGTGCAACATAATTCTGGGTGCCATTTACAAACCATTAGTGCTAATGACTCCAATCCTTTTTGAGGTTGTAGGGGCTGGTGATTGGAGGACACTAAAACAAACCTGACCTCTCTAGGACATTCAGAAGCCAAGTTATAAGCCCACAAAGGTGTAACTGGACTACTTCTTTAAAGTGACACCAGGCCCGGTGACCTTTGGGACATGGTTTTACCCCCTATAGGAATGTGCGATCATCTTGAAACGTTCAGATCACTTACAACTCAATAGATTCTACCTTCTTGTAGCGTTTCAGCCTGATTGGACCTTGTTTTCACACAAATGGACCCAGAATGATGTGAAATTGTGCTTCGTGCAACATAATTCTGGGTGCCATTTACAAACCATAAGTGCTAATGACTCCATTCCTTTTTGTGGTTGTAGGGGCTGTTGATTGGAGTACATTAAAACAAACCTGATCTCTCTAGGACATTCAGAAGCCAAGTTATAAGCCCACAAATGTGTAACTGGACTACTTCTTTTAATTGACACCAGATCCGGTGACCTTTGGGACATGGTTTGACCCCCTTAGGAAAGTGCTATCATCATGAAACGTTCAGATCACTTACAACTCAATAGATTCTACCTTCCTGTAACGTTTCAGCCTGATTGGACCTTGTTTTCACACAAATGAACCCAGAATGATGTGAAATTGTGCTTCGTGCAACATAATTCTGGGTGCCATTTAAAAACCATAAGTGCTAATGACTCCATTCCTTTTTGTGGTTGTAGGGGCTGTTGATTGGAGTATACTAAAACAAACCTGATCTCTCTAGGACATTCAGAAGCCAAGTTATAAGCCCACAAAGGTGTAACTGGACTACTTCTTTAAATTGACACCAGATCCGGTGACCTTTGGGACATGGTTTGACCCCCTTAGGAAAGTGCTATCATCATGAAACGTTCATATCACTTACAACTCAATAGATTCTACCTTCCTGTAACATTTCAGCCTGATTGGACCTTGTTTTCACACAAATGAACCCAGAATGATGTGAAATTGTGCTTCGTGCAACATAATTCTGGGTGCCATTTAAAAACAATAAGTGCTAATGACTCCATTCCTTTTTTGGTTGTAGGGGCTGTTGATTGGAGTATACTAAAACAAACCTGATCTCTCTAGGACATTCAGAAGCCAAGTTATAAGCCCACAAATGTGTAACTGGACTACTTCTTTTAATTGACACCAGATCCGGTGACCTTTGGGACATGGTTTGACCCCCTTAGGAAAGTGCTATCATCATGAAACGTTCAGATCACTTACAACTCAATAGATTCTACCTTCCTGTAACGTTTCAGCCTGATTGGACCTTGTTTTCACACAAATGAACCCAGAATGATGTGAAATTGTGCTTCGTGCAACATAATTCTGGGTGCCATTTAGAAACCATAAGTGCTAATGACTCCATTCCTTGTTGTGGTTGTAGGGGCTGTTGATTGGAGAACACTAAAACAAACCTGATCTCTCTAGGACATTCAGAAGCCAAGTTATAAGCCCTCAAAGGTGTAACTGGACTACTTCTTTAAAGTGACACCAGGCCCGGTGACCTTTGGAACATGGTTTGACCCCCTATAGGAATCTGCGATCATCATGAAACGTTCAGATCACTTACAACTCAATAGATTCTACCTTCTTGTAGTGTTTCAGCCTGATTGGACCTTGTTTTCACACAAATGGACCCAGAATGATGTGAAATTGTGCTTCGCGCAACATAATTCTGGGTGCCATTTACAAACCATAAGTGCTAATGACTCCATTCCTTTTTGTGGTTGTAGGGGCTGTTGATTGGAGTACATTAAAACAAACCTGATCTCTCTAGGACATTCAGAAGCCAAGTTATAAGCCCACAAATGTGTAACTGGACTACTACTTTTAATTGACACCAGATCCGGTGACCTTTGGGACATGGTTTGACCCCCTTAGGAAAGTGCTATCATCATGAAACGTTCAGATCACTTACAACTCAATAGATTCTACCTTCCTGTAACGTTTCAGCCTGATTGGACCTTGTTTTCACACAAATGAACCCAGAATGATGTGAAATTGTGCTTCGTGCAACATAATTCTGGGTGCCATTTAAAAACCATAAGTGCTAATGACTCCATTCCTTTTTGTGGTTGTAGGGGCTGTTGTTTGGAGTACATTAAAACAAACCTGATCTCTCTAGGAAATTCAGAAGCCAAGTTATAAGCCCACAAATGTGTAACTGGACTACTTCTTTAAATTGACACCAGATCCGGTGACCTTTGGGACATGGTTTGACCCCCTTAGGAAAGAGCTATCATCATGAAACTTTCAGATCACTTACAACTCAATAGATTCTACCTTCCTGTAACTTTTCAGCCTGATTGGACCTTGTTTTCACACAAATGAACCCAGAATGATGTGAAATTGTGCTTCGTGCAACATAATTCTGGGTGCCATTTAGAAACCATAAGTGCTAATGACTCCATTCCTTGTTGTGGTTGTAGGGGCTGTTGATTGGAGAACACTAAAACAAACCTGATCTCTCTAGGACATTCAGAAGCCAAGTTATAAGCCCTCAAAGGTGTAACTGGACTACTTCTTTAAAGTGACACCAGGCCCGGTGACCTTTGGGACATGGTTTGACCCCCTATAGGAATCTGCGATCATCATGAAACGTTCAGATCACTTACAACTCAATAGATTCTACCTTCCTGTAACGTTTCAGCCTGATTGGACCTTGTTTTCACACAAATGAACCCAGAATGATGTGAAATTGTGCTTCGTGCAACATAATTCTGGGTGCCATTTAAAAACAATAAGTGCTAATGACTCCATTCCTTTTTGTGGTTGTAGGGGCTGTTGATTGGAGTACATTAAAACAAACCTGATCTCTCTAGGACATTCAGAAGCCAAGTTATAAGCCCACAAATGTGTAACTGGACTACTTCTTTAAATTGACACCAGATCCAGTGACCTTTGGGACATGGTTTGACCCCCTTAGGAATGAGCTATCATCATGAAACGTTCAGATCACTTACAACTCAATAGATTCTACCTTCCTGTAACGTTTCAGCCTGATTGGACCTTGTTTTCGCACAAATGAACCCAGAATGATGTGAAATTGTGCTTCGTGCAACATAATTCTGGGTGCCATTTAAAAACAATAAGTGCTAATGACTCCATTCCTTTTTGTGGTTGTAGGGGCTGTTGATTGGAGTATACTAAAACAAACCTGATCTCTCTATGACATTCAGAAGCCAAGTTATAAGCCCACAAAGGTCTAACTGGACTACTTCTTTAAATTGACACCAGATCCGGTGACCTTTGGGACATGGTTTGACCCCCTTAGGAAAGAGCTATCATCATGAAACGTTCAGATCACTTACAACTCAATAGATTCTACCTTCCTGTAACGTTTCAGCCTGATTGGACCTTGTTTTCACACAAATGAACCCAGAATGATGTGAAATTGTGCTTCGTGCAACATAATTCTGGGTGCCATTTAGAAACCATAAGTGTTAATGACTCCATTCCTTGTTGTGGTTGTAGGGGCTGTTGATTGGAGAACACTAAAACAAACCTGATCTCTCTAGGACATTCAGAAGCCAAGTTATAAGCCCTCAAAGGTGTAACTGGACTACTTTAAAGTGACAACAGGCCCGGTGACCTTTGGGACATGGTTTGACCCCCTATAGGAATCTGCGATCATCATGAAACGTTCAGATCACTTACAACTCAATAGATTCTACCTTCTTGTAGCGTTTCAGCCTGATTGGACCTTGTTTTCACACAAATGGACCAAGAATGATGTGAAATTGTGCTTCGTGCAACATAATTCTGGGTGCCATTTACAAACCATAAGTGCTAAGGACTCCATTCCTTTTTGTGGTTGTAGGGGCTGTTGATTGGAGTACATTAAAACAAACCTGATCTCTCTAGGACATTCAGAAGCCAAGTTATAAGCCCACAAATGTGTAACTGGACTACTTCTTTAAATTGACACCAGATCCGGTGACCTTTGGGACATGGTTTGACCCCCTATAGGAATGTGCGATCATCATGAAACGTTCGGATCACTTACAACTCAATAGATTCTACCTTCTTGTAACGTTTCAGCCTGATTGGACCTTGTTTTCACACAAATGAACCCAGAATGATGTTAAATTGTGCTTCATGCAACATAATTCTGGGTGCCAGTTACAAACCATAAGTGCTAATGACTCCATTCCTTTTTGAGGTTGTAGGGGCTGTTGATTGGAGTACACTAAAACAAACCTGACCTCTCTAGGACATTCAGAAGCCAAGTTATAAGCCCACAAAAGTGTAACTGGACTACTTCTTTAAAGTGACACCAGGCCCGGTGACCTTTGCGACATGGTTTTACCCCCTATAGGAATGTGCGATCATCTTGAAACGTTCGGATCACTTACAACTCAATAGATTCTACCTTCTTGTAGCGTTTCAGCCTGATTGGACCTTGTTTTCACACAAATGGACCCAGAATGGTGTGAAATTGTGCTTCGTGCAACATAATTCTGGGTGCCATTTAAAAACCATAAGTGCTAATGACTCCATTCCTTTTTGTGGTTGTAGGGGCTGTTGATTGGAGTAGATTAAAACAAACCTGATCTCTCTAGGACATTCAGAAGCCAAGTTATAAGCCCACAAATGTGTAACTGGACTACTTCTTTAAATTGACACCAGATCCGGTGACCTTTGGGACATGGTTTGACCCCCTTAGGAAAGAGCTATCATCATGAAACGTTCAGATCACTTACAACTCAATAGATTCTACCTTCCTGTAACTTTTCAGCCTGATTGGACCTTGTTTTCACACAAATGAACCCAGAATGATGTGAAATTGTGCTTCGTGCAACATAATTCTGGGTGCCATTTAGAAACCATAAGTGCTAATGACTCCATTCCTTGTTGTGGTTGTAGGGGCTGTTGATTGGATAACACTAAAACAATCCTGATCTCTCTAGGACATTCAGAAGCCAAGTTATAAGCCCTCAAAGGTGTAACTGGACTACTTCTTTAATGTGACACCAGGCCCGGTGACCTTTGGGACATGGTTTTACCCCCTATAGGAATGTGCGATCATCTTGAAACGTTCAGATCACTTACAACTCAATAGATTCTACCTTCTTGTAGCGTTTCAGCCTGATTGGACCTTGTTTTCACACAAATGGACATAGAATGATGTGAAATTGTGCTTCGTGCAACATAATTCTGGGTGCCATTTACAAACCATAAGTGCTAATGACTCCATTCCTTTTTGTGGTTGTAGGGGCTGTTGATTGGAGTACATTAAAACAAACCTGATCTCTCTAGGACATTCAGAAGCCAAGTTATAAGCCCACAAATGTGTAACTGGACTACTTCTTTTAATTGACACCAGATCCGGTGACCTTTGGGACATGGTTTGACCCCCTTAGGAAAGTGCTATCATCATGAAACGTTCAGATCACTTACAACTCAATAGATTCTACCTTCCTGTAACGTTTCAGCCTGATTGGACCTTGTTTTCACACAAATGAACCCAGAATGATGTGAAATTGTGCTTCGTGCAACATAATTCTGGGTGCAATTTAAAAACAATAAGTGCTAATGACTCCATTCCTTTTTGTGGTTGTAGGGGCTGTTGATTGGAGTATACTAAAACAAACCTGATCTCTCTAGGACATTCAGAAGCCAAGTTATAAGCCCACAAAGGTGTAACTGGACTACTTCTTTAAATTGACACCAGATCCGGTGACCTTTGGGACATGGTTTGACCCCCTTAGGAAAGTGCTATCATCATGAAACGTTCATATCACTTACAACTCAATAGATTCTACCTTCCTGTAACATTTCAGCCTGATTGGACCTTGTTTTCACACAAATGAACCCAGAATGATGTGAAATTGTGCTTCGTGCAACATAATTCTGGGTGCCATTTAAAAACCATAAGTGCTAATGACTCCATTCCTTTTTGTGGTTGTAGGGGCTGTTGATTGGAGTACATTAAAACAAACCTGATCTCTCTAGGACATTCAGAAGCCAAGTTATAAGCCCACAAATGTGTAACTGGACTACTTCTTTAAATTGACACCAGATCCGGTGACCTTTGGGACATGGTTTGACCCCCTTAGGAAAGTGCTATCATCATGAAACGTTCAGATCACTTACAACTCAATAGATTCTACCTTCCTGTAACGTTTCAGCCTGATTGGACCTTGTTTTCACACAAATAAACCCAGAATGATGTGAAATTGTGCTTCGTGCAAAATAATTCTGGGTGCCTTTTAGAAACCATAAGTGCTAATGACTCCATTCCTTGTTGTGGTTGTAGGGGCTGTTGATTGGAGAACACTAAAACAAACCTGATCTCTCTAGGACATTCAGAAGCCAAGTTATAAGCCCACAAAGGTGTAACTGGACTACTTCTTTAAAGTGACACCAGGCCCGGTGACCTTTGGGACATGGTTTGACCCCCTATAGGAATCTGCGATCATCATGAAACGTTCAGATCACTTACAACTCAATAGATTCTACCTTCTTGTAGCGTTTCAGCCTGATTGGACCTTGTTTTCACACAAATGGACCCAGAATGATGTGAAATTGTGCTTCGTGCAGCATAATTCTGGGTGCCATTTACAAACCATAAGTGCTAATGACTCCATTCCTTTTTGTGATTGTAGGGGCTGTTGATTGGAGTACATTAAAACAAACCTGATCTCTCTAGGACATTCAGAAGCCAAGTTATAAGCCCACAAATGTGTAACTGGACTACTTCTTTAAATTGACACCAAATCCGGTGACCTTTGGGACATGGTTTGACCCCCTATAGGAATGTGCGATCATCATGAAACATTCGGATCACTTACAACTCAATAGATTCTACCTTCTTGTAACGTTTCAGCCTGATTGGACCTTGTTTTCACACAAATGAACCCAGAATGATGTGAAATTGTGCTTCGTGCAACATAATTCTGGGTGCCATTTACAAACCATTAGTGCTAATGACTCCAATCCTTTTTGAGGTTGTAGGGGCTGGTGATTGGAGGACACTAAAACAAACCTGACCTCTCTAGGACATTCAGAAGCCAAGTTATAAGCCCACAAAGGTGTAACTGGACTACTTCTTTAAAGTGACACCAGGCCCGGTGACCTTTGGGACATGGTTTTACCCCCTATAGGAATGTGCGATCATCTTGAAACGTTCAGATCACTTACAACTCAATAGATTCTACCTTCTTGTAGCGTTTCAGCCTGATTGGACCTTGTTTTCACACAAATGGACCCAGAATGATGTGAAATTGTGCTTCGTGCAACATAATTCTGGGTGCCATTTACAAACCATAAGTGCTAATGACTCCATTCCTTTTTGTGGTTGTAGGGGCTGTTGATTGGAGTACATTAAAACAAACCTGATCTCTCTAGGACATTCAGAAGCCAAGTTATAAGCCCACAAATGTGTAACTGGACTACTTCTTTTAATTGACACCAGATCCGGTGACCTTTGGGACATGGTTTGACCCCCTTAGGAAAGTGCTATCATCATGAAACGTTCAGATCACTTACAACTCAATAGATTCTACCTTCCTGTAACGTTTCAGCCTGATTGGACCTTGTTTTCACACAAATGAACCCAGAATGATGTGAAATTGTGCTTCGTGCAACATAATTCTGGGTGCCATTTAAAAACAATAAGTGCTAATGACTCCATTCCTTTTTGTGGTTGTAGGGGCTGTTGATTGGAGTATACTAAAACAAACCTGATCTCTCTAGGACATTCAGAAGCCAAGTTATAAGCCCACAAAGGTGTAACTGGACTACTTCTTTAAATTGACACCAGATCCGGTGACCTTTGGGACATGGTTTGACCCCCTTAGGAAAGTGCTATCATCATGAAACGTTCATATCACTTACAACTCAATAGATTCTACCTTCCTGTAACATTTCAGCCTGATTGGACCTTGTTTTCACACAAATGAACCCAGAATGATGTGAAATTGTGCTTCGTGCAACATAATTCTGGGTGCCATTTAAAAACAATAAGTGCTAATGACTCCATTCCTTTTTTGGTTGTAGGGGCTGTTGATTGGAGTATACTAAAACAAACCTGATCTCTCTAGGACATTCAGAAGCCAAGTTATAAGCCCACAAATGTGTAACTGGACTACTTCTTTTAATTGACACCAGATCCGGTGACCTTTGGGACATGGTTTGACCCCCTTAGGAAAGTGCTATCATCATGAAACGTTCAGATCACTTACAACTCAATAGATTCTACCTTCCTGTAACGTTTCAGCCTGATTGGACCTTGTTTTCACACAAATGAACCCAGAATGATGTGAAATTGTGCTTCGTGCAACATAATTCTGGGTGCCATTTAGAAACCATAAGTGCTAATGACTCCAATCCTTTTTGAGGTTGTAGGGGCTGGTGATTGGAGGACACTAAAACAAACCTGACCTCTCTAGGACATTCAGAAGCCAAGTTATAAGCCCACAAAGGTGTAACTGGACTACTTCTTTAAAGTGACACCAGGCCCGGTGACCTTTGGGACATGGTTTTACCCCCTATAGGAATGTGCGATCATCTTGAAACGTTCAGATCACTTACAACTCAATAGATTCTACCTTCTTGTAGCGTTTCAGCCTGATTGGACCTTGTTTTCACACAAATGGACCCAGAATGATGTGAAATTGTGCTTCGTGCAACATAATTCTGGGTGCCATTTACAAACCATAAGTGCTAATGACTCCATTCCTTTTTGTGGTTGTAGGGGCTGTTGATTGGAGTACATTAAAACAAACCTGATCTCTCTAGGACATTCAGAAGCCAAGTTATAAGCCCACAAATGTGTAACTGGACTACTTCTTTTAATTGACACCAGATCCGGTGACCTTTGGGACATGGTTTGACCCCCTTAGGAAAGTGCTATCATCATGAAACGTTCAGATCACTTACAACTCAATAGATTCTACCTTCCTGTAACGTTTCAGCCTGATTGGACCTTGTTTTCACACAAATGAACCCAGAATGATGTGAAATTGTGCTTCGTGCAACATAATTCTGGGTGCCATTTAAAAACAATAAGTGCTAATGACTCCATTCCTTTTTGTGGTTGTAGGGGCTGTTGATTGGAGTATACTAAAACAAACCTGATCTCTCTAGGACATTCAGAAGCCAAGTTATAAGCCCACAAAGGTGTAACTGGACTACTTCTTTAAATTGACACCAGATCCGGTGACCTTTGGGACATGGTTTGACCCCCTTAGGAAAGTGCTATCATCATGAAACGTTCATATCACTTACAACTCAATAGATTCTACCTTCCTGTAACATTTCAGCCTGATTGGACCTTGTTTTCACACAAATGAACCCAGAATGATGTGAAATTGTGCTTCGTGCAACATAATTCTGGGTGCCATTTAAAAACAATAAGTGCTAATGACTCCATTCCTTTTTTGGTTGTAGGGGCTGTTGATTGGAGTATACTAAAACAAACCTGATCTCTCTAGGACATTCAGAAGCCAAGTTATAAGCCCACAAATGTGTAACTGGACTACTTCTTTTAATTGACACCAGATCCGGTGACCTTTGGGACATGGTTTGACCCCCTTAGGAAAGTGCTATCATCATGAAACGTTCAGATCACTTACAACTCAATAGATTCTACCTTCCTGTAACGTTTCAGCCTGATTGGACCTTGTTTTCACACAAATGAACCCAGAATGATGTGAAATTGTGCTTCGTGCAACATAATTCTGGGTGCCATTTAGAAACCATAAGTGCTAATGACTCCATTCCTTGTTGTGGTTGTAGGGGCTGTTGATTGGAGAACACTAAAACAAACCTGATCTCTCTAGGACATTCAGAAGCCAAGTTATAAGCCCTCAAAGGTGTAACTGGACTACTTCTTTAAAGTGACACCAGGCCCGGTGACCTTTGGAACATGGTTTGACCCCCTATAGGAATCTGCGATCATCATGAAACGTTCAGATCACTTACAACTCAATAGATTCTACCTTCTTGTAGTGTTTCAGCCTGATTGGACCTTGTTTTCACACAAATGGACCCAGAATGATGTGAAATTGTGCTTCGCGCAACATAATTCTGGGTGCCATTTACAAACCATAAGTGCTAATGACTCCATTCCTTTTTGTGGTTGTAGGGGCTGTTGATTGGAGTACATTAAAACAAACCTGATCTCTCTAGGACATTCAGAAGCCAAGTTATAAGCCCACAAATGTGTAACTGGACTACTACTTTTAATTGACACCAGATCCGGTGACCTTTGGGACATGGTTTGACCCCCTTAGGAAAGTGCTATCATCATGAAACGTTCAGATCACTTACAACTCAATAGATTCTACCTTCCTGTAACGTTTCAGCCTGATTGGACCTTGTTTTCACACAAATGAACCCAGAATGATGTGAAATTGTGCTTCGTGCAACATAATTCTGGGTGCCATTTAAAAACCATAAGTGCTAATGACTCCATTCCTTTTTGTGGTTGTAGGGGCTGTTGTTTGGAGTACATTAAAACAAACCTGATCTCTCTAGGAAATTCAGAAGCCAAGTTATAAGCCCACAAATGTGTAACTGGACTACTTCTTTAAATTGACACCAGATCCGGTGACCTTTGGGACATGGTTTGACCCCCTTAGGAAAGAGCTATCATCATGAAACTTTCAGATCACTTACAACTCAATAGATTCTACCTTCCTGTAACTTTTCAGCCTGATTGGACCTTGTTTTCACACAAATGAACCCAGAATGATGTGAAATTGTGCTTCGTGCAACATAATTCTGGGTGCCATTTAGAAACCATAAGTGCTAATGACTCCATTCCTTGTTGTGGTTGTAGGGGCTGTTGATTGGAGAACACTAAAACAAACCTGATCTCTCTAGGACATTCAGAAGCCAAGTTATAAGCCCTCAAAGGTGTAACTGGACTACTTCTTTAAAGTGACACCAGGCCCGGTGACCTTTGGGACATGGTTTGACCCCCTATAGGAATCTGCGATCATCATGAAACGTTCAGATCACTTACAACTCAATAGATTCTACCTTCCTGTAACGTTTCAGCCTGATTGGACCTTGTTTTCACACAAATGAACCCAGAATGATGTGAAATTGTGCTTCGTGCAACATAATTCTGGGTGCCATTTAAAAACAATAAGTGCTAATGACTCCATTCCTTTTTGTGGTTGTAGGGGCTGTTGATTGGAGTACATTAAAACAAACCTGATCTCTCTAGGACATTCAGAAGCCAAGTTATAAGCCCACAAATGTGTAACTGGACTACTTCTTTAAATTGACACCAGATCCAGTGACCTTTGGGACATGGTTTGACCCCCTTAGGAATGAGCTATCATCATGAAACGTTCAGATCACTTACAACTCAATAGATTCTACCTTCCTGTAACGTTTCAGCCTGATTGGACCTTGTTTTCGCACAAATGAACCCAGAATGATGTGAAATTGTGCTTCGTGCAACATAATTCTGGGTGCCATTTAAAAACAATAAGTGCTAATGACTCCATTCCTTTTTGTGGTTGTAGGGGCTGTTGATTGGAGTATACTAAAACAAACCTGATCTCTCTATGACATTCAGAAGCCAAGTTATAAGCCCACAAAGGTCTAACTGGACTACTTCTTTAAATTGACACCAGATCCGGTGACCTTTGGGACATGGTTTGACCCCCTTAGGAAAGAGCTATCATCATGAAACGTTCAGATCACTTACAACTCAATAGATTCTACCTTCCTGTAACGTTTCAGCCTGATTGGACCTTGTTTTCACACAAATGAACCCAGAATGATGTGAAATTGTGCTTCGTGCAACATAATTCTGGGTGCCATTTAGAAACCATAAGTGTTAATGACTCCATTCCTTGTTGTGGTTGTAGGGGCTGTTGATTGGAGAACACTAAAACAAACCTGATCTCTCTAGGACATTCAGAAGCCAAGTTATAAGCCCTCAAAGGTGTAACTGGACTACTTTAAAGTGACAACAGGCCCGGTGACCTTTGGGACATGGTTTGACCCCCTATAGGAATCTGCGATCATCATGAAACGTTCAGATCACTTACAACTCAATAGATTCTACCTTCTTGTAGCGTTTCAGCCTGATTGGACCTTGTTTTCACACAAATGGACCAAGAATGATGTGAAATTGTGCTTCGTGCAACATAATTCTGGGTGCCATTTACAAACCATAAGTGCTAATGACTCCATTCCTTTTTGTGGTTGTAGGGGCTGTTGATTGGAGTACATTAAAACAAACCTGATCTCTCTAGGACATTCAGAAGCCAAGTTATAAGCCCACAAATGTGTAACTGGACTACTTCTTTAAATTGACACCAGATCCGGTGACCTTTGGGACATGGTTTGACCCCCTATAGGAATGTGCGATCATCATGAAACGTTCGGATCACTTACAACTCAATAGATTCTACCTTCTTGTAACGTTTCAGCCTGATTGGACCTTGTTTTCACACAAATGAACCCAGAATGATGTGAAATTGTGCTTCATGCAACATAATTCTGGGTGCCAGTTACAAACCATAAGTGCTAATGACTCCATTCCTTTTTGAGGTTGTAGGGGCTGTTGATTGGAGTACACTAAAACAAACCTGACCTCTCTAGGACATTCAGAAGCCAAGTTATAAGCCCACAAAAGTGTAACTGGACTACTTCTTTAAAGTGACACCAGGCCCGGTGACCTTTGCGACATGGTTTTACCCCCTATAGGAATGTGCGATCATCTTGAAACGTTCGGATCACTTACAACTCAATAGATTCTACCTTCTTGTAGCGTTTCAGCCTGATTGGACCTTGTTTTCACACAAATGGACCCAGAATGGTGTGAAATTGTGCTTCGTGCAACATAATTCTAGGTGCCATTTACAAACCATAAGTGCTAATGACTCCATTCCTTTTTGTGGTTGTAGGGGCTGTTGATTGGAGTACACTAAAACAAACCTGATCTCTCTAGGACATTCAGAAGCCAAGTTATAAGCCCGCAAATGTGTAACTGGACTACTTCTTTTAATTGACACCAGATCCGGTGACCTTTGGGACATGGTTTGACCCCCTTAGGAAAGTGCTATCATCATGAAACGTTCAGATCACTTACAACTCAATAGATTCTACCTTCCTGTAACATTTCAGCCTGATTGGACCTTGTTTTCACACAAATGAACCCAGAATGATGTGAAATTGTGCTTGGTGCAACATAATTCTGGGTGCCATTTAAAAACCATAAGTGCTAATGACTCCATTCCTTTTTGTGGTTGTAGGGGCTGTTGATTGGAGTACATTAAAACAAACCTGATCTCTCTAGGACATTCAGAAGCCAAGTTATAAGCCCACAAATGTGTAACTGGACTACTTCTTTAAATTTACACCAGATCCAGTGACCTTTGGGACATGGTTTGACCCCCTTAGGAAAGAGCTATCATCATGAAACGTTCAGATCACTTACAACTCAATAGATTCTACCTTCCTGTAACGTTTCAGCCTGATTGGACCTTGTTTTCACACAAATGAACCCAGAATGATGTGAAATTGTGCTTCGTGCAACATAATTCTGGGTGCCATTTAGAAACCATAAGTGCTAATGACTCCATTCCTTTTTGTGGTTGTAGAGGCTGTTGATTGGAGAAAACTAAAACAAACCTGATCTCTCTAGGACATTCAGAAGCCAAGTTATAAGCCCTCAAAGGTGTAACTGGACTACTTCTTTAAAGTGACACCAGGCCCGGTGACCTTTGGGACATGGTTTGACCCCCTATAGGAATCTGCGATCATCATGAAACGTTCAGATCACTTACAACTCAATAGATTCTACCTTCTTGTAACGTTTCAGCCTGATTGGACCTTGTTTTCACACAAATGAACCCAGAATGATGTGAAATTGTGCTTCGTGCAACATAATTCTGGGTGCCATTTACAAACCATAAGTGCTAATGACTCCATTCCTTTTTGTGGTTTTAGGGGCTGTTGATTGGAGTACACTAAAACAAACCTGACCTCTCTAGGACATTCAGAAGCCAAGTTATAAGCCCACAAATGTGTAACTGGACTACTTCTTTTAATTGACACCAGATCCGGTGACCTTTGGGACATGGTTTGACCCCCTTAGGAAAGTGCTATCATCATGAAACGTTCAGATCACTTACAACTCAATAGATTCTACCTTCCTGTAACGTTTCAGCCTGATTGGACCTTGTTTTCACAGAAATGAACCCAGAATGATGTGAAATTGTGCTTCGTGCAACATAATTCTGGGTGCCATTTAAAAACAATAAGTGCTAATGACTCCATTCCTTTTTGTGGTTGTAGGGGCTGTTGATTGGAGTACAGTAAAACAAACCTGATCTCTCTAGGACATTCAGAAGCCAAGTTATAAGCCCACAAAGGTGTAACTGGACTACTTCTTTAAATTGACACCAGATCCGGTGACCTTTGGGACATGGTTTGACCCCCTTAGGAATGTGCTATCATCATGAAACGTTCAGATAACTTACAACTCAATAGATTCTACCTTCCTGTAGCATTTCAGCCTGATTGGACCTTGTTTTCACACAAATGAACCCAGAATGATGTGAAATTGTGCTTCGTGCAACATAATTCTCGGTGCCATTTAAAAACCATAAGTGCTAATGACTCCATTCCTTTTTGTGGTTGTAGGGGCTGTTGATTGGAGTACATTAAAACAAACCTGATCTCTCTAGGACATTCAGAAGCCAAGTTATAAGCCCACAAATGTGTAACTGGACTACTTCTTTAAATTGACACCAGGCCCGGTGACCTTTGGGACATGGTTTGACCCCCTTAGGAAAGTGCTATCATCATGAAACGTTCAGATCACTTACAACTCAATAGATTCTACCTTCCTGTAACGTTTCAGCCGGATTGGACCTTGTTTTCACACAAATGAACCCAGAATGATGTGAAATTGTGCTTCGTGCAACATAATTCTGGGTGCCATTTACAAGCCATAAGTGCTAATGACTCCATTCCTTGTTGTGGTTGTAGGGGCTGTTGATTGGAGAACACTAAAACAAACCTGATCTCTCTAGGACATTCAGAAGCCAAGTTATAAGCCCTCAAAGGTGTAGCTGGACTACTTCTTTAAAGTGACACCAGGCCCAGTGACCTTTGGGACATGGTTTGACCCCCTATAGGAATCTGCGATCATCATGAAACGTTCAGATCACTTACAACTCAATAGATTCTACCTTCTTGTAACGTTTCAGCCTGATTGGACCTTGTTTTCACACAAATGAACCCAGAATGATTGTGAAATTGTGCTTCGTGCAACATAATTCTGGGTGCCATTTACAAAACATACAGGTGCTGGCCAGTAAATTAGAATATCATCAAAAGGTTGAAAATATTTCAGTAATTCCATTCAAAACGTGAAACATGTACATTATATTCATGCAATGCACACAGACCAATGTATTTCCAATGTTCATTACATTTAAATTTGATATTCATAAGTGACAACTAATGAAAACTCCAAATTTGGTATCTCAAAAAATTAGAATATTCTGAAAAGGCTGAATATAGAAGACACCTGCTGCCACTCTAATCAGCTGATTTACTCAAAACACCTGCAAAGGCCTTTAAAAGGTCCCTCAGTCTTGTTTTGAAGGCACCACAATCATGGGGAAGACTTCTGACTTAACAGCTGTCCAAAAGACAATCATTGACACCTTGCACAAGGAGGGCAAGACACAAAAGGTGATTGCTAAAGAAGCTGGCTGTTCGCAGAGCTCTGTGTCCAAGCACATTAACAGACAGGCGAAGGGACGGAAAAAATGTGGTAGAAAAAAGTGTACAAGCTCTAGGGATAACCGCACCCTGCAGAGAATTGTGACGACAAACCCATTCAAAAATGTGGGGGAGATCCACAAAGAGTGGACTGCAGCTGGAGTCAGCGCTTCAAGAACCACCACGAGGAGACTCATGAAAGACATGGGATTCAGGTGTCGCATTCCGTGTGTCAAGCCACTCTTGAACAAGAAACAGCGCAAGAAGCGTCTCGCCTGGGCCAAGGACAAAAAGGACTGGACTGATGCTGAGTGGTCCAAAGTTATGTTTTCTGATGAAAGCAAGTTCTGCATTTCCTTTGGAAATCAAGGACCCAGAGTCTGGAGGAAGAGCGGAGAAGCACAGAATCCACATTGCATGAGGTCCAGTGTAAAGTTTCCACCGTCAGTGATGGTGTGGGGTGCCATGTCATCTGCCGGTGTTGGCCCACTCTGTTTCCTGAGGTCCAGGGTCAATGCAGCCGTCTACCAGGAAGTTTTAGAGCACTTCATGCTTCCTGCTGCTGACCAACTTTATGGGGATGCAGACTTCACCTTTCAACAGGACTTGGCACCTGCACACAGTGCCAAAACCACCAGCACCTGGTTCAAGGACCATGGTATCCCTGTCCTTGATTGGCCAGCAAACTCGCCTGACCTTAACCCCATAGAAAATCTATGGGGTATTGTGAAGCGGAGGATGCAATACGCTAGACCCAACAATGCAGAGGAGCTGAAGACGACTATCAGAGCAGCCTGGGCTCTCATAACACCTGAGCAGTGCCACAGACTGATCGAGTCCATGCCACGCCGCATTACTGCAGTTATTGAGGCAAAAGGAGCCCCGACTAAGTATTGAGTGCTATACATGCACATTCTTTTCATGTTCATTCTTTTCAGTTGGCCAACATTAGAGAAACAAACATTTTTTCATTGGCCTTTAGAATATTCTAATTTTCTGAGATACCAGATTTGATGTTTTCATTGGTTGTCACCTATAAATATCAAATTTAAATGTAATAAACATCGGAAATACATTGGTCTGTGTGCATTGCATGAATATAATGTACAAGTTTCACGTTTTGAATGGAATTACTGAAATATTTTCAACCTTTTGATGATATTCTAATTTACTGGCCAGCACCTGTAAGTGCTAATGACTCCATTCCTTTTTGTGGTTTAGGGGCTGTTGATTGGAGTACACTAAAACAAACCTGACCTCTCTAGGACATTCAGAAGCCAAGTTATAAGCCCACAAAGGTGTAACTGGACTACTTCTTTAAAGTCACACCAGGCCCCGTGACCTTTGGGACATGGTTTTACCTCCTATAGGAATGTGCTATCATCTTGAAACGTTCAGATCACTTACAACTCAATAGATTCTACCTTCTTGTAGCGTTTCAGCCTGATTGGACCTTGTTTTCACACAAATGGACCCAGAATGATGTGAAATTGTGCTTCGTGCAACATAATTCTGGGTGCCATTTACAAACCGTAAGTGCTAATGACTCCATTCCTTTTTGTGGTTGTAGGGGCTGTTGATTGGAGTACATTAAAACAAACCTGATCTCTCTAGGACATTCAGAAGCCAAGTTATAAGCCCACAAATGTGTAACTGGACTACTTCTTTAAAGTGACACCAGGCCCGGTGACCTTTGGGACATGGTTTGACCCCCTATAGGAATCTGCGATCATCATGAAACTTTCAGATCACTTACAACTCAATAGATTCTACCTTCTTGTAACGTTTCAGCCTGATTGGACCTTGTTTTCACACAAATGAACCCAGAATGATGTGAAATTGTTCTTCGTGCAACATAATTCTGGGTGCCATTTACAAAACATAAGTGCTAATGACTCCATTCCTTTTTGTGGTTTTAGGGGCTGTTGATTGGAGTACACTAAAACAAACCTGACCTCTCCAGGACATTCAGAAGCCAAGTTATAAGCCCACAAAGGTGTAACTGGATTACTTCTTTAAAGTGACACCAGATCCGGTGACCTTTTGGACATGGTTTGACCCCCTATAGGAATGTGCGACCATCATGAAACGTTCTGATCACTTACAACTCAATAGATTCTACCTTCTTGTAACGTTTCAGCCTGATTGGACCTTGTTTTCACACAAATGGACCCAGAATGATGTGAAATGGTGCTTCGTGCAACATAATTCTGGGTGCCATTTACAAACCATAAGTGCTAATGACTCCATTCCTTTTTGAGGTTGTAGGGGCTGTTGATTGGAGTACACTAAAACAAACCTGACCTCTCTAGGACATTCAGAAGCCAAGTTATAAGCCCACAAATGTGTAACTGGACTACTTCTTTAAAGTGACACCAGGCCCGGTGACCTTTGGGACATGGTTTTACCTCCTATAGGAATGTGCTATCATCTTGAAACGTTCAGATCACTTACAACTCAATAGATTCTACCTTCTTGTAGCGTTTCAACCTGATTGGACCTTGTTTTCACACAAATGGACCCAGAATGATGTGAAATTGTGCTTCGTGCAACATAATTCTGGGTGCCATTTACAAACCATAAGTGCTAATGACTCCATTCCTTTTTGTGGTTGTAGGGGCTTGTTTATTGGAGTACATTAAAACAAACCTGATCTCTCTAGGACATTCAGAAGCCAAGTTATAAGCCCACAAATGTGTAACTGGACTACTTCTTTAAATTGACACCAGATCCGGTGACTTTTGGGACATGGTTTGACCCCCTATAGGAATGTGCGATCATCATGAAACGTTCGGATCACTTACAACTCAATAGATTCTACCTTCTTGTAACGTTTCAGCCTGATTGGACCTTGTTTTCACACAAATGAACCCAGAATGATGTGAAATTGTGCTTCGTGCAACATAATTCTGGGTGCCATTTACAAACCATAAGTGCTAATGACTCCATTCCTTTTTGAGGTTGTAGGGGCTGTTGATTGGAGTACACTAAAACAAACCTGACCTCTCTAGGACATTCAGAAGCCAAGTTATAAGCCCACAAAGGTGTAACTGGACTACTTCTTTAAAGTGACACCAGGCCCGGTGACCTTTGGGACATGGTTTGACCCCCTTAGGAAAGTGCTATCATCATGAAACGTTCAGATCACTTACAACTCAATAGATTCTACCTTCCTGTAACGTTTCAGCCTGATTGGACCTTGTTTTCACACAAATGAATCCAGAATGATGTGAAATTGTGCTTCGTGCAACATAATTCTGGGTGCCATTTCAAAACCATAAGTGCTAATGACTGCATTCCTTTTTGTGGTTGTAGGGGCTGTTGATTGGAGTATACTAAAACAAACCTGATCTCTCTAGGACATTCAGAAGCCAAGTTATAAGCCCACAAAGGTGTAACTGGACTACTTCTTTAAATTGACACCAGATCCGGTGACCTTTGGGACATGGTTTGACCCCCTTAGGAAAGTGCTATCATCATGAAACGTTCAGATAACTTACAACTCAATAGATTCTACCTTCCTGTAGCATTTCAGCCTGATTGGACCTTGTTTTCACACAAATGAACCCAGAATGATGTGAAATTGTGCTTCGTGCAACATATTTCTCGGTGCCATTTAAAAACCATAAGTGCTAATGACTCCATTCCTTTTTGTGGTTGTAGGGGCTGTTGATTGGAGTACATTAAAACAAACCTGATCTCTCTAGGACATTCAGAAGCCAAGTTATAAGCCCACAAATGTGTAACTGGACTACTTCTTTAAATTGACACCAGATCCGGTGACCTTTGGGACATGGTTTGACCCCCTTAGGAAAGTGCTATCATCTTGAAACGTTCAGATCACTTACAACTCAATAGATTCTACCTTCCTGTAACGTTTCAGCCGGATTGGACCTTGTTTTCACACAAATGAACCCAGAATGCTGTGAAATTGTGCTTCGTGCAACATAATTCTGGGTGCCATTTACAAACCATAAGTGCTAATGACTCCATTCCTTGTTGTGGTTGTAGGGGCTGTTGATTGGAGAACACTAAAACAAACCTGATCTCTCTAGGACATTCAGAAGCCAAGTTATAAGCCCTCATAGGTGTAGCTGGACTACTTCTTTAAAGTGACACCAGGCCCAGTGACCTTTGGGACATGGTTTGACCCCCTATAGGAATCTGCGATCATCATGAAACGTTCAGATCACTTACAACTCAATAGATTCTACCTTCTTGTAACGTTTCAGCCTGATTGGACCTTGTTTTCACACAAATGAACCCAGAATGATTGTGAAATTGTGCTTCGTGCAACATAATTCTGGGTGCCATTTACAAAACATATGTGCTAATGACTCCATTCCTTTTTGTGGTTTAGGGGCTGTTGATTGGAGTACACTAAAACAAACCTGACCTCTCTAGGACATTCAGAAGCCAAGTTATAAGCCCACAAAGGTGTAACTGGACTACTTCTTTAAAGTCACACCAGGCCCCGTGACCTTTGGGACATGGTTTTACCTCCTATAGGAATGTGCTATCATCTTGAAACGTTCAGATCACTTACAACTCAATAGATTCTACCTTCTTGTAGCGTTTCAGCCTGATTGGACCTTGTTTTCACACAAATGGACCCAGAATGATGTGAAATTGTGCTTCGTGCAACATAATTCTGGGTGCCATTTACAAACCATAAGTGCTAATGACTCCATTCCTTTTTGTGGTTGTAGGGGCTGTTGATTGGAGTACATTAAAACAAACCTGATCTCTCTAGGACATTCAGAAGCCAAGTTATAAGCCCACAAATGTGTAACTGGACTACTTCTTTAAAGTGACACCAGGCCCGGTGACCTTTGGGACATGGTTTGACCCCCTATAGGAATCTGCGATCATCATGAAACTTTCAGATCACTTACAACTCAATAGATTCTACCTTCTTGTAATGTTTCAGCCTGATTGGACCTTGTTTTCACACAAATGAACCCAGAATGATGTGAAATTGTTCTTCGTGCAACATAATTCTGGGTGCCATTTACAAACCATAAGTGCTAATGACTCCATTCCTTTTTGTGGTTTTAGGGGCTGTTGATTGGAGTACACTAAAACAAACCTGACCTCTCCAGGACATTCAGAAGCCAAGTTATAAGCCCACAAAGGTGTAACTGGACTACTTCTTTAAAGTGACACCAGGCCCGGTGACCTTTGGGACATGGTTTTACCTCCTATAGGAATGTGCGATCATCTTGAAACGTTCAGATCACTTACAACTCAATAGATTCTACCTTCTTGTAGCGTTTCAGCCTGATTGGACCTTGTTTTCACACAAATGGACCCAGAATGATGTGAAATTGTGCTTCGTGCAACATAATTCTGGGTGCCATTTACAAACCATAAGTGCTAATGACTCCATTCCTTTTTGTGGTTGTAGGGGCTGTTGATTGGAGTACATTAAAACAAACCTGATCTCTCTAGGACATTCAGAAGCCAAGTTATAAGCCCACAAATGTGTAACTGGACTACTTCTTTAAATTGACACCAGATCCGGTGACCTTTGGGACATGGTTTGACCCCCTATAGGAATGTGCGATCATCATGAAACGTTCTGATCACTTACAACTCAATAGATTCTACCTTCTTGTAACGTTTCAGCCTGATTGGACCTTGTTTTCACACAAATGGACCCAGAATGATGTGAAATGGTGCTTCGTGCAACATAATTCTGGGTGCCATTTACAAACCATAAGTGCTAATGACTCCATTCCTTTTTGAGGTTGTAGGGGCTGTTGATTGGAGTACACTAAAACAAACCTGACCTCTCTAGGACATTCAGAAGCCAAGTTATAAGCCCACAAATGTGTAACTGGACTACTTCTTTAAAGTGACACCAGGCCCGGTGACCTTTGGGACATGGTTTTACCCACTATAGGAATGTGCGATCATCTTGAAACGTTCGGATCACTTACAACTCAATAGATTCTACCTTCTTGTAGCGTTTCAGCCTGATTGGACCTTGTTTTCACACAAATGGACCCAGAATGGTGTGAAATTATGCTTCGTGCAACATAATTCTGGGTGCCATTTACAAACCATAAGTGCTAATGACTCCATTCCTTTTTGTGGTTGTAGGGGCTGTTGATTGGAGTACACTAAAACAAACCTGATCTCTCTAGGACATTCAGAAGCCAAGTTATAAGCCCACAAATGTGTAACTGGACTACTTCTTTTAATTGACACCAGATCCGGTGACCTTTGGGACATGGTTTGACCCCCTATAGGAATGTGCGATCATCATGAAACGTTCTGATCACTTACAACTCAATAGATTCTACCTTCTTGTAACGTTTCAGCCTGATTGGACCTTGTTTTCACACAAATGGACCCAGAATGATGTGAAATGGTGCTTCGTGCAACATAATTCTGGGTGCCATTTACAAACCATAAGTGCTAATGACTCCATTCCTTTTTGAGGTTGTAGGGGCTGTTGATTGGAGTACACTAAAACAAACCTGACCTCTCTAGGACATTCAGAAGCCAAGTTATAAGCCCACAAATGTGTAACTGGACTACTTCTTTAAAGTGACACCAGGCCCGGTGACCTTTGGGACATGGTTTTACCCACTATAGGAATGTGCGATCATCTTGAAACGTTCGGATCACTTACAACTCAATAGATTCTACCTTCTTGTAGCTTTTCAGCCTGATTGGACCTTGTTTTCACACAAATGGACCCAGAATGGTGTGAAATTATGCTTCGTGCAACATAATTCTGGGTGCCATTTACAAACCATAAGTGCTAATGACTCCATTCCTTTTTGTGGTTGTAGGGGCTGTTGATTGGAGTACACTAAAACAAACCTGATCTCTCTAGGACATTCAGAAGCCAAGTTATAAGCCCACAAATGTGTAACTGGACTACTTCTTTTAATTGACACCAGATCCGGTGACCTTTGGGACATGGTTTGACCCCCTATAGGAATGTGCGATCATCATGAAACGTTCTGATCACTTACAACTCAATAGATTCTACCTTCTTGTAACGTTTCAGCCTGATTGGACCTTGTTTTCACACAAATGGACCCAGAATGATGTGAAATGGTGCTTCGTGCAACATAATTCTGGGTGCCATTTACAAACCATAAGTGCTAATGACTCCATTCCTTTTTGAGGTTGTAGGGGCTGTTGATTGGAGTACACTAAAACAAACCTGACCTCTCTAGGACATTCAGAAGCCAAGTTATAAGCCCACAAATGTGTAACTGGACTACTTCTTTAAAGTGACACCAGGCCCGGTGACCTTTGGGACATGGTTTAACCCACTATAGGAATGTGCGATCATCTTGAAACGTTCGGATCACTTACAACTCAATAGATTCTACCTTCTTGTAGCGTTTCAGCCTGATTGGACCTTGTTTTCACACAAATGGACCCAGAATGGTGTGAAATTGTGCTTCGTGCAACATAATTCTGGGTGCCATTTACAAACCATAAGTGCTAATGACTCCATTCCTTTTTGTGGTTGTAGGGGCTGTTGATTGGAGTACACTAAAACAAACCTGATCTCTCTAGGACATTCAGAAGCCAAGTTATAAGCCCACAAATGTGTAACTGGACTACTTCTTTTAATTGACACCAGATCCGGTGACCTTTGGGACGTGGTTTGACCCCCTTAGGAAAGTGCTATCATCATGAAACGTTCAGATAACTTACAACTCAATAGATTCTACCTTCCTGTAACGTTTCAGCCTGATTGGACCTTGTTTTCACACAAATGAACCCAGAATGATGTGAAATTGTGCTTCGTGCAACATAATTCTGGGTGCCATTTAAAAACAATAAGTGCTAATGACTCCATTCCTTTTTGTGGTTTAGGGGCTGTTGATTGGAGTACACTAAAACAAACCTGACCTCTCTAGGACATTCAGAAGCCAAGTTATAAGCCCACAAAGGTGTAACTGGACTACTTCTTTAAAGTCACACCAGGCCCCGTGACCTTTGGGACATGGTTTTACCTCCTATAGGAATGTGCTATCATCTTGAAACGTTCAGATCACTTACAACTCAATAGATTCTACCTTCTTGTAGCGTTTCAGCCTGATTGGACCTTGTTTTCACACAAATGGACCCAGAATGATGTGAAATTGTGCTTCGTGCAACATAATTCTGGGTGCCATTTACAAACCATAAGTGCTAATGACTCCATTCCTTGTTGTGGTTGTAGGGGCTGTTGATTGGAGAACACTAAAACAAACCTGATCTCTCTAGGACATTCAGAAGCCAAGTTATAAGCCCTCATAGGTGTAGCTGGACTACTTCTTTAAAGTGACACCAGGCCCAGTGACCTTTGGGACATGGTTTTACCTCCTATAGGAATCTGCGATCATCATGAAACGTTCAGATCACTTACAACTCAATAGATTCTACCTTCTTGTAACGTTTCAGCCTGATTGGACCTTGTTTTCACACAAATGAACCCAGAATGATTGTGAAATTGTGCTTCGTGCAACATAATTCTGGGTGCCATTTACAAAACATAAGTGCTAATGACTCCATTCCTTTTTGTGGTTTAGGGGCTGTTGATTGGAGTACACTAAAACAAACCTGACCTCTCTAGGACATTCAGAAGCCAAGTTATAAGCCCACAAAGGTGTAATTGGACTACTTCTTTAAAGTCACACCAGGCCCCGTGACCTTTGGGACATGGTTTTACCTCCTATAGGAATGTGCTATCATCTTGAAACGTTCAGATCACTTATAACTCAATAGATTCTACCTTCTTGTAGCGTTTCAGCCTGATTGGACCTTGTTTTCACACAAATGGACCCAGAATGATGTGAAATTGTGCTTCGTGCAACATAATTCTGGGTGCCATTTACAAACCATAAGTGCTAATGACTCCATTCCTTTTTGTGGTTGTAGGGGCTGTTGATTGGAGTACATTAAAACAAACCTGATCTCTCTAGGACATTCAGAAGCCAAGTTATAAGCCCACAAATGTGTAACTGGACTACTTCTTTAAAGTGACACCAGGCCCGGTGACCTTTGGGACATGGTTTGACCCCCTATAGGAATCTGCGATCATCATGAAACTTTCAGATCACTTACAACTCAATAGATTCTACCTTCTTGTAACGTTTCAGCCTGATTGGACCTTGTTTTCACACAAATGAACCCAGAATGATGTGAAATTGTTCTTCGTGCAACATAATTCTGGGTGCCATTTACAAACCATAAGTGCTAATGACTCCATTCCTTTTTGTGGTTTTAGGGGCTGTTGATTGGAGTACACTAAAACAAACCTGACCTCTCCAGGACATTCAGAAGCCAAGTTATAAGCCCACAAAGGTGTAACTGGACTACTTCTTTAAAGTGACACCAGGCCCGGTGACCTTTGGGACATGGTTTTACCTCCTATAGGAATGTGCGATCATCTTGAAACGTTCAGATCACTTACAACTCAATAGATTCTACCTTCTTGTAGCGTTTCAGCCTGATTGGACCTTGTTTTCACACAAATGGACCCAGAATGATGTGAAATTGTGCTTCGTGCAACATAATTCTGGGTGCCATTTACAAACCATAAGTGCTAATGACTCCATTCCTTTTTGTGGTTGTAGGGGCTGTTGATTGGAGTACATTAAAACAAACCTGATCTCTCTAGGACATTCAGAAGCCAAGTTATAAGCCCACAAATGTGTAACTGGACTACTTCTTTAAATTGACACCAGATCCGGTGACCTTTGGGACATGGTTTGACCCCCTATAGGAATGTGCGATCATCATGAAACGTTCTGATCACTTACAACTCAATAGATTCTACCTTCTTGTAACGTTTCAGCCTGATTGGACCTTGTTTTCACACAAATGGACCCAGAATGATGTGAAATGGTGCTTCGTGCAACATAATTCTGGGTGCCATTTACAAACCATAAGTGCTAATGACTCCATTCCTTTTTGAGGTTGTAGGGGCTGTTGATTGGAGTACACTAAAACAAACCTGACCTCTCTAGGACATTCAGAAGCCAAGTTATAAGCCCACAAATGTGTAACTGGACTACTTCTTTAAAGTGACACCAGGCCCGGTGACCTTTGGGACATGGTTTTACCCACTATAGGAATGTGCGATCATCTTGAAACGTTCGGATCACTTACAACTCAATAGATTCTACCTTCTTGTAGCGTTTCAGCCTGATTGGACCTTGTTTTCACACAAATGGACCCAGAATGGTGTGAAATTGTGCTTCGTGCAACATAATTCTGGGTGCCATTTACAAACCATAAGTGCTAATGACTCCATTCCTTTTTGTGGTTGTAGGGGCTGTTGATTGGAGTACACTAAAACAAACCTGATCTCTCTAGGACATTCAGAAGCCAAGTTATAAGCCCACAAATGTGTAACTGGACTACTTCTTTTAATTGACACCAGATCCGGTGACCTTTGGGACATGGTTTGACCCCCTTAGGAAAGTGCTATCATCATGAAACGTTCAGATCACTTACAACTCAATAGATTCTACCTTCCTGTAACGTTTCAGCCTGATTGGACCTTGTTTTCACACAAATGAACCCAGAATGATGTGAAATTGTGCTTCGTGCAACATAATTCTGGGTGCCATTTAAAAACAATAAGTGCTAATGACTCCATTCCTTTTTGTGGTTTAGGGGCTGTTGATTGGAGTACACTAAAACAAACCTGACCTCTCTAGGACATTCAGAAGCCAAGTTATAAGCCCACAAAGGTGTAACTGGACTACTTCTTTAAAGTGACACCAGGCCCGGTGACCTTTGGGACATGGTTTTACCTCCTATAGGAATGTGCGATCATCTTGAAACGTTCAGATCACTTACAACTCAATAGATTCTACCTTCTTGTAGCGTTTCAGCCTGATTGGACCTTGTTTTCACACAAATGGACCCAGAATGATGTGAAATTGTGCTTCGTGCAACATAATTCTGGGTGCCATTTACAAACCATAAGTGCTAATGACTCCATTCCTTTTTGTGGTTGTAGGGGCTGTTGATTGGAGTACATTAAAACAAACCTGATCTCTCTAGGACATTCAGAAGCCAAGTTATAAGCCCACAAATGTGTAACTGGACTACTTCTTTAAATTGACACCAGATCCGGTGACCTTTGGGACATGGTTTGACCCCCTATAGGAATGTGCGATCATCATGAAACGTTCTGATCACTTACAACTCAATAGATTCTACCTTCTTGTAACGTTTCAGCCTGATTGGACCTTGTTTTCACACAAATGGACCCAGAATGATGTGAAATGGTGCTTCGTGCAACATAATTCTGGGTGCCATTTACAAACCATAAGTGCTAATGACTCCATTCCTTTTTGAGGTTGTAGGGGCTGTTGATTGGAGTACACTAAAACAAACCTGACCTCTCTAGGACATTCAGAAGCCAAGTTATAAGCCCACAAATGTGTAACTGGACTACTTCTTTAAAGTGACACCAGGCCCGGTGACCTTTGGGACATGGTTTTACCCACTATAGGAATGTGCGATCATCTTGAAACGTTCGGATCACTTACAACTCAATAGATTCTACCTTCTTGTAGCGTTTCAGCCTGATTGGACCTTGTTTTCACACAAATGGACCCAGAATGGTGTGAAATTGTGCTTCGTGCAACATAATTCTGGGTGCCATTTACAAACCATAAGTGCTAATGACTCCATTCCTTTTTGTGGTTGTAGGGGCTGTTGATTGGAGTACACTAAAACAAACCTGATCTCTCTAGGACATTCAGAAGCCAAGTTATAAGCCCACAAATGTGTAACTGGACTACTTCTTTTAATTGACACCAGATCCGGTGACCTTTGGGACATGGTTTGACCCCCTTAGGAAAGTGCTATCATCATGAAACGTTCAGATCACTTACAACTCAATAGATTCTACCTTCCTGTAACGTTTCAGCCTGATTGGACCTTGTTTTCACACAAATGAACCCAGAATGATGTGAAATTGTGCTTCGTGCAACATAATTCTGGGTGCCATTTAAAAACAATAAGTGCTAATGACTCCATTCCTTTTTGTGGTTTAGGGGCTGTTGATTGGAGTACACTAAAACAAACCTGACCTCTCTAGGACATTCAGAAGCCAAGTTATAAGCCCACAAAGGTGTAACTGGACTACTTCTTTAAAGTCACACCAGGCCCCGTGACCTTTGGGACATGGTTTTACCTCCTATAGGAATGTGCTATCATCTTGAAACGTTCAGATCACTTACAACTCAATAGATTCTACCTTCTTGTAGCGTTTCAGCCTGATTGGACCTTGTTTTCACACAAATGGACCCAGAATGATGTGAAATTGTGCTTCGTGCAACATAATTCTGGGTGCCATTTACAAACCATAAGTGCTAATGACTCCATTCCTTTTTGTGGTTGTAGGGGCTGTTGATTGGAGTACATTAAAACAAACCTGATCTCTCTAGGACATTCAGAAGCCAAGTTATAAGCCCACAAATGTGTAACTGGACTACTTCTTTAAAGTGACACCAGGCCCGGTGACCTTTGGGACATGGTTTGACCCCCTATAGGAATCTGCGATCATCATGAAACTTTCAGATCACTTACAACTCAATAGATTCTACCTTCTTGTAACGTTTCAGCCTGATTGGACCTTGTTTTCACACAAATGAACCCAGAATGATGTGAAATTGTTCTTCGTGCAACATAATTCTGGGTGCCATTTACAAACCATAAGTGCTAATGACTCCATTCCTTTTTGTGGTTTTAGGGGCTGTTGATTGGAGTACATTAAAACAAACCTGACCTCTCCAGGACATTCAGAAGCCAAGTTATAAGCCCACAAAGGTGTAACTGGACTACTTCTTTAAAGTGACACCAGGCCCGGTGACCTTTGGGACATGGTTTTACCTCCTATAGGAATGTGCGATCATCTTGAAACGTTCAGATCACTTACAACTCAATAGATTCTACCTTCTTGTAGCGTTTCAGCCTGATTGGACCTTGTTTTCACACAAATGGACCCAGAATGATGTGAAATTGTGCTTCGTGCAACATAATTCTGGGTGCCATTTACAAAACATAAGTGCTAATGACTCCATTCCTTTTTGTGGTTGTAGGGGCTGTTGATTGGAGTACATTAAAACAAACCTGATCTCTCTAGGACATTCAGAAGCCAAGTTATAAGCCCACAAATGTGTAACTGGACTACTTCTTTAAATTGACACCAGATCCGGTGACCTTTGGGACATGGTTTGACCCCCTATAGGAATGTGCGATCATCATGAAACGTTCTGATCACTTACAACTCAATAGATTCTACCTTCTTGTAACGTTTCAGCCTGATTGGACCTTGTTTTCACACAAATGGACCCAGAATGATGTGAAATGGTGCTTCGTGCAACATAATTCTGGGTGCCATTTACAAACCATAAGTGCTAATGACTCCATTCCTTTTTGAGGTTGTAGGGGCTGTTGATTGGAGTACACTAAAACAAACCTGACCTCTCTAGGACATTCAGAAGCCAAGTTATAAGCCCACAAATGTGTAACTGGACTACTTCTTTAAAGTGACACCAGGCCCGGTGACCTTTGGGACATGGTTTTACCCACTATAGGAATGTGCGATCATCTTGAAACGTTCGGATCACTTACAACTCAATAGATTCTACCTTCTTGTAGCGTTTCAGCCTGATTGGACCTTTTTTTCACACAAATGGACCCAGAATGGTGTGAAATTGTGCTTCGTGCAACATAATTCTGGGTGCCATTTACAAACCATAAGTGCTAATGACTCCATTCCTTGTTGTGGTTGTAGGGGCTGTTGATCGGAGTACACTAAAACAAACCTGATCTCTCTAGGACATTCAGAAGCCAAGTTATAAGCCCACAAAAGTGTAACTGGACTACTTCTTTTAATTGACACCAGATCCGGTGACCTTTGGGACATGGTTTGACCCCCTTAGGAAAGTGCTATCATCATGAAACGTTCAGATCACTTACAACTCAATAGATTCTACCTTCCTGTAACGTTTCAGCCTGATTGGACCTTGTTTTCACACAAATGAACCCAGAATGATGTGAAATTGTGCTTCGTGCAACATAATTCTGGGTGCCATTTAAAAACAATAAGTGCTAATGACTCCATTCCTTTTTGTGGTTGTAGGGGCTGTTGATTGGAGTACATTAAAACAAACCTGATCTCTCTAGGACATTCAGAAGCCAAGTTATAAGCCCACAAAGGTGTAACTGGACTACTTTAAATTGACACCAGATCCGGTGACCTTTGGGACATGGTTTGACCCCCTTAGGAAAGTGCTATCATCATGAAACGTTCATATCACTTACAACTCAATAGATTCTACCTTCCTGTAACATTTCAGCCTGATTGGACCTTGTTTTCACACAAATGAACCCAGAATGATGTGAAATTGTGCTTCGTGCAACATAATTCTGGGTGCCATTTAAAAACCATAAGTGCTAATGACTCCATTCCTTTTTGTGGTTGTAGGGGCTGTTGATTGGAGTACATTAAAACAAACCTGATCTCTCTAGGACATTCAGAAGCCAAGTTATAAGCCCACAAATGTGTAACTGGACTACTTCTTTAAATTGACACCAGATCCAGTGATCTTTGGGACATGGTTTGACCCCCTTAGTAAAGAGCTATCATCATGAAACGTTCAGATCACTTACAACTCAATAGATTCTACCTTCCTGTAACGTTTCAGCCTGATTGGAACTTGTTTTCACACAAATGAACCCAGAATGATGTGAAATTGTGCTTCGTGCAACATAATTCTGGGTGCCATTTAGAAACCATAAGTGCTAATGACTCCATTCCTTGTTGAGGTTGTAGGGGCTGTTGATTGGAGAACACTAAAACAAACCTGATCTCTCTAGGACATTCAGAAGCCAAGTTATAAGCCCTCAAAGGTGTAACTGGACTACTTCTTTAAAGTGACACCAGGCCCGGTGACCTTTGGGACATGGTTTGACCCCCTATAGGAATCTGCGATCATCATGAAACGTTCAGATCACTTACAACTCAATAGATTCTACCTTCTTGTAACGTTTCAGCCTGATTGGACCTTGTTTTCACACAAATGAACCCAGAATGATGTGAAATTGTGCTTCGTGCAACATAATTCTGGGTGCCATTTACAAACCATAAGTGCTAATGACTCCATTCCTTTTTGTGGTTTTAGGGGCTGTTGATTGGAGTACACTAAAACAAACCTGACCTCTCTAGGACATTCAGAAGCCAAGTTATAAGCCCACAAAGGTGTAACTGGACTACTTCTTTAAAGTGACACCAGGCCCGGTGACCTTTGGGACATGGTTTTACCTCCTATAGGAATGTGCTATCATCTTGAAACGTTCAGATCACTTACAACTCAATAGATTCTACCTTCTTGTAGCGTTTCAGCCTGATTGGACCTTGTTTTCACACAAATGGACCCAGAATGATGTGAAATTGTGCTTCGTGCAACATAATTCTGGGTGCCATTTACAAACCATAAGTGCTAATGACTCCATTCCTTTTTGTGGTTGTAATGGCTGTTGATTGGAGTACATTAAAACAAACCTAATCTCTCTAGGACATTCAGAAGCCAAGTTATAAGCCCACAAATGTGTAACTGGACTACTTCTTTAAATTGACACCAGATCCGGTGACTTTTGGGACATGGTTTGACCCCCTATAGGAATGTGCGATCATCATGAAACGTTCTAATCACTTACAACTCAATAGATTCTACCTTCTTGTAACGTTTCAGCCTGATTGGACCTTGTTTTCACACAAATGAACCCAGAATGATGTGAAATTGTGCTTCGTGCAACATAATTCTGGGTGCCATTTACAAACCATAAGTGCTAATGACTCCATTCCTTTTTGAGGTTGTAGGGGCTGTTGATTGGAGTACACTAAAACAAACCTGACCTCTCTAGGACATTCAGAAGCCAAGTTATAAGCCCACAAAGGTGTAACTGGACTACTTCTTTAAAGTGACACCAGGCCCGGTGACCTTTGGGACATGGTTTTACCCCCTATAGGAATGTGCGATCATCTTGAAACGTTCGGATCACTTACAACTCAATAGATTCTACCTTCTTGTAGCGTTTCAGCCTGATTGGACCTTGTTTTCACACAAATGGACCCAGAATGGTGTGAAATTGTGCTTCGTGCAACATAATTCTGGGTGCCATTTACAAACCATAAGTGCTAATGACTCCATTCCTTTTTGTGGTTGTAGGGGCTGTTGATTGGAGTACACTAAAACAAACCTGATCTCTCTAGGACATTCAGAAGCCAAGTTATAAGCCCACAAATGTGTAACTGGACTACTTCTTTTAATTGACACCAGATCCGGTGACCTTTGGGACATGGTTTGACCCCCTTAGGAAAGTGCTATCATCATGAAACGTTCAGATCACTTACAACTCAATAGATACTACCTTCCTGTAACGTTTCAACCTGATTGGACCTTGTTTTCACACAAATGAACCCAGAATGATGTGAAATTGTGCTTCGTGCAACATAATTCTGGTTGCCATTTCAAAACCATAAGTGCTAATGACTCCATTCCTTTTTGTGGTTGTAGGGGCTGTTGATTGGAGTATACTAAAACAAACCTGATCTCTAGGACATTCAGAAGCCAAGTTATAAGCCCACAAAGGTGTAACTGGACTACTTCTTTAAATTGACACCAGATCCGGTGACCTTTGGGACATGGTTTGACCCCCTTAGGAAAGTGCTATCATCATGAAACGTTCAGATCACTTACAACTCAATAGATTCTACGTTCCTGTAGCATTTCAGCCTGATTGGACCTTGTTTTCACACAAATGAACCCAGAATGATGTGAAATTGTGCTTCGTGCAACATAATTCTCGGTGCCATTTAAAAACCATAAGTGCTAATGACTCCATTCCTTTTTGTGGTTGTAGGGGCTGTTGATTGGAGTACATTAAAACAAACTTGATCTCTCTAGGACATTCAGAAGCCAAGTTATAATTCCACAAATGTGTAGCTGGACTACTTCTTTAAAGTGAAACCAGGCCCGGTGACCTTTGGGACATGGTTTGACCCCCTATAGGAATCTGCGATCATCATGAAACGTTCAGATCACTTACAACTCAATAGATTCTACCTTCTTGTAACGTTTCAGCCTGATTGGACCTTGTTTTCACACAAATGAACCCAGAATGATTGTGAAATTGTGCTTCGTGCAACATAATTCTGGGTGCCATTTACAAAACATAAGTGCTAATGACTCCATTCCTTTTAGTGGTAATGGGGGCTGTTAATTGGAGTACTCTAAAAGAAACCTGACCTCTCTAGGACATTCAGAAGCCAAGTTATAAGCCCACAAAGGTGTAACTGGACTACTTCTTTAAAGTGACACCAGGCCCGGTGAGCTTTGGGACATGGTTTGACCCCCTATAGGAATGTGCGATCATCATGAAACGTTCAGATCACTTACAACTCAATAGATTCTACCTTCCTGTAACGTTTCAGCCTGATTGGACCTTGTTTTCACACAAATGAACCCAGAATGATGTGAAATTGTGCTTTGTGCAACATAATTCTGGGTGCCATTTAAAAACCATAAGTGCTAATGACTCCATTCCTTTTTGTGGTTGTAGGGGCTGTTGGTTGGAGTACATTAAAACAAACCTGATCTCTCTAGGACATTCAGAAGCCAAGTTATAAGCCCACAAATGTGTAACTGGACTACTTCTTTAAATTGACACCAGATCCGGTGACCTTTGGGACATGGTTTGACCCCTTAGGAAAGTGCTATCATCATCAAACGTTCAGATCACTTACAACTCAATAGATTCTACATTCCTGTAACGTTTCAGCCTGATTTGACCTTGTTTTCACACAAATGAACCCAGAATGATGTGAAATTGTGCTTCGTGCAACATAATTCTGGGTGCCATTTAAAAACCATAAGTGCTAATGACTCCATTCCCTTTAGTGGTAATGGGGGCTGTTAATTGGAGTACTCTAAAACAAACCTGACCTCTCTAGGATATTCAGAAGCCAAGTTATAAGCCCACAAAGGTGTAACTGGACTATTTCTTTAAAGTGACACCAGGCCCGGTGACCTTTGGGACATGGTTTGACCCCCTATAGGAATGTGCGATCATCATGAAACGTTCAGATCACTTACAACTCAATAGATTCTACCTTCTTGTAACGTTTCAGCCTGATTGGACCTTGTTTTCACACAAATGAACCCAGAATGATGTGAAATTGTGCTTCGTGCAACATAATTCTGGGTGCCATTTACAAACCATAAGTGCTAATGACTCCATTCCTTTTTGTGGTTGTAGGGGCTGTTGGTTGGAGTACATTAAAACAAACCTGATCTCTCTAGGACATTCAGAAGCCAAGTTATAAACCCACAAATGTGTAACTGGACTACTTCTTTAAATTGACACCAGATATGGTGACCTTCGGGACATGGTTTGACCCCCTTAGGAAAGTGCTATCATCATGAAACATTCAGATCACTTACAACTCAATATATTCTACCTTCCTGTAACGTTTCAGCCTGATTGGACCTTGTTTTCACACAAATGAACCCAGAATGATGTGAAATTGTGCTTAGTGCAGCATAATTCTGGGTGCCATTTAAAAACCATAAGTGCTAATGACTCCATTCCTTTTTGTGGTTGTAGGGGATGTTGATTGGAGTACACTAAAACAAATCTGATCTCTCTAGGACATTCAGAAGCCAAGTTATAAGCCCACAAATGTGTAACTGGACTACTTCTTTAAATTGACACCAGATCCGGTGACCTTTGGGACATGGTTTGACCCCCTATAGGAATGTGCGATCATCATGAAACGTTCTGATCACTTACAACTCAATAGATTCTACCTTCTTGTAACGTTTCAGCCTGATTGGACCTTGTTTTCACACAAATGGACCCAGAATGATGTGAAATGGTGCTTCGTGCAACATAATTCTGGGTGCCATTTACAAACCATAAGTGCTAATGACTCCATTCCTTTTTGAGGTTGTAGGGGCTGTTGATTGGAGTACACTAAAACAAACCTGACCTCTCTAGGACATTCAGAAGCCAAGTTATAAGCCCACAAATGTGTAACTGGACTACTTCTTTAAAGTGACACCAGGCCCGGTGACCTTTGGGACATGGTTTTACCCACTATAGGAATGTGCGATCATCTTGAAACGTTCGGATCACTTACAACTCAATAGATTCTACCTTCTTGTAGCGTTTCAGCCTGATTGGACCTTTTTTTCACACAAATGGACCCAGAATGGTGTGAAATTGTGCTTCGTGCAACATAATTCTGGGTGCCATTTACAAACCATAAGTGCTAATGACTCCATTCCTTGTTGTGGTTGTAGGGGCTGTTGATCGGAGTACACTAAAACAAACCTGATCTCTCTAGGACATTCAGAAGCCAAGTTATAAGCCCACAAAAGTGTAACTGGACTACTTCTTTTAATTGACACCAGATCCGGTGACCTTTGGGACATGGTTTGACCCCCTTAGGAAAGTGCTATCATCATGAAACGTTCAGATCACTTACAACTCAATAGATTCTACCTTCCTGTAACGTTTCAGCCTGATTGGACCTTGTTTTCACACAAATGAACCCAGAATGATGTGAAATTGTGCTTCGTGCAACATAATTCTGGGTGCCATTTAAAAACAATAAGTGCTGATGACTCCATTCCTTTTTGTGGTTGTAGGGGCTGTTGATTGGAGTACATTAAAACAAACCTGATCTCTCTAGGATATTCAGAAGCCAAGTTATAAGCCCACAAAGGTGTAACTGGACTACTTTAAATTGACACCAGATCCGGTGACCTTTGGGACATGGTTTGACCCCCTTAGGAAAGTGCTATCATCATGAAACGTTCATATCACTTACAACTCAATAGATTCTACCTTCCTGTAACATTTCAGCCTGATTGGACCTTGTTTTCACACAAATGAACCCAGAATGATGTGAAATTGTGCTTCGTGCAACATAATTCTGGGTGCCATTTAAAAACCATAAGTGCTAATGACTCCATTCCTTTTTGTGGTTGTAGGGGCTGTTGATTGGAGTACATTAAAACAAACCTGATCTCTCTAGGACATTCAGAAGCCAAGTTATAAGCCCACAAATGTGTAACTGGACTACTTCTTTAAATTGACACCAGATCCAGTGATCTTTGGGACATGGTTTGACCCCCTTAGTAAAGAGCTATCATCATGAAACGTTCAGATCACTTACAACTCAATAGATTCTACCTTCCTGTAACGTTTCAGCCTGATTGGAACTTGTTTTCACACAAATGAACCCAGAATGATGTGAAATTGTGCTTCGTGCAACATAATTCTGGGTGCCATTTAGAAACCATAAGTGCTAATGACTCCATTCCTTGTTGAGGTTGTAGGGGCTGTTGATTGGAGAACACTAAAACAAACCTGATCTCTCTAGGACATTCAGAAGCCAAGTTATAAGCCCTCAAAGGTGTAACTGGACTACTTCTTTAAAGTGACACCAGGCCCGGTGACCTTTGGGACATGGTTTGACCCCCTATAGGAATCTGCGATCATCATGAAACGTTCAGATCACTTACAACTCAATAGATTCTACCTTCTTGTAACGTTTCAGCCTGATTGGACCTTGTTTTCACACAAATGAACCCAGAATGATGTGAAATTGTGCTTCGTGCAACATAATTCTGGGTGCCATTTACAAACCATAAGTGCTAATGACTCCATTCCTTTTTGTGGTTTTAGGGGCTGTTGATTGGAGTACACTAAAACAAACCTGACCTCTCTAGGACATTCAGAAGCCAAGTTATAAGCCCACAAAGGTGTAACTGGACTACTTCTTTAAAGTGACACCAGGCCCGGTGACCTTTGGGACATGGTTTTACCTCCTATAGGAATGTGCTATCATCTTGAAACGTTCAGATCACTTACAACTCAATAGATTCTACCTTCTTGTAGCGTTTCAGCCTGATTGGACCTTGTTTTCACACAAATGAACCCAGAATGATGTGAAATTGTGCTTCGTGCAACATAATTCTGGGTGCCATTTAAAAACCATAAGTGCTAATGACTCCATTCCTTTTTGTGGTTGTAGGGGCTGTTGGTTGGAGTACATTAAAACAAACCTGATCTCTCTAGGACATTCAGAAGCCAAGTTATAAGCCCACAAATGTGTAACTGGACTACTTCTTTAAATTGACACCAGATCCGGTGACCTTTGGGACATGGTTTGACCCCTTAGGAAAGTGCTATCATCATCAAACGTTCAGATCACTTACAACTCAATAGATTCTACATTCCTGTAACGTTTCAGCCTGATTTGACCTTGTTTTCACACAAATGAACCCAGAATGATGTGAAATTGTGCTTCGTGCAACATAATTCTGGGTGCCATTTAAAAACCATAAGTGCTAATGACTCCATTCCCTTTAGTGGTAATGGGGGCTGTTAATTGGAGTACTCTAAAACAAACCTGACCTCTCTAGGATATTCAGAAGCCAAGTTATAAGCCCACAAAGGTGTAACTGGACTATTTCTTTAAAGTGACACCAGGCCCGGTGACCTTTGGGACATGGTTTGACCCCCTATAGGAATGTGCGATCATCATGAAACGTTCAGATCACTTACAACTCAATAGATTCTACCTTCTTGTAACGTTTCAGCCTGATTGGACCTTGTTTTCACACAAATGAACCCAGAATGATGTGAAATTGTGCTTCGTGCAACATAATTCTGGGTGCCATTTACAAACCATAAGTGCTAATGACTCCATTCCTTTTTGTGGTTGTAGGGGCTGTTGGTTGGAGTACATTAAAACAAACCTGATCTCTCTAGGACATTCAGAAGCCAAGTTATAAACCCACAAATGTGTAACTGGACTACTTCTTTAAATTGACACCAGATATGGTGACCTTCGGGACATGGTTTGACCCCCTTAGGAAAGTGCTATCATCATGAAACATTCAGATCACTTACAACTCAATATATTCTACCTTCCTGTAACGTTTCAGCCTGATTGGACCTTGTTTTCACACAAATGAACCCAGAATGATGTGAAATTGTGCTTAGTGCAGCATAATTCTGGGTGCCATTTAAAAACCATAAGTGCTAATGACTCCATTCCTTTTTGTGGTTGTAGGGGATGTTGATTGGAGTACACTAAAACAAATCTGATCTCTCTAGGACATTCAGAAGCCAAGTTATAAGCCCACAAATGTGTAACTGGACTACTTCTTTAAATTGACACCAGATCCGGTGACCTTTGGGACATGGTTTGACCCCCTATAGGAATGTGCGATCATCATGAAACGTTCTGATCACTTACAACTCAATAGATTCTACCTTCTTGTAACGTTTCAGCCTGATTGGACCTTGTTTTCACACAAATGGACCCAGAATGATGTGAAATGGTGCTTCGTGCAACATAATTCTGGGTGCCATTTACAAACCATAAGTGCTAATGACTCCATTCCTTTTTGAGGTTGTAGGGGCTGTTGATTGGAGTACACTAAAACAAACCTGACCTCTCTAGGACATTCAGAAGCCAAGTTATAAGCCCACAAATGTGTAACTGGACTACTTCTTTAAAGTGACACCAGGCCCGGTGACCTTTGGGACATGGTTTTACCCACTATAGGAATGTGCGATCATCTTGAAACGTTCGGATCACTTACAACTCAATAGATTCTACCTTCTTGTAGCGTTTCAGCCTGATTGGACCTTTTTTTCACACAAATGGACCCAGAATGGTGTGAAATTGTGCTTCGTGCAACATAATTCTGGGTGCCATTTACAAACCATAAGTGCTAATGACTCCATTCCTTGTTGTGGTTGTAGGGGCTGTTGATCGGAGTACACTAAAACAAACCTGATCTCTCTAGGACATTCAGAAGCCAAGTTATAAGCCCACAAAAGTGTAACTGGACTACTTCTTTTAATTGACACCAGATCCGGTGACCTTTGGGACATGGTTTGACCCCCTTAGGAAAGTGCTATCATCATGAAACGTTCAGATCACTTACAACTCAATAGATTCTACCTTCCTGTAACGTTTCAGCCTGATTGGACCTTGTTTTCACACAAATGAACCCAGAATGATGTGAAATTGTGCTTCGTGCAACATAATTCTGGGTGCCATTTAAAAACAATAAGTGCTGATGACTCCATTCCTTTTTGTGGTTGTAGGGGCTGTTGATTGGAGTACATTAAAACAAACCTGATCTCTCTAGGATATTCAGAAGCCAAGTTATAAGCCCACAAAGGTGTAACTGGACTACTTTAAATTGACACCAGATCCGGTGACCTTTGGGACATGGTTTGACCCCCTTAGGAAAGTGCTATCATCATGAAACGTTCATATCACTTACAACTCAATAGATTCTACCTTCCTGTAACATTTCAGCCTGATTGGACCTTGTTTTCACACAAATGAACCCAGAATGATGTGAAATTGTGCTTCGTGCAACATAATTCTGGGTGCCATTTAAAAACCATAAGTGCTAATGACTCCATTCCTTTTTGTGGTTGTAGGGGCTGTTGATTGGAGTACATTAAAACAAACCTGATCTCTCTAGGACATTCAGAAGCCAAGTTATAAGCCCACAAATGTGTAACTGGACTACTTCTTTAAATTGACACCAGATCCAGTGATCTTTGGGACATGGTTTGACCCCCTTAGTAAAGAGCTATCATCATGAAACGTTCAGATCACTTACAACTCAATAGATTCTACCTTCCTGTAACGTTTCAGCCTGATTGGAACTTGTTTTCACACAAATGAACCCAGAATGATGTGAAATTGTGCTTCGTGCAACATAATTCTGGGTGCCATTTAGAAACCATAAGTGCTAATGACTCCATTCCTTGTTGAGGTTGTAGGGGCTGTTGATTGGAGAACACTAAAACAAACCTGATCTCTCTAGGACATTCAGAAGCCAAGTTATAAGCCCTCAAAGGTGTAACTGGACTACTTCTTTAAAGTGACACCAGGCCCGGTGACCTTTGGGACATGGTTTGACCCCCTATAGGAATCTGCGATCATCATGAAACGTTCAGATCACTTACAACTCAATAGATTCTACCTTCTTGTAACGTTTCAGCCTGATTGGACCTTGTTTTCACACAAATGAACCCAGAATGATGTGAAATTGTGCTTCGTGCAACATAATTCTGGGTGCCATTTACAAACCATAAGTGCTAATGACTCCATTCCTTTTTGTGGTTTTAGGGGCTGTTGATTGGAGTACACTAAAACAAACCTGACCTCTCTAGGACATTCAGAAGCCAAGTTATAAGCCCACAAAGGTGTAACTGGACTACTTCTTTAAAGTGACACCAGGCCCGGTGACCTTTGGGACATGGTTTTACCTCCTATAGGAATGTGCTATCATCTTGAAACGTTCAGATCACTTACAACTCAATAGATTCTACCTTCTTGTAGCGTTTCAGCCTGATTGGACCTTGTTTTCACACAAATGGACCCAGAATGATGTGAAATTGTGCTTCGTGCAACATAATTCTGGGTGCCATTTACAAACCATAAGTGCTAATGACTCCATTCCTTTTTGTGGTTGTAATGGCTGTTGATTGGAGTACATTAAAACAAACCTAATCTCTCTAGGACATTCAGAAGCCAAGTTATAAGCCCACAAATGTGTAACTGGACTACTTCTTTAAATTGACACCAGATCCGGTGACTTTTGGGACATGGTTTGACCCCCTATAGGAATGTGCGATCATCATGAAACGTTCTAATCACTTACAACTCAATAGATTCTACCTTCTTGTAACGTTTCAGCCTGATTGGACCTTGTTTTCACACAAATGAACCCAGAATGATGTGAAATTGTGCTTCGTGCAACATAATTCTGGGTGCCATTTACAAACCATAAGTGCTAATGACTCCATTCCTTTTTGAGGTTGTAGGGGCTGTTGATTGGAGTACACTAAAACAAACCTGACCTCTCTAGGACATTCAGAAGCCAAGTTATAAGCCCACAAAGGTGTAACTGGACTACTTCTTTAAAGTGACACCAGGCCCGGTGACCTTTGGGACATGGTTTTACCCCCTATAGGAATGTGCGATCATCTTGAAACGTTCGGATCACTTACAACTCAATAGATTCTACCTTCTTGTAGCGTTTCAGCCTGATTGGACCTTGTTTTCACACAAATGGACCCAGAATGGTGTGAAATTGTGCTTCGTGCAACATAATTCTGGGTGCCATTTACAAACCATAAGTGCTAATGACTCCATTCCTTTTTGTGGTTGTAGGGGCTGTTGATTGGAGTACACTAAAACAAACCTGATCTCTCTAGGACATTCAGAAGCCAAGTTATAAGCCCACAAATGTGTAACTGGACTACTTCTTTTAATTGACACCAGATCCGGTGACCTTTGGGACATGGTTTGACCCCCTTAGGAAAGTGCTATCATCATGAAACGTTCAGATCACTTACAACTCAATAGATACTACCTTCCTGTAACGTTTCAACCTGATTGGACCTTGTTTTCACACAAATGAACCCAGAATGATGTGAAATTGTGCTTCGTGCAACATAATTCTGGTTGCCATTTCAAAACCATAAGTGCTAATGACTCCATTCCTTTTTGTGGTTGTAGGGGCTGTTGATTGGAGTATACTAAAACAAACCTGATCTCTAGGACATTCAGAAGCCAAGTTATAAGCCCACAAAGGTGTAACTGGACTACTTCTTTAAATTGACACCAGATCCGGTGACCTTTGGGACATGGTTTGACCCCCTTAGGAAAGTGCTATCATCATGAAACGTTCAGATCACTTACAACTCAATAGATTCTACCTTCCTGTAGCATTTCAGCCTGATTGGACCTTGTTTTCACACAAATGAACCCAGAATGATGTGAAATTGTGCTTCGTGCAACATAATTCTCGGTGCCATTTAAAAACCATAAGTGCTAATGACTCCATTCCTTTTTGTGGTTGTAGGGGCTGTTGATTGGAGTACATTAAAACAAACTTGATCTCTCTAGGACATTCAGAAGCCAAGTTATAATTCCACAAATGTGTAGCTGGACTACTTCTTTAAAGTGAAACCAGGCCCGGTGACCTTTGGGACATGGTTTGACCCCCTATAGGAATCTGCGATCATCATGAAACGTTCAGATCACTTACAACTCAATAGATTCTACCTTCTTGTAACGTTTCAGCCTGATTGGACCTTGTTTTCACACAAATGAACCCAGAATGATTGTGAAATTGTGCTTCGTGCAACATAATTCTGGGTGCCATTTACAAAACATAAGTGCTAATGACTCCATTCCTTTTAGTGGTAATGGGGGCTGTTAATTGGAGTACTCTAAAAGAAACCTGACCTCTCTAGGACATTCAGAAGCCAAGTTATAAGCCCACAAAGGTGTAACTGGACTACTTCTTTAAAGTGACACCAGGCCCGGTGAGCTTTGGGACATGGTTTGACCCCCTATAGGAATGTGCGATCATCATGAAACGTTCAGATCACTTACAACTCAATAGATTCTACCTTCCTGTAACGTTTCAGCCTGATTGGACCTTGTTTTCACACAAATGAACCCAGAATGATGTGAAATTGTGCTTTGTGCAACATAATTCTGGGTGCCATTTAAAAACCATAAGTGCTAATGACTCCATTCCTTTTTGTGGTTGTAGGGGCTGTTGGTTGGAGTACATTAAAACAAACCTGATCTCTCTAGGACATTCAGAAGCCAAGTTATAAGCCCACAAATGTGTAACTGGACTACTTCTTTAAATTGACACCAGATCCGGTGACCTTTGGGACATGGTTTGACCCCTTAGGAAAGTGCTATCATCATCAAACGTTCAGATCACTTACAACTCAATAGATTCTACATTCCTGTAACGTTTCAGCCTGATTTGACCTTGTTTTCACACAAATGAACCCAGAATGATGTGAAATTGTGCTTCGTGCAACATAATTCTGGGTGCCATTTAAAAACCATAAGTGCTAATGACTCCATTCCCTTTAGTGGTAATGGGGGCTGTTAATTGGAGTACTCTAAAACAAACCTGACCTCTCTAGGATATTCAGAAGCCAAGTTATAAGCCCACAAAGGTGTAACTGGACTATTTCTTTAAAGTGACACCAGGCCCGGTGACCTTTGGGACATGGTTTGACCCCCTATAGGAATGTGCGATCATCATGAAACGTTCAGATCACTTACAACTCAATAGATTCTACCTTCTTGTAACGTTTCAGCCTGATTGGACCTTGTTTTCACACAAATGAACCCAGAATGATGTGAAATTGTGCTTCGTGCAACATAATTCTGGGTGCCATTTACAAACCATAAGTGCTAATGACTCCATTCCTTTTTGTGGTTGTAGGGGCTGTTGGTTGGAGTACATTAAAACAAACCTGATCTCTCTAGGACATTCAGAAGCCAAGTTATAAACCCACAAATGTGTAACTGGACTACTTCTTTAAATTGACACCAGATATGGTGACCTTCGGGACATGGTTTGACCCCCTTAGGAAAGTGCTATCATCATGAAACATTCAGATCACTTACAACTCAATATATTCTACCTTCCTGTAACGTTTCAGCCTGATTGGACCTTGTTTTCACACAAATGAACCCAGAATGATGTGAAATTGTGCTTAGTGCAGCATAATTCTGGGTGCCATTTAAAAACCATAAGTGCTAATGACTCCATTCCTTTTTGTGGTTGTAGGGGATGTTGATTGGAGTACACTAAAACAAATCTGATCTCTCTAGGACATTCAGAAGCCAAGTTATAAGCCCACAAATGTGTAACTGGACTACTTCTTTAAATTGACACCAGATCCGGTGACCTTTGGGACATGGTTTGACCCCCTTAGTAAAGTGCTATCATCATGAAACGTTCAGATCACTTACAACTCAATAGATTCTACCTTCCTGTAACGTTTCAGCCTGATTGGACCTTGTTTTCACACAAATGGACCCAGAATGATGTGAAATTGTGCTTTGTGCAACATAATTCTGGGTGCCATTTACAAACCATAAGTGCTAATGACTCCATTCCTTTTTGTGGTTGTAGGGGCTGTTGATTGGAGTACACTAAAACAAACCTGATCTCTCTAGGACATTCAGAAGCCAAGTTATAAGCCCACAAAGGTGTAACTGGACTACTTCTTTAAATTGACACCAGATCCGGTGACCTTTGGGACAAGGTTTGACCCCCTTAGGAAAGTGCTATCATCATGAAACGTTCAGATCACTTACAACTCAATAGATTCTACCTTCCTGTAGCGTTTCAGCCTGATTGGACCTTGTTTTCACACAAATGGACCCAGAATGATGTGAAATTGTGCTTTGTGCAACATAATTCTGGGTGCCATTTACAAACGATAAGTGCTAATGACTCCATTCCTTTTTGTGGTTGTAGGGGATGTTGATTGGAGTACACTAAAACAAACCTGATCTCTCTAGGACATTCAGAAGCCAAGTTATAAGCCCACAAGTGTGTAACTGGACTACTTCTTTAAATTGACACCAGATCCGGTGACCTTTGGGACATGGTTTGACCCCCTTAGGAAAGTGGTATCATCATGAAACGTTCAGATCACTTACAACTCAATAGATTCTACCTTCCTGTAACGTTTCAGCCTGATTGGACCTTGTTTTCACACAAATGAACCCAGAATGATGTGAAATTGTGCTTCGTGCAACATAATTCTGGGTGCCATTTAAAAACCATAAGTGCTACTGACTCCATTCCGTTTTGGGTTGTAGGGGCTGTTGATTGGAGTATACTAAAACAAACCTGATCTCTCTAGGACATTCAGAAGCCAAGTTATAAGCCCACAAAGGTGTAACTGGACTACTTCTTTAAATTGACACCAGATCCGGTGACTTTTGGGACATGGTTTGACCCCCTATAGGAATGTGCGATCATCATGAAACGTTCTAATCACTTACAACTCAATAGATTCTACCTTCTTGTAACGTTTCAGCCTGATTGGACCTTGTTTTCACACAAATGAACCCAGAATGATGTGAAATTGTGCTTCGTGCAACATAATTCTGGGTGCCATTTACAAACCATAAGTGCTAATGACTCCATTCCTTTTTGAGGTTGTAGGGGCTGTTGATTGGAGTACACTAAAACAAACCTGACCTCTCTAGGACATTCAGAAGCCAAGTTATAAGCCCACAAAGGTGTAACTGGACTACTTCTTTAAAGTGACACCAGGCCCGGTGACCTTTGGGACATGGTTTTACCCCCTATAGGAATGTGCGATCATCTTGAAACGTTCGGATCACTTACAACTCAATAGATTCTACCTTCTTGTAGCGTTTCAGCCTGATTGGACCTTGTTTTCACACAAATGGACCCAGAATGGTGTGAAATTGTGCTTCGTGCAACATAATTCTGGGTGCCATTTACAAACCATAAGTGCTAATGACTCCATTCCTTTTTGTGGTTGTAGGGGCTGTTGATTGGAGTACACTAAAACAAACCTGATCTCTCTAGGACATTCAGAAGCCAAGTTATAAGCCCACAAATGTGTAACTGGACTACTTCTTTTAATTGACACCAGATCCGGTGACCTTTGGGACATGGTTTGACCCCCTTAGGAAAGTGCTATCATCATGAAACGTTCAGATCACTTACAACTCAATAGATACTACCTTCCTGTAACGTTTCAACCTGATTGGACCTTGTTTTCACACAAATGAACCCAGAATGATGTGAAATTGTGCTTCGTGCAACATAATTCTGGTTGCCATTTCAAAACCATAAGTGCTAATGACTCCATTCCTTTTTGTGGTTGTAGGGGCTGTTGATTGGAGTATACTAAAACAAACCTGATCTCTAGGACATTCAGAAGCCAAGTTATAAGCCCACAAAGGTGTAACTGGACTACTTCTTTAAATTGACACCAGATCCGGTGACCTTTGGGACATGGTTTGACCCCCTTAGGAAAGTGCTATCATCATGAAACGTTCAGATCACTTACAACTCAATAGATTCTACCTTCCTGTAGCATTTCAGCCTGATTGGACCTTGTTTTCACACAAATGAACCCAGAATGATGTGAAATTGTGCTTCGTGCAACATAATTCTCGGTGCCATTTAAAAACCATAAGTGCTAATGACTCCATTCCTTTTTGTGGTTGTAGGGGCTGTTGATTGGAGTACATTAAAACAAACTTGATCTCTCTAGGACATTCAGAAGCCAAGTTATAATTCCACAAATGTGTAGCTGGACTACTTCTTTAAAGTGAAACCAGGCCCGGTGACCTTTGGGACATGGTTTGACCCCCTATAGGAATCTGCGATCATCATGAAACGTTCAGATCACTTACAACTCAATAGATTCTACCTTCTTGTAACGTTTCAGCCTGATTGGACCTTGTTTTCACACAAATGAACCCAGAATGATTGTGAAATTGTGCTTCGTGCAACATAATTCTGGGTGCCATTTACAAAACATAAGTGCTAATGACTCCATTCCTTTTAGTGGTAATGGGGGCTGTTAATTGGAGTACTCTAAAAGAAACCTGACCTCTCTAGGACATTCAGAAGCCAAGTTATAAGCCCACAAAGGTGTAACTGGACTACTTCTTTAAAGTGACACCAGGCCCGGTGAGCTTTGGGACATGGTTTGACCCCCTATAGGAATGTGCGATCATCATGAAACGTTCAGATCACTTACAACTCAATAGATTCTACCTTCCTGTAACGTTTCAGCCTGATTGGACCTTGTTTTCACACAAATGAACCCAGAATGATGTGAAATTGTGCTTTGTGCAACATAATTCTGGGTGCCATTTAAAAACCATAAGTGCTAATGACTCCATTCCTTTTTGTGGTTGTAGGGGCTGTTGGTTGGAGTACATTAAAACAAACCTGATCTCTCTAGGACATTCAGAAGCCAAGTTATAAGCCCACAAATGTGTAACTGGACTACTTCTTTAAATTGACACCAGATCCGGTGACCTTTGGGACATGGTTTGACCCCTTAGGAAAGTGCTATCATCATCAAACGTTCAGATCACTTACAACTCAATAGATTCTACATTCCTGTAACGTTTCAGCCTGATTTGACCTTGTTTTCACACAAATGAACCCAGAATGATGTGAAATTGTGCTTCGTGCAACATAATTCTGGGTGCCATTTAAAAACCATAAGTGCTAATGACTCCATTCCCTTTAGTGGTAATGGGGGCTGTTAATTGGAGTACTCTAAAACAAACCTGACCTCTCTAGGATATTCAGAAGCCAAGTTATAAGCCCACAAAGGTGTAACTGGACTATTTCTTTAAAGTGACACCAGGCCCGGTGACCTTTGGGACATGGTTTGACCCCCTATAGGAATGTGCGATCATCATGAAACGTTCAGATCACTTACAACTCAATAGATTCTACCTTCTTGTAACGTTTCAGCCTGATTGGACCTTGTTTTCACACAAATGAACCCAGAATGATGTGAAATTGTGCTTCGTGCAACATAATTCTGGGTGCCATTTACAAACCATAAGTGCTAATGACTCCATTCCTTTTTGTGGTTGTAGGGGCTGTTGGTTGGAGTACATTAAAACAAACCTGATCTCTCTAGGACATTCAGAAGCCAAGTTATAAACCCACAAATGTGTAACTGGACTACTTCTTTAAATTGACACCAGATATGGTGACCTTCGGGACATGGTTTGACCCCCTTAGGAAAGTGCTATCATCATGAAACATTCAGATCACTTACAACTCAATATATTCTACCTTCCTGTAACGTTTCAGCCTGATTGGACCTTGTTTTCACACAAATGAACCCAGAATGATGTGAAATTGTGCTTAGTGCAGCATAATTCTGGGTGCCATTTAAAAACCATAAGTGCTAATGACTCCATTCCTTTTTGTGGTTGTAGGGGATGTTGATTGGAGTACACTAAAACAAATCTGATCTCTCTAGGACATTCAGAAGCCAAGTTATAAGCCCACAAATGTGTAACTGGACTACTTCTTTAAATTGACACCAGATCCGGTGACCTTTGGGACATGGTTTGACCCCCTTAGTAAAGTGCTATCATCATGAAACGTTCAGATCACTTACAACTCAATAGATTCTACCTTCCTGTAACGTTTCAGCCTGATTGGACCTTGTTTTCACACAAATGGACCCAGAATGATGTGAAATTGTGCTTTGTGCAACATAATTCTGGGTGCCATTTACAAACCATAAGTGCTAATGACTCCATTCCTTTTTGTGGTTGTAGGGGCTGTTGATTGGAGTACACTAAAACAAACCTGATCTCTCTAGGACATTCAGAAGCCAAGTTATAAGCCCACAAATGTGTAACTGGACTACTTCTTTAAATTGACACCAGATCCGGTGACCTTTGGGACATGGTTTGACCCCTTAGGAAAGTGCTATCATCATCAAACGTTCAGATCACTTACAACTCAATAGATTCTACATTCCTGTAACGTTTCAGCCTGATTTGACCTTGTTTTCACACAAATGAACCCAGAATGATGTGAAATTGTGCTTCGTGCAACATAATTCTGGGTGCCATTTAAAAACCATAAGTGCTAATGACTCCATTCCCTTTAGTGGTAATGGGGGCTGTTAATTGGAGTACTCTAAAACAAACCTGACCTCTCTAGGATATTCAGAAGCCAAGTTATAAGCCCACAAAGGTGTAACTGGACTATTTCTTTAAAGTGACACCAGGCCCGGTGACCTTTGGGACATGGTTTGACCCCCTATAGGAATGTGCGATCATCATGAAACGTTCAGATCACTTACAACTCAATAGATTCTACCTTCTTGTAACGTTTCAGCCTGATTGGACCTTGTTTTCACACAAATGAACCCAGAATGATGTGAAATTGTGCTTCGTGCAACATAATTCTGGGTGCCATTTACAAACCATAAGTGCTAATGACTCCATTCCTTTTTGTGGTTGTAGGGGCTGTTGGTTGGAGTACATTAAAACAAACCTGATCTCTCTAGGACATTCAGAAGCCAAGTTATAAACCCACAAATGTGTAACTGGACTACTTCTTTAAATTGACACCAGATATGGTGACCTTCGGGACATGGTTTGACCCCCTTAGGAAAGTGCTATCATCATGAAACATTCAGATCACTTACAACTCAATATATTCTACCTTCCTGTAACGTTTCAGCCTGATTGGACCTTGTTTTCACACAAATGAACCCAGAATGATGTGAAATTGTGCTTAGTGCAGCATAATTCTGGGTGCCATTTAAAAACCATAAGTGCTAATGACTCCATTCCTTTTTGTGGTTGTAGGGGATGTTGATTGGAGTACACTAAAACAAATCTGATCTCTCTAGGACATTCAGAAGCCAAGTTATAAGCCCACAAATGTGTAACTGGACTACTTCTTTAAATTGACACCAGATCCGGTGACCTTTGGGACATGGTTTGACCCCCTTAGTAAAGTGCTATCATCATGAAACGTTCAGATCACTTACAACTCAATAGATTCTACCTTCCTGTAACGTTTCAGCCTGATTGGACCTTGTTTTCACACAAATGGACCCAGAATGATGTGAAATTGTGCTTTGTGCAACATAATTCTGGGTGCCATTTACAAACCATAAGTGCTAATGACTCCATTCCTTTTTGTGGTTGTAGGGGCTGTTGATTGGAGTACACTAAAACAAACCTGATCTCTCTAGGACATTCAGAAGCCAAGTTATAAGCCCACAAAGGTGTAACTGGACTACTTCTTTAAATTGACACCAGATCCGGTGACCTTTGGGACAAGGTTTGACCCCCTTAGGAAAGTGCTATCATCATGAAACGTTCAGATCACTTACAACTCAATAGATTCTACCTTCCTGTAGCGTTTCAGCCTGATTGGACCTTGTTTTCACACAAATGGACCCAGAATGATGTGAAATTGTGCTTTGTGCAACATAATTCTGGGTGCCATTTACAAACGATAAGTGCTAATGACTCCATTCCTTTTTGTGGTTGTAGGGGATGTTGATTGGAGTACACTAAAACAAACCTGATCTCTCTAGGACATTCAGAAGCCAAGTTATAAGCCCACAAGTGTGTAACTGGACTACTTCTTTAAATTGACACCAGATCCGGTGACCTTTGGGACATGGTTTGACCCCCTTAGGAAAGTGGTATCATCATGAAACGTTCAGATCACTTACAACTCAATAGATTCTACCTTCCTGTAACGTTTCAGCCTGATTGGACCTTGTTTTCACACAAATGAACCCAGAATGATGTGAAATTGTGCTTCGTGCAACATAATTCTGGGTGCCATTTAAAAACCATAAGTGCTACTGACTCCATTCCGTTTTGGGTTGTAGGGGCTGTTGATTGGAGTATACTAAAACAAACCTGATCTCTCTAGGACATTCAGAAGCCAAGTTATAAGCCCACAAAGGTGTAACTGGACTACTTCTTTAAATTGACACCAGATCCGGTGACCTTTGGGACATGGTTTGACCCCCTTAGGAAAGTGCTATCATCATGAAACGTTCAGATCACTTACAACTCAATAGATTCCACCTTCCTGTAACATTTCAGCCTTATTGGACCTTGTTTTCACACAAATGAACCCAGAATGATGTGAAATTGTGCTTCGTGCAACATAATTCTGGGTGCCATTTACAAACCATAAGTGCTAATGACTCCATTCCTTTTTGTGGTTGTAGGGGCTGTTGGTTGGAGTACATTAAAACAAACCTGATCTCCCTAGGACATTCAGAAGCCAAGTTATAAGCCCACAAATGTGTAACTGGACTACTTCTTTAAATTGACACCAGATCCGGTGACCTTTGGGACATGGTTTGACCCCCAATAGGAATGTGCGATCATCAAGAAACGTTCACATCACTTACAACTCAATAGATTCTACCTTCTTGCAACGTTTCAGCCTGATTGGACCTTGTTTTCACACAAATGGACCCAGAATGATGTGAAATTGTGCTTCGTGCAACATAATTCTGGGTGCCATTTACAAACCATAAGTGCTAATGACTCCATTCCTTTTTGTGGTTGAGGGGCTGTTGGTTGGAGTACACTAAAACAAACCTGATCTCTCTAGGACATTCAGAAGCCAAGTTATAAGCCCACAAATGTGTAACTGGACTACTTCTTTAAATTGACACCAGATCCGGTGACCTTTGGGACATGGTTTGACCCCCTTAGGAAAGTGCTATCATCATGAAACGTTCAGATCACTTACAACTCAATAGATTCTACCTTCCTGTAACGTTTCAGCCTGATTGGACCTTGTTTTCACACAAATGAACCCAGAATGATGTGAAATTGTGCTTAGTGCAGCATAATTGTGGGTGCCATTTAAAAACCATAAGTGCTAATGACTCCATTCCTTTTTGAGGTTGTAGGGGCTGTTGATTGGAGTACACTAAAACAAACCTGATCTCTCTAGGACATTCAGAAGCCAAGTTATAAGCCCACAAATGTGTAACTGGACTACTTCTTTAAATTGACACCAGATCCGGTGACCTTTGGGACATGGTTTGACCCCCTTAGGAAAGTGCTATCATCATGAAACGTTCAGATCACTTACAACTCAATAGATTCTACCGTCCTGTAACGTTTCAGCCTGATTGGAACTTGTTTTCACACAAATGGACCCAGAATGATGTGAAATTGTGCTTCGTGCAACATAATTCTGGGTGCCATTTACAAACCATAAGTGCTAATGACTCCATTCCTTTTTGTGGTTGTAGGGGCTGTTGGTTGGAGTACATTAAAACAAACCTGATCTCCCTAGGACATTCAGAAGCCAAGTTATAAGCCCACAAATGTGTAACTGGACTACTTCTTTAAATTGACACCAGATCCGGTGACCTTTGGGACATGGTTTGACCCCCAATAGGAATGTGCGATCATCAAGAAACGTTCACATCACTTACAACTCAATAGATTCTACCTTCTTGCAACGTTTCAGCCTGATTGGACCTTGTTTTCACACAAATGGACCCAGAATGATGTGAAATTGTGCTTCGTGCAACATAATTCTGGGTGCCATTTACAAACCATAAGTGCTAATGACTCCATTCCTTTTTGTGGTTGAGGGGCTGTTGGTTGGAGTACACTAAAACAAACCTGATCTCTCTAGGACATTCAGAAGCCTAGTTATAAGCCCACAAATGTGTAACTGGACTACTTCTTTAAATTGACACCAGATCCGGTGACCTTTGGGACATGGTTTGACCCCCTTAGGAAAGTGCTATCATCATGAAACGTTCAGATCACTTACAACTTAATAGATTCTACCTTCATGTAGCGTTTCAGCCTGATTGGACCTTGTTTTCACACAAATGGACCCAGAATAATGTGAAATTGTGCTTCGTGCAACATAATTCTGGGTGCCATTTACAAACCATAAGTGCTAATGACTCCATTCCTTTTTGTGGTTGTAGGGGCTGTTGATTGGAGTACACTAAAACAAACCTGATCTCTCTAGGACATTCAGAAGCCAAGTTATAAGCCCACAAATGTGTAACAGGACTACTTCTTTAAATTGACACCAGATCCGGTGACCTTTGGGACATGGTTTGACCCCCTATAGGAATGTGCGATCATCATGAAACGTTCAGATCGCTTACAACTCAATAGAATCTACCTTCATGTAACGTTTCAGCCTGATTGGACCTTGTTTTCACACAAATGGACCCAGAATGATGTGAAATTGTGCTTTGTGCAACATAATTCTGGGTGCCATTTACAAACCATAAGTGCTAATGACTCCATTCCTTTTTGTGGTTGTAGGGGCTGTTGATTGGAGTACACTAAAACAAACCTGATCTCTCTAGGACATTCAGAAGCCAAGTTATAAGCCCACAAATGTGTAACTGGACTACTTCTTTAAATTGACACCAGATCCGGTGACCTATGGGACAAGGTTTGACCCCCTTAGGAAAGTGCTATCATCATGAAACGTTCAGATCACTTACAACTCAATAGATTCTACCTTCCTGTAGCGTTTCAGCCTGATTGGACCTTGTTTTCACACAAATGAACCCAGAATGATGTGAAATTGTGCTTTGTGCAACATAATTCTGGGTGCCATTTACAAAAGATAAGTGCTAATGACTCCATTCCTTTTTGTTGTTGTAGGGTATGTTGATTGGAGTACACTAAAACAAACCTGATCTCTCTAGGACATTCAGAAGCCAAGTTATGAGCCCACAAATGTGTAACTGGACTACTTCTTTAAATTGACACCAGATCCGGTGACCTTTGGGACATGGTTTGACCCCCTTAGGAAAATGGTATCATCATGAAACGTTCAGATAACTTACAACTCAATAGATTCTACCTTCCTGTAACGTTTCAGCCTGATTGGACCTTGTTTTCACACAAATGAACCCAGAATGATTTGAAATTGTGCTTCGTGCAACATAATTCTGGGTGCCATTTAAAAACCATAAGTGCTACTGACTCCATTCCTTTTTGGGTTGTAGGGGCTGTTGATTGGAGTATATTAAAACAAACCTGATCTCTCTAGGACATTCAGAAGCCAAGTTATAAGCCCACAAAGGTGTAACTGGACTACTTCTTTAAATTGACACCAGATCTGGTGACCTTTGGGACATGGTTTGACCCCCTTAGGAAAGTGCTATCATCATGAAACGTTCAGATAACTTACAACTCAATAGATTCCACCTTACTGTAACATTTCAGCCTTATTGGACCTTGTTTTCACACAAATGAACCCAGAATGATTTGAAATTGTGCTTCGTGCAACATAATTCTGGGTGCCATTTAAAAACCATAAGTGCTACTGACTCCATTCCTTTTTGGGTTGTAGGGGCTGTTGGTTGGAGTACATTAAAACAAACCTGATCTCCCTAGGACATTCAGAAGCCAAGTTATAAGCCCACAAATGTGTAACTGGACTACTTCTTTAAATTGACACCAGATCCGGTGACCTTTGGGACATGGTTTGACCCCCAATAGGAAGGTGCGATGATCAAGAAACGTTCACATCACTTACAACTCAATAGATTCTACCTTCTTGCAACGTTTCAGCCTGATTGGACCTTGTTTTCACACAAATGGACCCAGAATGATGTGAAATTGTGCTTCGTGCAACATAATTCTGGGTGCCATTTACAAACCATAAGTGCTAATGACTCCATTCCTTTTTGAGGTTGTAGGGGCTGTTGATTGGAGCACACTAAAACAAACCTGATCTCTCTAGGACATTCAGAAGCCAAGTTATAAGCCCACAAATGTGTAACTGGACTACTTCTTTAAATTGACACCAGATCCGGTGACCTTTGGGACATGGTTTGACCCCCTTAGGAAAATGGTATAATCATGAAACGTTCAGATCACTTACAACTCAATAGATTCTACCTTCCTGTAACGTTTCAGCCTGATTGGACCTTGTTTTCACACAAATGAACCCAGAATGATGTGAAATTGTGCTTCGTGCAACGTAATTCTGGGTGCCATTTAAAAACCATAAGTGCTACTGACTCCATTCCTTTTTTGGTTGTAGGGGCTGTTGATTGGAGTATACTAACACAAACCTGATCTCTCTAGGACATTCAGAAGCCAAGTTATAAGCCCACAAAGGTGTAACTGGACTACTTCTTTAAATTGACACCAGATCCGGTGACCTTTGGGACATGGTTTGACCCCCTTAGGAAAGTGCTATCATCATGAAACGTTCAGATCACTTACAACTCAATAGATTCCACCTTCCTGTAACATTTCAGCCTTATTGGACCTTGTTTTCACACAAATGAACCCAGAATGATGTGAAATTGTGCTTCGTGCAACATAATTCTGGGTGCCATTTAAAAACCATAAGTGCTAATGACTCCATTCCTTTTAGAGGTTGTAGGGGCTGTTGATTGGAGTACAATAAAACAAACCTGATCTCTCTAGGACATTCACAAGCCAAGTTATAAGCCCTCAAAGGTGTAACTGGACTACTTCTTTAAAGTGACACCAGGCCCGGTGACCTTTGGGACATGGTTTGACCCCCTATAGGAATGTGTGATCATCATGAAACGTTCAGATCACTTACAACTCAATAGATTCTACCTTCCTGTAACATTTCAGCCTGATTGGACCTTGTTTTCACACAAATGGACCCAGAATCATGTGAAATTGTGCTTCGTGCAACATAATTCTGGGTGCCATTTACAAACCATAAGTGCTAATGACTCCATTCCTTTTTGTGGTTGTAGGGGCTGTTGGTTGGAGTACATTAAAACAAACCTGATCTCCCTAGGACATTCAGAAGCCAAGTTATAAGCCCACAAATGTGTAACTGGACTACTTCTTTAAATTGACACCAGATCCGGTGACCTTTGGGACATGGTTTGACCCCCTATAGGAATGTGTGATCATCATGAAACTTTCAGATCACTTACAACTCAATAGATTCTACCTTCCTGTAACATTTCAGCCTGATTGGACCTTGTTTTCACACAAATGGACCCAGAATCATGTGAAATTGTGCTTCGTGCAACATAATTCTGGGTGCCATTTACAAACCATAAGTGCTAATGACTCCATTCCTTTTTGTGGTTGTAGGGGCTGTTGGTTGGAGTACATTAAAACAAACCTGATCTCCCTAGGACATTCAGAAGCCAAGTTATAAGCCCACAAATGTGTAACTGGACTACTTCTTTAAATTGACACCAGATCCGGTGACCTTTGGGACATGGTTTGACCCCCAATAGGAATGTGCGATCATCAAGAAACGTTCACATCACTTACAACTCAATAGATTCTACCTTCTTGCAACGTTTCAGCCTGATTGGACCTTGTTTTCACACAAATGGACCCAGAATGATGTGAAATTGTGCTTCGTGCAACATAATTCTGGGTGCCATTTACAAACCATAAGTGCTAATGACTCCATTCCTTTTTGTGGTTGAGGGGCTGTTGGTTGGGGTACACTAAAACAAACCTGATCTCTCTAGGACAGTCAGAAGCCAAGTTATAAGCCCACAAATGTGTAACTGGACTACTTCTTTAAATTGACACCAGATCCGGTGACCTTTGGGACATGGTTTGACCCCCTTAGGAAAGTGCTATCATCATGAAACGTTCAGATCACTTACAACTCAATAGATTCTACCTTCCTGTAACATTTCAGCCTGATTGGACCTTGTTTTCACACAAATGAACCCAGAATGATGTGAAATTGTGCTTAGTGCAGCATAATTGTGGGTGCCATTTAAAAACCATAAGTGCTAATGACTCCATTCCTTTTTGAGGTTGTAGGGGCTGTTGATTGGAGTACACTAAAACAAACCTGATCTCTCTAGGACATTCAGAAGCCAAGTTATAAGCCCACAAATGTGTAACTGGACTACTTCTTTAAATTGACACCAGATCCGGTGACCTTTGGGACATGGTTTGACCCCCTTAGGAAATTGCTATCATCATGAAACGTTCAGATCACTTACAACTCAATAGATTCTACCGTCCTGTAACGTTTCAGCCTGATTGGACCTTGTTTTCACACAAATGGACCCAGAATGATGTGAAATTGTGCTTCGTGCAACATAATTCTGGGTGCCATTTACAAACCATAAGTGCTAATGACTCCATTCCTTTTTGAGGTTGTAGGGGCTGTTGATTGGAGTACACTAAAACAAACCTGATCTCTCTAGGACATTCAGAAGCCAAGTTATAAGCCCACAAATGTGTAACTGGACTACTTCTTTAAATTGACACCAGATCCGGTGACCTTTGGGACATGGTTTGACCCCCTTAGGAAATTGCTATCATCATGAAACGTTCAGATCACTTACAACTCAATAGATTCTACCGTCCTGTAACGTTTCAGCCTGATTGGACCTTGTTTTCACACAAATGGACCCAGAATGATGTGAAATTGTGCTTCGTGCAACATAATTCTGGGTGCCATTTACAAACCATAAGTGCTAATGACTCCATTCCTTTTTGAGGTTGTAGGGGCTGTTGATTGGAGTACACTAAAACAAACCTGATCTCTCTAGGACATTCAGAAGCCTAGTTATAAGCCCACAAATGTGTAACTGGACTACTTCTTTAAATTGACACCAGATCCGGTGACCTTTGGGACATGGTTTGACCCCCTTAGGAAAGTGCTATCATCATGAAACGTTCAGATCACTTACAACTTAATAGATTCTACCTTCATGTAGCGGTTCAGCCTGATTGGACCTTGTTTTCACACAAATGGACCCAGAATCATGTGAAATTGTGCTTCGTGCAACATAATTCTGGGTGCCATTTACAAACCACAAGTGCTAATGACTCCATTCCTTTTTGTGGTTGTAGGGGCTGTTGATTGGAGTACACTAAAACAAACCTGATCTCTCTAGGACATTCAGAAGCCAAGTTATAAGCCCACAAATGTGTAACTGGACTACTTCTTTAAATTGACACCAGATCCGGTGACCTTTGGGACATGGTTTGACCCCCTATAGGAATGTGCGATCATCATGAAACGTTCAGATCGCTTACAACTCAATAGAATCTACCTTCTTGTAACGTTTCAGCCTGAATGGACCTTGTTTTCACACAAATGGACCCAGAATGATGTGAAATTGTGCTTCGTGCAAAATAATTCTGGGTACCATTTACAAACCATAAGTGCTAATGACTCCATTCCTTTTTGTGGTTGTAGGGGCTGTTGGTTGGAGTACATTAAAACAAACCTGATCTATCTAGGACATTCAGAAGCCTAGTTATAAGCCCACAAATGTGTAACTGGACTACTTCTTTAAATTGACACCAGATCCGGTGACCTTTGGGACATGGTTTGACCCCCTTAGGAAAGTGCTATCATCATGAAACGTTCTGATCACTTACAACTCAATAGATTCTACCTTCCTGTAGCATTTCAGCCTGATTGGACCTTGTTTTCACACAAATGGACCCAGAATGATGTGAAATTGTGCTTCGTGCAACATATTTCTGGGTGCCATTTACAAACCATAAGTGCTAATGACTCCATTCCTTTTTGTGGTGGTTGTAGGGGCTGTTGATTGGAGTACATTAAAACAAACCTGATCTCTCTAGGACATTCAGAAGCCAAGTTATAAGCCCACAAATGTGTAACTGGACTACTTCTTTAAAATGACACCAGAGCCGGTGACCTTTGGGACATGGTTTGACCCCCTTAGGAAAGTGCTATCATCATGAAATGTTCATATCACTTACAACTCAATAGATTCTACCTTCCTGTAACGTTTCAGCCTGTTTGGACCTTGTTTTCACACAAATGAACCCAGAATGATGTGAAATTGTGCTTCGTGCAACATAATTCTGGGTGCCATTTAAAAACCATAAGTGCTAATTACTCCATTCCTTTTTGAGGTTGTAGGGGCTGTTGATTGGAGTACACTAAAACAAACCTGATCTCTCTAGGACATTCAGAAGCCAAGTTATAAGCCCACAAATGTGTAACTGGACTACTTCTTTAAATTGACACCAGATCCGGTGACCTTTGGGACATGGTTTGACCCCCTATAGGAATGTGCGATCATCATGAAACGTTCAGATCACTTACAACTCAATAGATTCTACCTTCTTGTAACGTTTCAGCCTGATTGGACCTTGTTTTCACACAAATGGACCCAGAATGATGTGAAATTGTGCTTCGTGCAACATAATTCTGGGTGCCATTTACAAACCATAAGTGCTAATGACTTCATTCCTTTTTGTGGTTGTATGGGCTGTTGGTTGGAGTACATTAAAATAAACCTGATCTCTCTAGGACATTCAGAAGCCAAGTTATAAGCCCACAAATGTGTAACTGGACTTTTTCTTTTAATTGACACCAGATCCGGTGACCTTTGGGACATGGTTTGACCCCCTTAGGAAAGTGCTATCATCATGAAACGTTCAGATCACTTACAACTCAATAGATTCTACCTTCCTGTAACGTTTCAGCCTGATTGGACCTTGTTTTCACACAAATGAACCCAGAATGATGTGAAATTGTGCTTCGTGCAACATAATTCTGGGTGCCATTTCAAAACCATAAGTGCTAATGACTCCATTCCTTTTTGTGGTTGTAGGGGCTGTTGATTGGAGTATACTAAAACAAACCTGATCTCTAGGACATTCAGAAGCCAAGTTATAAGCCCACAAAGGTGTAACTGGACTACTTCTTTAAATTGACACCAGATCCGGTGACCTTTGGGACATGGTTTGACCCCCTTAGGAAAGTGCTATCATCATGAAACGTTCAGATCACTTACAACTCAATAGATTCTACCTTCCTGTAGCATTTCAGCCTGATTGGACCTTGTTTTCACACAAATGAACCCAGAATGATGTGAAATTGTGCTTCGTGCAACATAATTCTCGGTGCCATTTAAAAACCATAAGTGCTAATGACTCCATTCCTTTTTGTGGTTGTAGGGGCTGTTGATTGGAGTACATTAAAACAAACTTGATCTCTCTAGGACATTCAGAAGCCAAGTTATAATTCCACAAATGTGTAGCTGGACTACTTCTTTAAAGTGACACCAGGCCCGGTGACCTTTGGGACATGGTTTGACCCCCTATAGGAATCTGCGATCATCATGAAACGTTCAGATCACTTACAACTCAATAGATTCTACCTTCTTGTAACGTTTCAGCCTGATTGGACCTTGTTTTCACACAAATGAACCCAGAATGATTGTGAAATTGTGCTTCGTGCAACATAATTCTGGGTGCCATTTACAAAACATAAGTGCTAATGACTCCATTCCTTTTAGTGGTAATGGGGGCTGTTAATTGGAGTACTCTAAAAGAAACCTGACCTCTCTAGGACATTCAGAAGCCAAGTTATAAGCCCACAAAGGTGTAACTGGACTACTTCTTTAAAGTGACACCAGGCCCGGTGAGCTTTGGGACATGGTTTGACCCCCTATAGGAATGTGCGATCATCATGAAACCTTCAGATCACTTACATCTCAATAGATTCTACCTTCCTGTAACGTTTCAGCCTGATTGGACCTTGTTTTCACACAAATGAACCCAGAATGATGTGAAATTGTGCTTTGTGCAACATAATTCTGGGTGCCATTTAAAAACCATAAGTGCTAATGACTCCATTCCTTTTTGTGGTTGTAGGGGCTGTTGGTTGGAGTACATTAAAACAAACCTGATCTCTCTAGGACATTCAGAAGCCAAGTTATAAGCCCACAAATGTGTAACTGGACTACTTCTTTAAATTGACACCAGATCCGGTGACCTTTGGGACATGGTTTGACCCCTTAGGAAAGTGCTATCATCATCAAACGTTCAGATCACTTACAACTCAATAGATTCTACATTCCTGTAACGTTTCAGCCTGATTTGACCTTGTTTTCACACAAATGAACCCAGAATGATGTGAAATTGTGCTTCGTGCAACATAATTCTGGGTGCCATTTAAAAACCATAAGTGCTAATGACTCCATTCCCTTTAGTGGTAATGGGGGCTGTTAATTGGAGTACTCTAAAACAAACCTGACCTCTCTAGGATATTCAGAAGCCAAGTTATAAGCCCACAAAGGTGTAACTGGACTATTTCTTTAAAGTGACACCAGGCCCGGTGACCTTTGGGACATGGTTTGACCCCCTACAGGAATGTGCGATCATCATGAAACGTTCAGATCACTTACAACTCAATAGATTCTACCTTCTTGTAACGTTTCAGCCTGATTGGACCTTGTTTTCACACAAATGAACCCAGAATGATGTGAAATTGTGCTTCGTGCAACATAATTCTGGGTGCCATTTACAAACCATAAGTGCTAATGACTCCATTCCTTTTTGTGGTTGTAGGGGCTGTTGGTTGGAGTACATTAAAACAAACCTGATCTCTCTAGGACATTCAGAAGCCAAGTTATAAACCCACAAATGTGTAACTGGACTACTTCTTTAAATTGACACCAGATCTGGTGACCTTCGGGACATGGTTTGACCCCCTTAGGAAAGTGCTATCATCATGAAACATTCAGATCACTTACAACTCAATATATTCTACCTTCCTGTAATGTTTCAGCCTGATTGGACCTTGTTTTCACACAAATGAACCCAGAATGATGTGAAATTGTGCTTAGTGCAGCATAATTCTGGGTGCCATTTAAAAACCATAAGTGCTAATGACTCCATTCCTTTTTGTGGTTGTAGGGGATGTTGATTGGAGTACACTAAAACAAATCTGATCTCTCTAGGACATTCAGAAGCCAAGTTATAAGCCCACAAATGTGTAACTGGACTACTTCTTTAAATTGACACCAGATCCGGTGACCTTTGGGACATGGTTTGACCCCCTTAGTAAAGTGCTATCATCATGAAACGTTCAGATCACTTACAACTCAATAGATTCTACCTTCCTGTAACGTTTCAGCCTGATTGGACCTTGTTTTCACACAAATGGACCCAGAATGATGTGAAATTGTGCTTTGTGCAACATAATTCTGGGTGCCATTTACAAACCATAAGTGCTAATGACTCCATTCCTTTTTGTGGTTGTAGGGGCTGTTGATTGGAGTACACTAAAACAAACCTGATCTCTCTAGGACATTCAGAAGCCAAGTTATAAGCCCACAAAGGTGTAACTGGACTACTTCTTTAAATTGACACCAGATCCGGTGACCTTTGGGACAAGGTTTGACCCCCTTAGGAAAGTGCTATCATCATGAAACGTTCAGATCACTTACAACTCAATAGATTCTACCTTCCTGTAGCGTTTCAGCCTGATTGGACCTTGTTTTCACACAAATGGACCCAGAATGATGTGAAATTGTGCTTTGTGCAACATAATTCTGGGTGCCATTTACAAACGATAAGTGCTAATGACTCCATTCCTTTTTGTGGTTGTAGGGGATGTTGATTGGAGTACACTAAAACAAACCTGATCTCTCTAGGACATTCAGAAGCCAAGTTATAAGCCCACAAGTGTGTAACTGGACTACTTCTTTAAATTGACACCAGATCCGGTGACCTTTGGGACATGGTTTGACCCCCTTAGGAAAGTGGTATCATCATGAAACGTTCAGATCACTTACAACTCAATAGATTCTACCTTCCTGTAACGTTTCAGTCTGATTGGACCTTGTTTTCACACAAATGAACCCAGAATGATGTGAAATTGTGCTTCGTGCAACATAATTCTGGGTGCCATTTAAAAACCATAAGTGCTACTGACTCCATTCCGTTTTGGGTTGTAGGGGCTGTTGATTGGAGTATACTAAAACAAACCTGATCTCTCTAGGACATTCAGAAGCCAAGTTATAAGCCCACAAAGGTGTAACTGGACTACTTCTTTAAATTGACACCAGATCCGGTGACCTTTGGGACATAGTTTGACCCCCTTAGGAAAGTGCTATCATCATGAAACGTTCAGATCACTTACAACTCAATAGATTCCACCTTCCTGTAACATTTCAGCCTTAATGGACCTTGTTTTCACACAAATGAACCCAGAATGATGTGAAATTGTGCTTCGTGCAACATAATTCTGGGTGCCATTTACAAACCATAAGTGCTAATGACTCCATTCCTTTTTGTGGTTGTAGGGGCTGTTGGTTGGAGTACATTAAAACAAACCTGATCTCCCTAGGACATTCAGAAGCCAAGTTATAAGCCCACAAATGTGTAACTGGACTACTTCTTTAAATTGACACCAGATCCGGTGACCTTTGGGACATGGTTTGACCCCCAATAGGAATGTCCGATCATCAAGAAACGTTCACATCACTTACAACTCAATAGATTCTACCTTCTTGCAACGTTTCAGCCTGATTGGACCTTGTTTTCACACAAATGGACCCAGAATGATGTGAAATTGTGCTTCGTGCAACATAATTCTCGGTGCCATTTACAAACCATAAGTGCTAATGACTCCATTCCTTTTTGTGGTTGAGGGGCTGTTGGTTGGAGTACACTAAAACAAACCTGATCTCTCTAGGACATTCAGAAGCCAAGTTATAAGCCCACAAATGTGTAACTGGACTACTTCTTTAAATTGACACCAGATCCGGTGACCTTTAGGACATGGTTTGACCCCCTTAGGAAAGTGCTATCATCATGAAACGTTCAGATCACTTACAACTCAATAGATACTACCTTCCTGTAACGTTTCAGCCTGATTGGACCTTGTTTTCACACAAATGAACCCAGAATGATGTGAAATTGTGCTTAGTGCAGCATAATTGTGGGTGCCATTTAAAAACCATAAGTGCTAATGACTCCATTCCTTTTTGAGGTTGTAGGGGCTGTTGATTGGAGTACACTAAAACAAACCTGATCTCTCTAGGACATTCAGAAGCCAAGTTATAAGCCCACAAATGTGTAACTGGACTACTTCTTTAAATTGACACCAGATCCGGTGACCTTTGGGACATGGTTTGACCCCCTTAGGAAAGTGCTATCATCATGAAACGTTCAGATCACTTACAACTCAATAGATTCTACCGTCCTGTAACGTTTCAGCCTGATTGGACCTTGTTTTCACACAAATGGACCCAGAATGATGTGAAATTGTGCTTCGTGCAACATAATTCTGGGTGCCATTTACAAACCATAAGTGCTAATGACTCCATTCCTTTTTGTGGTTGTAGGGGCTGTTGGTTGGAGTACATTAAAACAAACCTGATCTCCCTAGGACATTCAGAAGCCAAGTTATAAGCCCACAAATGTGTAACTGGACTACTTCTTTAAATTGACACCAGATCCGGTGACCTTTGGGACATGGTTTGACCCCCAATAGGAATGTGCGATCATCAAGAAACGTTCACATCACTTACAACTCAATAGATTCTACCTTCTTGCAACGTTTCAGCCTGATTGGACCTTGTTTTCACACAAATGGACCCAGAATGATGTGAAATTGTGCTTCGTGCAACATAATTCTGGGTGCCATTTACAAACCATAAGTGCTAATGACTCCATTCCTTTTTGTGGTTGAGGGGCTGTTGGTTGGAGTACACTAAAACAAACCTGATCTCTCTTGGACATTCAGAAGCCTAGTTATAAGCCCACAAATGTGTAACTGGACTACTTCTTTAAATTGACACCAGATCCGGTGACCTTTGGGACATGGTTTGACCCCCTTAGGAAAGTGCTATCATCATGAAACGTTCAGATCACTTACAACTTAATAGATTCTACCTTCATGTAGCGTTTCAGCCTGATTGGACCTTGTTTTCACACAAATGGACCCAGAATGATGTGAAATTGTGCTTCGTGCAACATAATTCTGGGTGCCATTTACAAACCATAAGTGCTAATGACTCCATTCCTTTTTGTGGTTGTAGGGGCTGTTGATTGGAGTACACTAAAACAAACCTGATCTCTCTAGGACATTCAGAAGCCAAGTTATAAGCCCACAAATGTGTAACTGGACTACTTCTTTAAATTGACACCAGATCCGGTGACCTTTGGGACATGGTTTGACCCCCTTAGGAAAGTGCTATCATCATGAAACGTTCAGATCACTTACAACTCAATAGATTCTACCGTCCTGTAACGTTTCAGCCTGATTGGACCTTGTTTTCACACAAATGGACCCAGAATGATGTGAAATTGTGCTTCGTGCAACATAATTCTGGGTGCCATTTACAAACCATAAGTGCTAATGACTCCATTCCTTTTTGTGGTTGTAGGGGCTGTTGGTTGGAGTACATTAAAACAAACCTGATCTCCCTAGGACATTCAGAAGCCAAGTTATAAGCCCACAAATGTGTAACTGGACTACTTCTTTAAATTGACACCAGATCCGGTGACCTTTGGGACATGGTTTGACCCCCAATAGGAATGTGCGATCATCAAGAAACGTTCACATCACTTACAACTCAATAGATTCTACCTTCTTGCAACGTTTCAGCCTGATTGGACCTTGTTTTCACACAAATGGACCCAGAATGATGTGAAATTGTGCTTCGTGCAACATAATTCTGGGTGCCATTTACAAACCATAAGTGCTAATGACTCCATTCCTTTTTGTGGTTGAGGGGCTGTTGGTTGGAGTACACTAAAACAAACCTGATCTCTCTAGGACATTCAGAAGCCTAGTTATAAGCCCACAAATGTGTAACTGGACTACTTCTTTAAATTGACACCAGATCCGGTGACCTTTGGGATATGGTTTGACCCCCTTAGGAAAGTGCTATCATCATGAAACGTTCAGATCACTTACAACTTAATAGATTCTACCTTCATGTAGCGTTTCAGCCTGATTGGACCTTGTTTTCACACAAATGGACCCAGAATGATGTGAAATTGTGCTTTGTGCAACATAATTCTGGGTGCCATTTACAAACCATAAGTGCTAATGACTCCATTCCTTTTTGTGGTTGTAGGGGCTGTTGATTGGAGTACACTAAAACAAACCTGATCTCTCTAGGACATTCAGAAGCCAAGTTATAAGCCCACAAATGTGTAACTGGACTACTTCTTTAAATTGACACCAGATCCGGTGACTTTTGGGACATGGTTTGACCCCCTATAGGAATGTGCGATCATCATGAAACGTTCAGATTGTTACAACTCAATAGAATCTACCTTCATGTAACGTTTCAGCCTGATTGGACCTTGTTTTCACACAAATGGACCCAGAATGATGTGAAATTGTGCTTTGTGCAACATAATTCTGGGTGCCATTTACAAACCATAAGTGCTAATGACTCCATTCCTTTTTGTGGTTGTAGGGGCTGTTGATTGGAGTACACTAAAACAAACCTGATCTCTCTAGGACATTCAGAAGCCAAGTTATAAGCCCACAAATGTGTAACTGGACTACTTCTTTAAATTGACACCAGATCCGGTGACCTTTGGGACAAGGTTTGACCCCCTTAGGAAAGTGCTATCATCATGAAACGTTCAGATCACTTACAACTCAATAGATTCTACCTTCCTGTAGCGTTTCAGCCTGATTGGACCTTGTTTTCACACAAATGGACCCAGAATGATGTGAAATTGTGCTTTGTGCAACATAATTCTGGGTGCCATTTACAAACGATAAGTGCTAATGACTCCATTCCTTTTTGTTGTTGTAGGGGATGTTGATTGGAGTACACTAAAACAAACCTGATCTCTCTAGGACATTCAGAAGCCAAGTTATGAGCCCACAAATGTGTAACTGGACTACTTCTTTAAATTGACACCAGATCCGGTGACCTTTGGGACATGGTTTGACCCCCTTAGGAAAATGGTATCATCATGAAACGTTCAGATAACTTACAACTCAATAGATTCTACCTTCCTGTAACGTTTCAGCCTGATTGGACCTTGTTTTCACACAAATGAACCCAGAATGATGTGAAATTGTGCTTCGTGCAACATAATTCTGGGTGCCATTTAAAAACCATAAGTGCTACTGACTCCATTCCTTTTTGGGTTGTAGGGGCTGTTGATTGGAGTATATTAAAACAAACCTGATCTCTCTAGGACATTCAGAAGCCAAGTTATAAGCCCACAAAGGTGTAACTGGACTACTTCTTTAAATTGACACCAGATCCGGTGACCTTTGGGACATGGTTTGACCCCCTTAGGAAAGTGCTATCATCATGAAACGTTCAGATCACTTACAACTCAATAGATTCCACCTTACTGTAACATTTCAGCCTTATTGGACCTTGTTTTCACACAAATGAACCCAGAATGATGTGAAATTGTGCTTCGTGCAACATAATTCTGGGTGCCATTTAAAAACCATAAGTGCTAATGACTCCATTCCTTTTAGAGGTTGTAGGGGCTGTTGATTGGAGTACACTAAAACAAACCTGATCTCTCTAGGACATTCACAAGCCAAGTTATAAGCCCTCAAAGGTGTAACTGGACTACTTCTTTAAAGTGACACCAGGCCCGGTGACCTTTGGGACATGGTTTGACCCCCTATAGGAATGTGTGATCATCATGAAACGTTCAGATCACTTACAACTCAATAGATTCTACCTTCTTGTAACGTTTCAGCCTGATTGGACCTTGTTTTCACACAAATGGACCCAGAATCATGTGAAATTGTGCTTCGTGCAACATAATTCTGGGTGCCATTTACAAACCATAAGTGCTAATGACTCCATTCCTTTTTGTGGTTGTAGGGGCTGTTGGTTGGAGTACATTAAAACAAACCTGATCTCCCTAGGACATTCAGAAGCCAAGTTATAAGCCCACAAATGTGTAACTGGACTACTTCTTTAAATTGACACCAGATCCGGTGACCTTTGGGACATGGTTTGACCCCCAATAGGAATGTGCGATCATCAAGAAACGTTCACATCACTTACAACTCAATAGATTCTACCTTCTTGCAACGTTTCAGCCTGATTGGACCTTGTTTTCACACAAATGGACCCAGAATGATGTGAAATTGTGCTTCGTGCAACATAATTCTGGGTGCCATTTACAAACCATAAGTGCTAATGACTCCATTCCTTTTTGAGGTTGTAGGGGCTGTTGATTGGAGCACACTAAAACAAACCTGATCTCTCTAGGACATTCAGAAGCCAAGTTATAAGCCCACAAATGTGTAACTGGACTACTTCTTTAAATTGACACCAGATCCGGTGACCTTTGGGACATGGTTTGACCCCCTTAGGAAAATGGTATAATCATGAAACGTTCAGATCACTTACAACTCAATAGATTCTACCTTCCTGTAACGTTTCAGCCTGATTGGACCTTGTTTTCACACAAATGAACCCAGAATGATGTGAAATTGTGCTTCGTGCAACATAATTCTGGGTGCCATTTAAAAACCATAAGTGCTACTGACTCCATTCCTTTTTGGGTTGTAGGGGCTGTTGATTGGAGTACAATAAAACAAACCTGATCTCTCTAGGACATTCACAAGCCAAGTTATAAGCCCTCAAAGGTGTAACTGGACTACTTCTTTAAAGTGACACCAGGCCCGGTGACCTTTGGGACATGGTTTGACCCCCTATAGGAATGTGTGATCATCATGAAACGTTCAGATCACTTACAACTCAATAGATTCTACCTTCCTGTAACATTTCAGCCTGATTGGACCTTGTTTTCACACAAATGGACCCAGAATCATGTGAAATTGTGCTTCGTGCAACATAATTCTGGGTGCCATTTACAAACCATAAGTGCTAATGACTCCATTCCTTTTTGTGGTTGTAGGGGCTGTTGGTTGAAGTACATTAAAACAAACCTGATCTCCCTAGGACATTCAGAAGCCAAGTTATAAGCCCACAAATGTGTAACTGGACTACTTCTTTAAATTGACACCAGATCCGGTGACCTTTGGGACATGGTTTGACCCCCTATAGGAATGTGTGATCATCATGAAACTTTCAGATCACTTACAACTCAATAGATTCTACCTTCCTGTAACATTTCAGCCTGATTGGACCTTGTTTTCACACAAATGGACCCAGAATGATGTGAAATTGTGCTTCGTGCAACATAATTCTGGGTGCCATTTACAAACCATAAGTGCTAATGACTCCATTCCTTTTTGTGGTTGTAGGGGCTGTTGGTTGGAGTACATTAAAACAAACCTGATCTCCCTAGGACATTCAGAAGCCAAGTTATAAGCCCACAAATGTGTAACTGGACTACTTCTTTAAATTGACACCAGATCCGGTGACCTTTGGGACATGGTTTGACCCCCAATAGGAATGTGCGATCATCAAGAAACGTTCACATCACTTACAACTCAATAGATTCTACCTTCTTGCAACGTTTCAGCCTGATTGGACCTTGTTTTCACACAAATGGACCCAGAATGATGTGAAATTGTGCTTCGTGCAACATAATTCTGGGTGCCATTTACAAACCATAAGTGCTAATGACTCCATTCCTTTTTGTGGTTGAGGGGCTGTTGGTTGGAGTACACTAAAACAAACCTGATCTCTCTAGGACATTCAGAAGCCTAGTTATAAGCCCACAAATGTGTAACTGGACTACTTCTTTAAATTGACACCAGATCCGGTGACCTTTGGGATATGGTTTGACCCCCTTAGGAAAGTGCTATCATCATGAAACGTTCAGATCACTTACAACTTAATAGATTCTACCTTCATGTAGCGTTTCAGCCTGATTGGACCTTGTTTTCACACAAATGGACCCAGAATGATGTGAAATTGTGCTTCGTGCAACATAATTCTGGGTGCCATTTACAAACCATAAGTGCTAATGACTACATTCCTTTTTGTGGTTGTAGGGGCTGTTGATTGGAGTACACTAAAACAAACCTGATCTCTCTAGGACATTCAGAAGCCAAGTTATAAGCCCACAAATGTGTAACTGGACTACTTCTTTAAATTGACACCAGATCCGGTGACCTTTGGGACATGGTTTGACCCCCTATAGGAATGTGCGATCATCATGAAACGTTCAGATTGTTACAACTCAATAGAATCTACCTTCATGTAACGTTTCAGCCTGATTGGACCTTGTTTTCACACAAATGGACCCAGAATGATGTGAAATTGTGCTTTGTGCAACATAATTCTGGGTGCCATTTACAAACCATAAGTGCTAATGACTCCATTCCTTTTTGTGGTTGTAGGGGCTGTTGATTGGAGTACACTAAAACAAACCTGATCTCTCTAGGACATTCAGAAGCCAAGTTATAAGCCCACAAATGTGTAACTGGACTACTTCTTTAAATTGACACCAGATCCGGTGACCTTTGGGACAAGGTTTGACCCCCTTAGGAAAGTGCTATCATCATGAAACGTTCAGATCACTTACAACTCAATAGATTCTACCTTCCTGTAGCGTTTCAGCCTGATTGGACCTTGTTTTCACACAAATGGACCCAGAATGATGTGAAATTGTGCTTTGTGCAACATAATTCTGGGTGCCATTTACAAACGATAAGTGCTAATGACTCCATTCCTTTTTGTTGTTGTAGGGGATGTTGATTGGAGTACACTAAAACAAACCTGATCTCTCTAGGACATTCAGAAGCCAAGTTATGAGCCCACAAATGTGTAACTGGACTACTTCTTTAAATTGACACCAGATCCGGTGACCTTTGGGACATGGTTTGACCCCCTTAGGAAAATGGTATCATCATGAAACGTTCAGATAACTTACAACTCAATAGATTCTACCTTCCTGTAACGTTTCAGCCTGATTGGACCTTGTTTTCACACAAATGAACCCAGAATGATGTGAAATTGTGCTTCGTGCAACATAATTCTGGGTGCCATTTAAAAACCATAAGTGCTACTGACTCCATTCCTTTTTGGGTTGTAGGGGCTGTTGATTGGAGTATATTAAAACAAACCTGATCTCTCTAGGACATTCAGAAGCCAAGTTATAAGCCCACAAAGGTGTAACTGGACTACTTCTTTAAATTGACACCAGATCCGGTGACCTTTGGGACATGGTTTGACCCCCTTAGGAAAGTGCTATCATCATGAAACGTTCAGATCACTTACAACTCAATAGATTCCACCTTACTGTAACATTTCAGCCTTATTGGACCTTGTTTTCACACAAATGAACCCAGAATGATGTGAAATTGTGCTTCGTGCAACATAATTCTGGGTGCCATTTAAAAACCATAAGTGCTAATGACTCCATTCCTTTTAGAGGTTGTAGGGGCTGTTGATTGGAGTACACTAAAACAAACCTGATCTCTCTAGGACATTCACAAGCCAAGTTATAAGCCCTCAAAGGTGTAACTGGACTACTTCTTTAAAGTGACACCAGGCCCGGTGACCTTTGGGACATGGTTTGACCCCCTATAGGAATGTGTGATCATCATGAAACGTTCAGATCACTTACAACTCAATAGATTCTACCTTCTTGTAACGTTTCAGCCTGATTGGACCTTGTTTTCACACAAATGGACCCAGAATCATGTGAAATTGTGATTCGTGCAACATAATTCTGGGTGCCATTTACAAACCATAAGTGCTAATGACTCCATTCCTTTTTGTGGTTGTAGGGGCTGTTGGTTGGAGTACATTAAAACAAACCTGATCTCCCTAGGACATTCAGAAGCCAAGTTATAAGCCCACAAATGTGTAACTGGACTACTTCTTTAAATTGACACCAGATCCGGTGACCTTTGGGACATGGTTTGACCCCCAATAGGAATGTGCGATCATCAAGAAACGTTCACATCACTTACAACTCAATAGATTCTACCTTCTTGCAACGTTTCAGCCTGATTGGACCTTGTTTTCACACAAATGGACCCAGAATGATGTGAAATTGTGCTTCGTGCAACATAATTCTGGGTGCCATTTACAAACCATAAGTGCTAATGACTCCATTCCTTTTTGAGGTTGTAGGGGCTGTTGATTGGAGCACACTAAAACAAACCTGATCTCTCTAGGACATTCAGAAGCCAAGTTATAAGCCCACAAATGTGTAACTGGACTACTTCTTTAAATTGACACCAGATCCGGTGACCTTTGGGACATGGTTTGACCCCCTTAGGAAAATGGTATAATCATGAAACGTTCAGATCACTTACAACTCAATAGATTCTACCTTACTGTAACGTTTCAGCCTGATTGGACCTTGTTTTCACACAAATGAACCCAGAATGATGTGAAATTGTGCTTCGTGCAACATAATTCTGGGTGCCATTTAAAAACCATAAGTGCTACTGACTCCATTCCTTTTTGGGTTGTAGGGGCTGTTGATTGGAGTATACTAACACAAACCTGATCTCTCTAGGACATTCAGAAGCCAAGTTATAAGCCCACAAAGGTGTAACTGGACTACTTCTTTAAATTGACACCAGATCCGGTGACCTTTGGGACATGGTTTGACCCCCTTAGGAAAGTGCTATCATCATGAAACGTTCAGATCACTTACAACTCAATATATTCCACCTTCCTGTAACATTTCAGCCTTATTGGACCTTGTTTTCACACAAATGAACCCAGAATGATGTGAAATTGTGCTTCGTGCAACATAATTCTGGGTGCCATTTAAAAACCATAAGTGCTAATGACTCCATTCCTTTTAGAGGTTGTAGGGGCTGTTGATTGGAGTACAATAAAACAAACCTGATCTCTCTAGGACATTCACAAGCCAAGTTATAAGCCCTCAAAGGTGTAACTGGACTACTTCTTTAAAGTGACACCAGGCCCGGTGACCTTTGGGACATGGTTTGACCCCCTATAGGAATGTGTGATCATCATGAAACGTTCAGATCACTTACAACTCAATAGATTCTACCTTCCTGTAACATTTCAGCCTGATTGGACCTTGTTTTCACACAAATGGACCCAGAATCATGTGAAATTGTGCTTCGTGCAACATAATTCTGGGTGCCATTTACAAACCATAAGTTCTAATGACTCCATTCCTTTTTGTGGTTGTAGGGGCTGTTGGTTGGAGTACATTAAAACAAACCTGATCTCCCTAGGACATTCAGAAGCCAAGTTATAAGCCCACAAATGTGTAACTGGACTACTTCTTTAAATTGACACCAGATCCGGTGACCTTTGGGACATGGTTTGACCCCCTTAGGAAAGTGCTATCATCATGAAACGTTCAGATCACTTACAACTCAATAGATTCCACCTTCCTGTAACATTTCAGCCTTATTGGACCTTGTTTTCACACAAATGAACCCAGAATGATGTGAAATTGTGCTTCGTGCAACATAATTCTGGGTGCCATTTAAAAACCATAAGTGCTAATGACTCCATTCCTTTTAGAGGTTGTAGGGGCTGTTGATTGGAGTACACTAAAACAAACCTGATCTCTCTAGGACATTCAGAAGCCAAGTTATAAGCCCACAAATGTGTAACTGGACTACTTCTTTAAATTGACACCAGATCCGGTGACCTTTGGGACATGGTTTGACCCCCTATAGGAATGTGCGATCATCATGAAACGTTCAGATTGTTACAACTCAATAGAATCTACCTTCATGTAACGTTTCAGCCTGATTGGACCTTGTTTTCACACAAATGGACCCAGAATGATGTGAAATTGTGCTTTGTGCAACATAATTCTGGGTGCCATTTACAAACCATAAGTGCTAATGACTCCATTCCTTTTTGTGGTTGTAGGGGCTGTTGATTGGAGTACACTAAAACAAACCTGATCTCTCTAGGACATTCAGAAGCCAAGTTATAAGCCCACAAATGTGTAACTGGACTACTTCTTTAAATTGACACCAGATCCGGTGACCTTTGGGACAAGGTTTGACCCCCTTAGGAAAGTGCTATCATCATGAAACGTTCAGATCACTTACAACTCAATAGATTCTACCTTCCTGTAGCGTTTCAGCCTGATTGGACCTTGTTTTCACACAAATGGACCCAGAATGATGTGAAATTGTGCTTTGTGCAACATAATTCTGGGTGCCATTTACAAACGATAAGTGCTAATGACTCCATTCCTTTTTGTTGTTGTAGGGGATGTTGATTGGAGTACACTAAAACAAACCTGATCTCTCTAGGACATTCAGAAGCCAAGTTATGAGCCCACAAATGTGTAACTGGACTACTTCTTTAAATTGACACCAGATCCGGTGACCTTTGGGACATGGTTTGACCCCCTTAGGAAAATGGTATCATCATGAAACGTTCAGATAACTTACAACTCAATAGATTCTACCTTCCTGTAACGTTTCAGCCTGATTGGACCTTGTTTTCACACAAATGAACCCAGAATGATGTGAAATTGTGCTTCGTGCAACATAATTCTGGGTGCCATTTAAAAACCATAAGTGCTACTGACTCCATTCCTTTTTGGGTTGTAGGGGCTGTTGATTGGAGTATATTAAAACAAACCTGATCTCTCTAGGACATTCAGAAGCCAAGTTATAAGCCCACAAAGGTGTAACTGGACTACTTCTTTAAATTGACACCAGATCTGGTGACCTTTGGGACATGGTTTGACCCCCTTAGGAAAGTGCTATCATCATGAAACGTTCAGATCACTTACAACTCAATAGATTCCACCTTACTGTAACATTTCAGCCTTATTGGACCTTGTTTTCACACAAATGAACCCAGAATGATGTGAAATTGTGCTTCGTGCAACATAATTCTGGGTGCCATTTAAAAACCATAAGTGCTAATGACTCCATTCCTTTTAGAGGTTGTAGGGGCTGTTGATTGGAGTACACTAAAACAAACCTGATCTCTCTAGGACATTCACAAGCCAAGTTATAAGCCCTCAAAGGTGTAACTGGACTACTTCTTTAAAGTGACACCAGGCCCGGTGACCTTTGGGACATGGTTTGACCCCCTATAGGAATGTGTGATCATCATGAAACGTTCAGATCACTTACAACTCAATAGATTCTACCTTCTTGTAACGTTTCAGCCTGATTGGACCTTGTTTTCACACAAATGGACCCAGAATCATGTGAAATTGTGCTTCGTGCAACATAATTCTGGGTGCCATTTACAAACCATAAGTGCTAATGACTCCATTCCTTTTTGTGGTTGTAGGGGCTGTTGGTTGGAGTACATTAAAACAAACCTGATCTCCCTAGGACATTCAGAAGCCAAGTTATAAGCCCACAAATGTGTAACTGGACTACTTCTTTAAATTGACACCAGATCCGGTGACCTTTGGGACATGGTTTGACCCCCAATAGGAATGTGCGATCATCAAGAAACGTTCACATCACTTACAACTCAATAGATTCTACCTTCTTGCAACGTTTCAGCCTGATTGGACCTTGTTTTCACACAAATGGACCCAGAATGATGTGAAATTGTGCTTCGTGCAACATAATTCTGGGTGCCATTTACAAACCTTAAGTGCTAATGACTCCATTCCTTTTTGAGGTTGTAGGGGCTGTTGATTGGAGCACACTAAAACAAACCTGATCTCTCTAGGACATTCAGAAGCCAAGTTATAAGCCCACAAATGTGTAACTGGACTACTTCTTTAAATTGACACCAGATCCGGTGACCTTTGGGACATGGTTTGACCCCCTTAGGAAAATGGTATAATCATGAAACGTTCAGATCACTTACAACTCAATAGATTCTACCTTCCTGTAACGTTTCAGCCTGATTGGACCTTGTTTTCACACAAATGAACCCAGAATGATGTGAAATTGTGCTTCGTGCAACATAATTCTGGGTGCCATTTAAAAACCATAAGTGCTACTGACTCCATTCCTTTTTGGGTTGTAGGGGCTGTTGATTGGAGTATACTAACACAAACCTGATCTCTCTAGGACATTCAGAAGCCAAGTTATAAGCCCACAAAGGTGTAACTGGACTACTTCTTTAAATTGACACCAGATCCGGTGACCTTTGGGACATGGTTTGACCCCCTTAGGAAAGTGCTATCATCATGAAACGTTCAGATCACTTACAACTCAATAGATTCCACCTTCCTGTAACATTTCAGCCTTATTGGACCTTGTTTTCACACAAATGAACCCAGAATGATGTGAAATTGTGCTTCGTGCAACATAATTCTGGGTGCCATTTAAAAACCATAAGTGCTAATGACTCCATTCCTTTTAGAGGTTGTAGGGGCTGTTGATTGGAGTACAATAAAAAAAAACCTGATCTCTCTAGGACATTCACAAGCCAAGTTATAAGCCCTCAAAGGTGTAACTGGACTACTTCTTTAAAGTCACACCAGGCCCGGTGACCTTTGGGACATGGTTTGACCCCCTATAGGAATGTGTGATCATCATGAAACGTTCAGATCACTTACAACTCAATAGATTCTACCTTCCTGTAACATTTCAGCCTGATTGGACCTTGTTTTCACACAAATGGACCCAGAATCATGTGAAATTGTGCTTCGTGCAACATAATTCTGGGTGCCATTTACAAACCATAAGTGCTAATGACTCCATTCCTTTTTGTGGTTGTAGGGGCTGTTGGTTGGAGTACATTAAAACAAACCTGATCTCCCCAGGACATTCAGAAGCCAAGTTATAAGCCCACAAATGTGTAACTGGACTACTTCTTTAAATTGACACCAGATCCGGTGACCTTTGGGACATGGTTTGACCCCCTATAGGAATGTGTGATCATCATGAAACTTTCAGATCACTTACAACTCAATAGATTCTACCTTCCTGTAACATTTCAGCCTGATTGGACCTTGTTTTCACACAAATGGACCCAGAATCATGTGAAATTGTGCTTCGTGCAACATAATTCTGGGTGCCATTTACAAACCATAAGTGCTAATGACTCCATTCCTTTTTGTGGTTGTAGGGGCTGTTGGTTGGAGTACATTAAAACAAACCTGATCTCCCTAGGACATTCAGAAGCCAAGTTATAAGCCCACAAATGTGTAACTGGACTACTTCTTTAAATTGACACCAGATCCGGTGACCTTTGGGACATGGTTTGACCCCCAATAGGAATGTGCGATCATCAAGAAATGTTCACATCACTTACAACTCAATAGATTCTACCTTCTTGCAACGTTTCAGCCTGATTGGACCTTGTTTTCACACAAATGGACCCAGAATGATGTGAAATTGTGCTTCGTGCAACATAATTCTGGGTGCCATTTACAAACCATAAGTGCTAATGACTCCATTCCTTTTTGTGGTTGAGGGGCTGTTGGTTGGAGTACACTAAAACAAACCTGATCTCTCTAGGACAGTCAGAAGCCAAGTTATAAGCCCACAAATGTGTAACTGGACTACTTCTTTAAATTGACACCAGATCCGGTGACCTTTGGGACATGGTTTGACCCCCTTAGGAAAGTGCTATCATCATGAAACGTTCAGATCACTTACAACTCAATAGATTCTACCTTCCTGTAACATTTCAGCCTGATTGGACCTTGTTTTCACACAAATGAACCCAGAATGATGTGAAATTGTGCTTAGTGCAGCATAATTGTGGGTGCCATTTAAAAACCATAAGTGCTAATGACTCCATTCCTTTTTGAGGTTGTAGGGGCTGTTGATTGGAGTACACTAAAACAAACCTGATCTCTCTAGGACATTCAGAAGCCAAGTTATAAGCCCACAAATGTGTAACTGGACTACTTCTTTAAATTGACACCAGATCCGGTGACCTTTGGGACATGGTTTGACCCCCTTAGGAAATTGCTATCATCATGAAACGTTCAGATCACTTACAACTCAATAGATTCTACCGTCCTGTAACGTTTCAGCCTGATTGGACCTTGTTTTCACACAAATGGACCCAGAATGATGTGAAATTGTGCTTCGTGCAACATAATTCTGGGTGCCATTTACAAACCATAAGTGCTAATGACTCCATTCCTTTTTGAGGTTGTAGGGGCTGTTGATTGGAGTACACTAAAACAAACCTGATCTCTCTAGGACATTCAGAAGCCTAGTTATAAGCCCACAAATGTGTAACTGGACTACTTCTTTAAATTGACACCAGATCCGGTGACCTTTGGGACATGGTTTGACCCCCTTAGGAAAGTGCTATCATCATGAAACGTTCAGATCACTTACAACTTAATAGATTCTACCTTCATGTAGCGTTTCAGCCTGATTGGACCTTGTTTTCACACAAATGGACCCAGAATCATGTGAAATTGTGCTTCGTGCAACATAATTCTGGGTGCCATTTACAAACCATAAGTGCTAATGACTCCATTCCTTTTTGTGGTTGTAGGGGCTGTTGATTGGAGTACACTAAAACAAACCTGATCTCTCTAGGACATTCAGAAGCCAAGTTATAAGCCCACAAATGTGTAACTGGACTACTTCTTTAAATTGACACCAGATCCGGTGACCTTTGGGACATGGTTTGACCCCCTATAGGAATGTGCGATCATCATGAAACGTTCAGATCGCTTACAACTCAATAGAATCTACCTTCTTGTAACGTTTCAGCCTGAATGGACCTTGTTTTCACACAAATGGACCCAGAATGATGTGAAATTGTGCTTCGTGCAAAATAATTCTGGGTGCCATTTACAAACCATAAGTGCTAATGACTCCATTCCTTTTTGTGGTTGTAGGGGCTGTTGGTTGGAGTACATTAAAACAAACCTGATCTATCTAGGACATTCAGAAGCCTAGTTATAAGCCCACAAATGTGTAACTGGACTACTTCTTTAAATTGACACCAGATCCGGTGACCTTTGGGACATGGTTTGACCCCCTTAGGAAAGTGCTATCATCATGAAACGTTCTGATCACTTACAACTCAATAGATTCTACCTTCCTGTAGCATTTCAGCCTGATTGGACCTTGTTTTCACACAAATGGACCCAGAATGATGTGAAATTGTGCTTCGTGCAACATATTTCTGGGTGCCATTTACAAACCATAAGTGCTAATGACTCCATTCCTTTTTGTGGTTGTAGGGGCTGTTGATTGGAGTACATTAAAACAAACCTGATCTCTCTAGGACATTCAGAAGCCAAGTTATAAGCCCACAAATGTGTAACTGGACTACTTCTTTAAATTGACACCAGAGCCGGTGACCTTTGGGACATGGTTTGACCCCCTTAGGAAAGTGCTATCATCATGAAATGTTCATATCACTTACAACTCAATAGATTCTACCTTCCTGTAACGTTTCAGCCTGTTTGGACCTTGTTTTCACACAAATGAACCCAGAATGATGTGAAATTGTGCTTCGTGCAACATAATTCTGGGTGCCATTTAAAAACCATAAGTGCTAATTACTCCATTCCTTTTTGAGGTTGTAGGGGCTGTTGATTGGAGTACACTAAAACAAACCTGATCTCTCTAGGACATTCAGAAGCCAAGTTATAAGCCCACAAATGTGTAACTGGACTACTTCTTTAAATTGACACCAGATCCGGTGACCTTTGGGACATGGTTTGACCCCCTATAGGAATGTGCGATCATCATGAAACGTTCAGATCACTTACAACTCAATAGATTCTACCTTCTTGTAACGTTTCAGCCTGATTGGACCTTGTTTTCACACAAATGGACCCAGAATGATGTGAAATTGTGCTTCGTGCAACATAATTCTGGGTGCCATTTACAAACCATAAGTGCTAATGACTTCATTCATTTTTGTGGTTGTATGGGCTGTTGGTTGGAGTACATTAAAATAAACCTGATCTCTCTAGGACATTCAGAAGCCAAGTTATAAGCCCACAAATGTGTAACTGGACTACTTCTTTAAATTGACACCAGATCCGGTGACCTTTGGGACATGGTTTGACCCCCTTAGGAAAGTGCTATCATCATGAAACGTTCTGATCACTTACAACTCAATAGATTCTACCTTCCTGTAGCATTTCAGCCTGATTGGACCTTGTTTTCACACAAATGGACCCAGAATGATGTGAAATTGTGCTTCGTGCAACATATTTCTGGGTGCCATTTACAAACCATAAGTGCTAATGACTCCATTCCTTTTTGTGGTTGTAGGGGCTGTTGATTGGAGTACATTAAAACAAACCTGATCTCTCTAGGACATTCAGAAGCCAAGTTATAAGCCCACAAATGTGTAACTGGACTACTTCTTTAAATTGACACCAGAGCCGGTGACCTTTGGGACATGGTTTGACCCCCTTAGGAAAGTGCTATCATCATGAAATGTTCATATCACTTACAACTCAATAGATTCTACCTTCCTGTAACGTTTCAGCCTGTTTGGACCTTGTTTTCACACAAATGAACCCAGAATGATGTGAAATTGTGCTTCGTGCAACATAATTCTGGGTGCCATTTAAAAACCATAAGTGCTAATTACTCCATTCCTTTTTGAGGTTGTAGGGGCTGTTGATTGGAGTACACTAAAACAAACCTGATCTCTCTAGGACATTCAGAAGCCAAGTTATAAGCCCACAAATGTGTAACTGGACTACTTCTTTAAATTGACACCAGATCCGGTGACCTTTGGGACATGGTTTGACCCCCTATAGGAATGTGCGATCATCATGAAACGTTCAGATCACTTACAACTCAATAGATTCTACCTTCTTGTAACGTTTCAGCCTGATTGGACCTTGTTTTCACACAAATGGACCCAGAATGATGTGAAATTGTGCTTCGTGCAACATAATTCTGGGTGCCATTTACAAACCATAAGTGCTAATGACTTCATTCATTTTTGTGGTTGTATGGGCTGTTGGTTGGAGTACATTAAAATAAACCTGATCTCTCTAGGACATTCAGAAGCCAAGTTATAAGCCCACAAATGTGTAACTGGACTACTTCTTTAAATTGACACCAGATCCGGTGACCTTTGGGACATGGTTTGACCGCCTTAGGAAAGTGCTATCATCATGAAACGTTCAGATCACTTACAAGTCAATAGATTCTACCTTCCTGTAACGTTTCAGCCTGATTGGACCTTGTTTTCACACAAATGAACCCAGAATGATGTCAAATTGTGCTTAGTGCAGCATAATTCTGGGTGCCATTTAAAAACCATAAGTGCTAATGACTCCATTCCTTTTTGAGGTTGTAGGGGATGTTGATTGGAGTACACTAAAACAAACCTGATCTCTCTAGGACATTCAGAAGCCAAGTTATAAGCCCACAAATGTGTAACTGGACTACTTCTTTAAATTGACACCAGATCCGGTGACCTTTGGGACATGGTTTGACCCCCTATAGGAATGTGCGATCATCATGAAACGTTCAGATCACTTACAACTCAATAGATTCTACCTTCTTGTAACGTTTCAGCCTGATTGGACCTTGTTTTCACACAAATGGACCCAGAATGATGTGAAATTGTGCTTCGTGCAACATAATTCTGGGTGCTATTTACAAACCATAAGTGCTAATGACTCCATTCCTTTTTGTGGTTGTAGGGGCTGTTGGTTGGAGTACATTAAAATAAACCTGATCTCTCTAGGACATTCAGAAGCCAAGTTATAAGCCCACAAATGTGTAACTGGACTACTTCTTTAAATTGACACCAGATCCGGTGACCTTTGGGACATGGTTTGACCCCCTTAGGAAAGTGCTATCATCATGAAACGTTCTGATCACTTATAACTCAATAGATTCTACCTTCCTGTAGCATTTCAGCCTGATTGGACCTTGTTTTCACACAAATGGACCCAGAATGATGTGAAATTGTGCTTCGTGCAACATATTTCTGGGTGCCATTTACAAACCATAAGTGCTAATGACTCCATTCCTTTTTGTGGTTGTAGGGGCTGTTGATTGGAGTACATTAAAAAAACCTGATCTCTCTAGGACATTCAGAAGCCAAGTTATAAGCCCACAAATGTGTAACTGGACTACTTCTTTAAATTGACACCAGATCCGGTGACCTTTGGGACATGGTTTGAACCCCTTAGGAAAGTGCTATCATCATGAAACGTTCAGATCACTTACAACTCAATAGATTCTACCTTCTTGTAGCGTTTCAGCCTGATTGGACCTTGTTTTCACACAAATGAACCCAGAATGATGTGAAATTGTGCTTCGTGCAACATAATTCTGGGTGCCATTTACAAACCTTAAGTGATAATGACTCCATTCCTTTTTTTGGTTGTAGGGGCTGTTGATTGGAGTACACTAAAACAAACCTGATCTCTCTAGGACATTCAGAAGCCAAGTTATAAGCCCACAAATGTGTAACTGGACTACTTCTTTAAATTGACACCAGATCTGGTGACCTTTGGGACATGGTTTGACCCCCTTAGGAAAGTGCTATCATCATGAAACGTTCAGATCACTTACAACTCAATAGATTCTACCTTCCTGTAACGTTTCAGCCTGATTGGACCTTGTTTTCATACAAATGAACCCAGAATGATGTGAAATTGTGCTTCGTGCAACATAATTCTGGGTGCCATTTACAAACCATAAGTGCTAATGACTCCGATCCTTTTTGTGGTTGTAGGGGCTGTTGATTGGAGAACACTAAAACAAAACCTAACCTCTCTAGGACATTCAGAAGCCAAGTTATAAGCCCACAAAGGTGTAACTGGACTACTTCTTTAAAGTGACACCAGGCCCGGTGACCTTTGGGACATGGTTTGACCCCCTATAGGAATGAGCGATCATCTTGAAACGTTCAGATCACTTACAACTCAATAGATTCTACCTTCCTGTAACGTTTCAGCCTGATTGGACCTTGTTTTCACACAAATGAACCCAGAATGATGTGAAATTGTGCTTCGTGCAACATAATTCTGGGTGCATTTAAAAACCATAAGTGCTAATTACTCCATTCCTTTTTGAGGTTGTAGGGGCTGTTGATTGGAGTACACTAAAACAAACCTGATCTCTCTAGGACATTCAGAAGCCAAGTTATAAGCCCACAAATGTGTAACTGGACTACTTCTTTAAATTGACACCAGATCCGGTGACCTTTGGGACATGGTTTGACCCCCTATAGGAATGTGCGATCATCATGAAACGTTCAGATCACTTACAACTCAATAGATTCTACCTTCTTGTAACGTTTCAGCCTGATTGGACCTTGTTTTCACACAAATGGACCCAGAATGATGTGAAATTGTGCTTCGTGCAACATAATTCTGGGTGCTATTTACAAACCATAAGTGCTAATGACTCCATTCCTTTTTGTGGTTGTAAGGGCTGTTGGTTGGAGTACATTAAAATAAACCTGATCTCTCTAGGACATTCAGAAGCCAAGTTATAAGCCCGCAAATGTGTAACTGGACTACTTCTTTAAATTGACACCAGATCCGGTGACCTTTGGGACATGGTTTGACCCCCTTAGGAAAGTGCTATCATCATGAAACGTTCTGATCACTTACAACTCAATAGATTCTACCTTCCTGTAGCATTTCAGCCTGATTGGACCTTGTTTTCACACAAATGGACCCAGAATGATGTGAAATTGTGCTTCGTGCAACATATTTCTGGGTGCCATTTAGAAACCATAAGTGCTAATGACTCCATTCCTTTTTGTGGTTGTAGGGGCTGTTGATTGGAGTACATTAAAACAAACCTGATCTCTCTAGGACATTCAGAAGCCAAGTTATAAGCCCACAAATGTGTAACTGGACTACTTCTTTAAAGGAGACATAACATGCATTTAAATTATTCCTTTTTTGCAGCTAAATCATTCAGTTGGTGTCTAAAAATAGTGAAACAGCCTTTCTTTGGTCAGATTTCCTCATTAATGTTGATCTAAAGACCCCTCCTTTACCCCTATTCTGAGCACACGGTCAGCATGAGCCGTTCTAGGTACTGTCTCTTTAAATCTGGAAGAAGCACTGAAACTCCGCCCCTTCTTCTGAGCAGGAGCGGAGGGGGTGACTCCAGTCTTACATTTTAGTAGTTTTTTTTAGAGAAAACGCTATTTAGCATATCTGAACCTTTGTGACAGCATTTTTTTGACATGTCGGGAGATTTGTCTATCCAGCCGTACATGTTTGAGCCAGAGTCCGACCCTGAGCAACAAGACAATGAAGAGAATGATTCTGACCAACCACGGCTACAAATGCATGTAAACCAATGGTATATCACTAGCACTTAATTACTATTTATTCGTTTATTCATCGTCCTCCTGCGCACTGAAACCACTGTGAAGAAAATCCTCTTGGGCGCTTTCTGTAGCACTTCTCTAACCATTCCTTCATTAGACTTTTATTTAATGTGGTTTTAGGTGTACATGTGGGAACTGCTCTACAATGCCCACTGAGATAGAAAATCTATGCTGTAAAGAAATTCCTAAGGTCAGTGTGTTTTACAATAAAACCTAAATCTATTTTACTTTCATTCTAAATAAAATATAACTTATTAGGTTAAAGCCAGAATGGATGAAGTATCAAGCACAATGACATGCATGGTGGATCATCCAGGGTTAGAGCCTGTCTGCCTCAATGTGTATTCACTGCAGAATGCAATAAATGTTTACAAGGCCCAGTTTGGACCCTTACGTCTAAGAGGAATTGTACAGTAAAAAAAAAGCTTTTATTGGTTCTTCATATACAAATATTATTTAAAAAAATCTCACAGCAAATACGTAAATCCAAAGCAAAAAAAAAAAAAAAAACACTATAGTAGTGTTAATGGACATTTGTTAATGTCTTCTCTTTCTGTTACAGTCGTTACAGGTACTGTTCATACAGATGCTTTGTTTCCTGGTGCTGGGGATATCTGGGCCGCAATGTTCGTGTCGTCCTGCCGTCTTGTGTTGTGCTCAGGATACGGCAGGAGTTTCCAGATGATGAGGGGCGTTATGTTGGCTTCAAACCGGTGCTGGGTTGAAGCGGGAAACATAGGCCGAGACAACTGTTGTCTTCTCTGGTCTGGTGTACTCAGATGAGAGGGTTGGTGGGATGTTAATCTTTGCTACCTCATCGACAAATGGAGTTGGGTCAGGGAAAACTTGTTCAAAGACCAGCTGCATGATGTCATCCACGTATTCTGCAATGACCCAAACAGTATTGACATTTGTTTTTACATGCAAGTTATTGAATGTAGTATGTAGTAGTATGTTCTTTTGCACTGCTGTTTATAATGGTGTTTTTGGTTGTGTTTTTAGTCATTATTTATTTTATTTATAATTTCATTTTGCTGCTGGTTTTTCAGATTTTTGTAAAATTTTCAATAAAAAACGGAAAATAAAATGAATCAATTTATTGTTTTCCAGTTATCATATTAGAGAGCAATGCAGTTGAACTTACTAAATGTTGGAGCTGTTTTGATTGGCCTTGCTGTTGCTTCTCCCTTCTTGAACTTTGGAAAACACAGCCTGAACATATGCTGGCCAGACGAGGTAGTAGCGGTCAGACGCTGGCCATTTTCGTTGAAGTGCAGCGCTGCCAGAAAAAGCCTGAAAGACAAAATGGATATTCTCTAATTTATTAAGACATTTTTCTTTTTATACAGCATTCTGAATAAAAAGAAAATTAATTAATTAACTTGTCATGCTGCCATCTAGTGATGTGAGTGGGGATGTGTTTTAGATTTGAAATGATAATGACACTCTCTTTCCTGGTAGTGTTTTGTCTTTGTACAGCATTTTATCATACTTTTGATTACCTGCACAGCATTCCCAAGAAAGGGTAGTGTGAGTGTTTTGGTGCAAACTGCAAAATCACACTGTGGAAGGCTTCTATGGCTGATGTCTGCAAGTGAGGGCTTAGCTTTTCTACATCCTTCAGAATCCTCTTTGTGGTCCACAGGTTCTCCAGTCTGCAGAATGCTGGTGTTGCTATAAAAGAAAAGTAATAATAAACTGACAGCCTAATTAGATTAATTATTCATAATACAATCCCCACCTGGTTTTAACCATTTGCTTTTATCTCTCGACGTGCGTTGTGGATGTAAACACCGAGGGAAAACTGGATCATCATGCGAGTGAATGTTCTGCACATGGTTTAAGATGGAGGTCCACTTAGCCACTCTTTCCTGTGGAGTTGAAGATGAAGCAGCAGTCCAGTAAATGTGATTCTTCAGGCTGCGAAGCCACCTGCTCAGTTCAGCGCAGTCTTTGTTTTGTGCAATCTTTGTCATCTTTTTGGATAACCCTTATCAAAAAGAAAGTAGTAAAGAACACAAGACACCAAATACTTTCATTATTATAAATCCAGGGTCATTAAAAAGTCCTTATATAACCAAGTCAACCTAAATACAGTCAAAAATACCTTTTTGGATATGCCACACATCGTAGTAGTGGGTGATCTTGGCCACTTGTCTCAGGTACTTCTGGACTTGAGGATGGCGGTCAGTAACAACACAGTCCAAAGATATATTGTGTTCATTTAAGACACCTAGACTGCGTTTCAGACCCTCAAGCTCCATGTAGTAACTTCCACCAACTTCATTGCTCTGCTTGAGCAAAATAAACATTATTAATTAATTGCAATATGAATTAAAAATTATTTTGTGGATCTCTAGCAGATAATAACTTCTTGAAACATTTCTCATCACTGCACAAACCTGAACGAGTTGCAAATCCACTATCCTCTGGCTCCTCAGATCCATCATGGTATAACTGCCATACTTCGCAGAGTGACCTTTTAGAAGCACAATGTGAATTTAACTAATTAGATAAAATTTATAGTTACAGCAAAATCAAATAAAGGATAATTATTTACCTGGAGAGTCAGCCCTCATGTCACCACCAAGTATGGCAGGTTGTTGATTTAGCTCCTCCATCATGCCATCCTGTGCTGACTTCCACGCATGTACAATAGCTGGCTCAATATACAGTCTTGCATGCCGTCGGAATGTGAAGTGGTGGAACATTTGAAGTTTCATTGCCTGGAAAATCTAAGGAAACACAAAACATTATGTCTAAATATATACCATATTTTGGAAGTTTATATTGTGATGGAAGTTAGTTATTCATTACTTTTTCCAATTTGAAGAATGATCCACCGTTTGAATAAACAGCAACAGAAAGTTGAAGATTCCCCACTGGAGTACCTCCATGTAATGGCTGACTATTCCATTTTCTAAGATAATCACAGTGGAGACATCGCTGCTCGACAGTCAGAAAAGTGCCAGTTCTTCTGGTCTGCACCCTTGTTGCTCGTTGACACACAGGGCATTTCTCAAACAGTTCCAAAAGGCATTTCTCATATACTATATAGGTATTCACACTGTATGCTGGAACTGATGTGTCCTTTCTAGAGTGGATATAAAACAAATAATTAATGAATAATTTGTGAATGTATCTGAAAGAATATAAATAAATGCTGGTGCTGTATAGCTTACGTGTGTTCAGTGATGTCCGTCAAAGCACTTATTGATGCCAGAGGGTCATATGTTTTATCTTGTGGGCTTGGGATGTTCATTGAACTACTGCCTTCTAAAGTGTCGTCAGCGTCTGTGGTCTCATCCAAACAAGGTCTCTTTATAGGTGTGATATGTTCTTCTGGTATAGCAGACAAATGTTGGCGCTTCACTGGTGTGGAGGTCACAAAATGTGTGGTGTGAAGAGAGCCTGTTGTTGAAGTACCAGCTACAACTTCAGAGAAATCCATGCTTGTCTGTGTGCCTTACAGTGAAAAATAAATTAACAATACTGCCAACTTTGTTTGCTTAACTACATTTCTTACAGAAATTTGCTAGCATGGCAGTGTAAACATTTAACTTACCTATACTTCTGAAATGTGGCCCTAGAGTTTTCAGTGAGAGTTGGGTTCCAACTGCACGCATCTGTGGTTTCGTCTGACAGCCTGAACTGGTAAAAGATGGCTTCTGTGTCCTTGGTGTTGGGAGCTGGAAATGAAATAGTGCATTTTTAATTGCATTGTAACATGTGCAATAACAGTACAGTACAGATGATTGTTTAATAACACAATCAATTTTTATAAATTATAATAATTTGGTATTTCTGCTATGCATCTTACATCAAATGAAGTCACTTGTACACTGCCACTTTTTCCACTCATAACATTCAGCTACATCTGAAACTGTTTGACTTCATTGCAGAGCAAAGCTCACCTGTGATGTCTTCTCATTAAATGACCTAGTTCTCGGATTTGACATTACTGATCACACAACGTGATGTAGATACACGTAGGACACGAAAAATAAGCTTAAAGTAGCATCTTTGACACAACTTGTCAGACATTTTTGTCCAAAAACACAGAATAGAGGAGGTTTAGTGTTTTTACATAGGCCCTACAGTGTGCATTTCAGAAGGAATATGAAAAAATGGTTTAAACTTCGTTTTAGGATCGGTTTGATTGTAAATACACACGGAAAATATGCTTTCTTGACAATCCTTGTCATTGTTTTGGGATGAAAACGTGAATATAAAAATAATACACGCGCATTTACACCAAAATACCGGTGAATCCGGGTCAACGCATGCGTTCCGTTAGTGGTTCTGGAGCTTTTGGGTCGCAGCCTGATAGCAGCGCTGCTAAACAATGCGATAATCTCACGGTGGGCAAGCAAAATATAAAACGTGTTTAGCTGTCCATGAGATGTAAATGGCAGTCCCTTACCCCTGTTTAATACAGGATGCACAATGCAAAACTTTGATCGACTTCTAATTTACAGTACATAATATTGGTGCACAAGAGAAACATCAGCTCTAAATGCTAAATTAGCATTTAGCTAGCTTAACGACCACATGGTGCTAACAAAAGCAATCGGCATGCCCTAAGGCTATTAAAATGGTTGGAGTTCACAAAAGGAAAGTAGTAAATTAACTTTGCAGTCAGTTATTAATTATATCAAGCTTACCTCTTTGCTGGTGTGTCCATCATCCCCATACTCAGTGGGAACTGAGCCCTCAATGAGTCGAAGCCTTTGGGCTAGTCCTTCTCTGTACTGCAGTAGGTTGGTGAAGCACTCGTATTTAAAGTGCTTTGAGCAAACAAAAAGTACTTTACGCACAGAAGATGGGACATTACCATGAAAAATAAAATTCAACCAGGCAATTCTAACTTCTTCTGATGCAGGAGGACGGTGTAAACACTCGTGTGGATGAGTACATCCATAGACAGAGCATTTCAAGTTATCTAACCGTGGTTTTGGCATTATTCACTCTGGACTACAACTGTCCTAGCGAGGGAAAAAAAATGGCGGCTTTACTTTCTGTGTAGCCAGAGAGCCATGACCATATTTGGTAGTTATCCGGACTAAATTAATTACTGACGTCACTGATAATGTAAAAACTGAACGGGTGGACAAATATGCCCAAAACTTAATTATTAAATATCTAAATAGCAACTCCAGTGAATAATATAAGCCTTTTTGCTCACTTAGACACTTAAAATGTGAAACACACTGTGTTAATGGATAAAAAAGTGGGTTTTTCATGTTATGTCTCCTTTAAATTGACACCAGATCCGGTGACCTTTGGGACATGGTTTGAACCCCTTAGGAAAGTGCTATCATCATGAAACGTTCAGATCACTTACAACTCAATAGATTCTACCTTCTTGTAGCGTTTCAGCCTGATTGGACCTTGTTTTCACACAAATGGACCCAGAATGATGTGAAATTGTGCTTCGTGCAACATAATTCTGGGTGCCATTTACAAACCTTAAGTGATAATGACTCCATTCCTTTTTTTGGTTGTAGGGGCTGTTGATTGGAGTACACTAAAACAAACCTGATCTCTCTAGGACATTCAGAAGCCAAGTTATAAGCCCACAAATGTGTAACTGGACTACTTCTTTTAATTGACACCAGATCTGGTGACCTTTGGGACATGGTTTGACCCCCTTAGGAAAGTGCTATCATCATGAAACGTTCAGATCACTTACAACTCAATAGATTCTACCTTCCTGTAACGTTTCAGCCTGATTGGACCTTGTTTTCATACAAATGAACCCAGAATGATGTGAAATTGTGCTTCGTGCAACATAATTCTGGGTGCCATTTACAAACCATAAGTGCTAATGACTCCATTCCTTTTTGTGGTTGTAGGGGCTGTTGATTGGAGAACACTAAAACAAAACCTAACCTCTCTAGGACATTCAGAAGCCAAGTTATAAGCCCACAAAGGTGTAACTGGACTACTTCTTTAAAGTGACACCAGGCCCGGTGACCTTTGGGACATGGTTTGACCCCCTATAGGAATGAGCGATCATCTTGAAACGTTCAGATCACTTACAACTCAATAGATTCTACCTTCCTGTAACGTTTCAGCCTGATTGGACCTTGTTTTCACACAAATGAACCCAGAATGATGTGAAATTGTGCTTCGTGCAACATAATTCTGGGTGCATTTAAAAACCATAAGTGCTAATTACTCCATTCCTTTTTGAGGTTGTAGGGGCTGTTGATTGGAGTACACTAAAACAAACCTGATCTCTCTAGGACATTCAGAAGCCAAGTTATAAGCCCACAAATATGTAACTGGACTACTTCTTTAAATTGACACCAGATCCGGTGACCTTTGGGACATAGTTTGACCCCCTATAGGAATGTGCGATCATCATGAAACGTTCAGATCACTTACAACTCAATAGATTCTACCTTCTTGTAACGTTTCAGCCTGATTGGACCTTGTTTTCACACAAATGGACCCAGAATGATGTGAAATTGTGCTTCGTGCAACATAATTCTGGGTGCCATTTACAAACCATAAGTGCTAATGACTTCATTCCTTTTTGTGGTTGTAGGGGCTGTTGGTTGGAGTACATTAAAATAAACCTGATCTCTCTAGGACATTCAGAAGCCAAGTTATAAGCCCACAAATGTGTAACTGGACTACTTCTTTAAATTGACACCAGATCCGGTGACCTTTGGGACATAGTTTGACCCCCTATAGGAATGTGCGATCATCATGAAACGTTCAGATCACTTACAAGTCAATAGATTCTACCTTCCTGTAACGTTTCAGCCTGATTGGACCTTGTTTTCACACAAATGAACCCAGAATGATGTCAAATTGTGCTTAGTGCAGCATAATTCTGGGTGCCATTTAAAAACCATAAGTGCTAATGACTCCATTCCTTTTTGAGGTTGTAGGGGATGTTGATTGGAGTACACTAAAACAAACCTGATCTCTCTAGGACATTCAGAAGCCAAGTTATAAGCCCACAAATGTGTAACTGGACTACTTCTTTAAATTGACACCAGATCCGGTGACCTTTGGGACATGGTTTGACCCCCTATAGGAATGTGCGATCATCATGAAACGTTCAGATCACTTACAACTCAATAGATTCTACCTTCTTGTAACGTTTCAGCCTGATTGGACCTTGTTTTCACACAAATGGACCCAGAATGATGTGAAATTGTGCTTCGTGCAACATAATTCTGGGTGCCATTTACAAACCATAAGTGCTAATGACTCCATTCCTTTTTGTGGTTGTAGGGGCTGTTGGTTGGAGTACATTAAAATAAACCTGATCTCTCTAGGACATTCAGAAGCCAAGTTATATGCCCACAAATGTGTAACTGGACTACTTCTTTAAATTGACACCAGATCCGGTGACCTTTGGGACATGGTTTGACCCCCTTAGGAAAGTGCTATCATCATGAAACGTTCAGATCACTTACAACTCAATAGATTCTACCTTCCTGTAACGTTTCAGCCTGATTGGACCTTGTTTTCACACAAATGGACCCAGAATGATGTCAAATTGTGCTTAGTGCAGCATAATTCTGGGTGCCATTTAAAAACCATAAGTGCTAATGACTCCATTCCTTTTTGAGGTTGTAGGGGATGTTGATTGGAGTACACTAAAACAAACCTGATCTCTCTAGGACATTCAGAAGCCAAGTTATAAGCCCACAAATGTGTAACTGGACTACTTCTTTAAATTGACACCAGATCCGGTGACCTTTGGGACATGGTTTGACCCCCTTAGCAAAGTGCTATCATCATGAAACGTTCAGATCACTTACAACTCAATAGATTCTACCTTCCTGTAACGTTTCAGCCTGATTGGACCTTGTTTTCACACAAATGGACCCAGAATGATGTGAAATTGTGCTTCGTGCAACATAATTCTGGGTGCCATTTACAAACCATAAGTGCTAATGACTCCATTCCTTTTTGTGGATGTAGGGGCTGTTGATTGGAGTACACTAAAACAAACCTGATCTCTCTAGGACATTCAGAAGCCAAGTTATAAGCCCACAAATGTGTAACTGGACTACTTCTTTAAATTGACACCAGATCCGGTGACCTTTGGGACATGGTTTGACCCCCTTAGGAAAGTTCTATCATCATGAAACGTTCAGATCACTTACAACTCAATAGATTCTACCTTCCTGTAGCGTTTCAGCCTGATTGGACCTTGTTTTCACACAAATGGACCCAGAATGATGTGAAATTGTGCTTCGTGCAACATAATTCTGGGTGCCATTTACAAACCATAAGTGCTAATGACTCCATTCCTTTTTGTGGTTGTAGGGGCTGTTGACTGGAGTACACTTGAACAAACCTGATCTCTCTAGGACATTCAGAAGCCAAGTTATAAGCCCACAAATGTATAACTGGACTACTTCTTTAAATTGACACCAGATCCGGTGACCTTTGGGACATGGTTTGACCCCCTTAGGAAAGTGCTATCATCATGAAACGTTCAGATCACTTACAACTCAATAGATTCTACCTTCCTGTAGCATTTCAGCCTGATTGGACCTTGTTTTCACACAAATGGACCCAGAATGATGTGAAATTGTGCTTCGTGCAACATATTTCTGGGTGCCATTTACAAACCATAAGTGCTAATGACTCCATTCCTTTTTTTGGTTGTAGGGGCTGTTGATTGGAGTACACTAAAACAAACCTGCTCTCTCTAGGACATTCAGAAGCCAAGTTATAAGCCCACAAATGTGTAACTGGACTACTTCTTTAAATTGACACCAGATCTGGTGACCTTTGGGACATGGTTTGACCCCCTTAGGAAAGTGCTATCATCATGAAACGTTCAGATCACTTACAACTCAATAGATTCTACCTTCCTGTAACGTTTCAGCCTGATTGGACCTTGTTTTCATACAAATGAACCCAGAATGATGTGAAATTGTGCTTCGTGCAACATATTTCTGGGTGCCATTTACAAACCATAAGTGCTAATGACTCCATTCCTTTTTGTGGTTGTAGGGGCTGTTGATTGGAGAACACTAAAACAAAACCTAACCTCTCTAGGACATTCAGAAGCCAAGTTATAAGCCCACAAAGGTGTAACTGGACTACTTCTTTAAAGTGACACCAGGCCCGGTGACCTTTGGGACATGGTTTGACCCCCTATAGGAATGAGCGATCATCTTGAAACGTTCAGATCACTTACAACTCAATAGATTCTACCTTCCTGTAACGTTTCAGCCTGATTGGACCTTGTTTTCACACAAATGAACCCAGAATGATGTGAAATTGTGCTTCGTGCAACATAATTCTGGGTGCCATTTAAAAACCATAAGTGCTAATTACTCCATTCCTTTTTGAGGTTGTAGGGGCTGTTGATTGGAGTACACTAAAACAAACCTGATCTCTCTAGGACATTCAGAAGCCAAGTTATAAGCCCACAAATGTGTAACTGGACAACTTCTTTAAATTGACACCAGATCCGGTGACCTTTGGGACATGGTTTGACCCCCTATAGGAATGTGCGATCATCATGAAACGTTCAGATCACTTACAACTCAATAGATTCTACCTTCTTGTAACGTTTCAGCCTGATTGGACCTTGTTTTCACACAAATGGACCCAGAATGATGTGAAATTGTGCTTCGTGCAACATAATTCTGGGTGCCATTTACAAACCATAAGTGCTAATGACTTCATTCCTTTTTGTGGTTGTAGGGGCTGTTGGTTGGAGTACATTAAAATAAACCTGATCTCTCTAGGACATTCAGAAGCCAAGTTATAAGCCCACAAATGTGTAACTGGACTACTTCTTTAAATTGACACCGGATCCGGTGACCTTTGGGACATGGTTTGACCCCCTTAGGAAAGTGCTATCATCATGAAACGTTCAGATCACTTACAAGTCAATAGATTCTACCTTCCTGTAACGTTTCAGCCTGATTGGACCTTGTTTTCACACAAATGAACCCAGAATGATGTCAAATTGTGCTTAGTGCAGCATAATTCTGGGTGCCATTTAAAAACCATAAGTGCTAATGACTCCAATCCTTTTTGAGGTTGTAGGGGATGTTGATTGGAGTACACTAAAACAAACCTGATCTCTCTAGGACATTCAGAAGCCAAGTTATAAGCCCACAAATGTGTAACTGGACTACTTCTTTAAATTGACACCGGATCCGGTGACCTTTGGGACATGGTTTGACCCCCTTAGGAAAGTGCTATCATCATGAAACGTTCAGATCACTTACAAGTCAATAGATTCTACCTTCCTGTAACGTTTCAGCCTGATTGGACCTTGTTTTCACACAAATGAACCCAGAATGATGTCAAATTGTGCTTAGTGCAGCATAATTCTGGGTGCCATTTAAAAACCATAAGTGCTAATGACTCCATTCCTTTTTGAGGTTGTAGGGGATGTTGATTGGAGTACACTAAAACAAACCTGATCTCTCTAGGACATTCAGAAGCCAAGTTATAAGCCCACAAATGTGTAACTGGACTACTTCTTTAAATTGACACCAGATCCGGTGACCTTTGGGACATGGTTTGACCCCCTATAGGAATGTGCGATCATCATGAAACGTTCAGATCACTTACAACTCAATAGATTCTACCTTCTTGTAACGTTTCAGCCTGATTGGACCTTGCTTTCACACAAATGGACCCAGAATGATGTGAAATTGTGCTTCGTGCAACATAATTCTGGGTGCCATTTACAAACCATAAGTGCTAATGACTCCATTCCTTTTTGTGGTTGTAGGGGCTGTTGGTTGGAGTACAATAAATAAACCTGATCTCTCTAGGACATTCAGAAGCCAAGTTATAAGCCCACAAATGTGTAACTGGACTACTTCTTTAAATTGACACCAGATCCGGTGACCTTTGGGACATGGTTTGACCCCCTTAGGAAAGTGCTATCATCATGAAACGTTCAGATCACTTACAACTCAATAGATTCTACCTTCCTGTAACGTTTCAGCCTGATTGGACCTTGTTTTCACACAAATGGACCCAGAATGATGTCAAATTGTGCTTAGTGCAGCATAATTCTGGGTGCCATTTAAAAACCATAAGTGCTAATGACTCCATTCCTTTTTGTGGATGTAGGGGCTGTTGATTGGAGTACACTAAAACAAACCTGATCTCTCTAGGACATTCAGAAGCCAAGTTATAAGCCCACAAATGTGTAACTGGACTACTTCTTTAAATTGACACCAGATCCGGTGACCTTTGGGACATGGTTTGACCCCCTTAGGAAAGTTCTATCATCATGAAACGTTCAGATCACTTACAACTCAATAGATTCTACCTTCCTGTAGCGTTTCAGCCTGATTGGACCTTGTTTTCACACAAATGGACCCAGAATGATGTGAAATTGTGCTTCGTGCAACATAATTCTGGGTGCCATTTACAAACCATAAGTGCTAATGACTCCATTCCTTTTTGTGGTTGTAGGGGCTGTTGACTGGAGTACACTTAAACAAACCTGATCTCTCTAGGACATTCAGAAGCCAAGTTATAAGCCCACAAATGTGTAACTGGACTACTTCTTTAAATTGACACCAGATCCGGTGACCTTTGGGACATGGTTTGACCCCCTTAGGAAAGTGCTATCATCATGAAACGTTCTGATCACTTACAACTCAATAGATTCTACCTTCCTGTAGCATTTCAGCCTGATTGGACCTTGTTTTCACACAAATGGACCCAGAATGATGTGAAATTGTGCTTCGTGCAACATATTTCTGGGTGCCATTTACAAACCATAAGTGCTAATGACTCCATTCCTTTTTGTGGTTGTAGGGGCTGTTGATTGGAGTACATTAAAACAAACCTGATCTCTCTAGGACATTCAGAAGCCAAGTTATAAGCCCACAAATGTGTAACTGGACTACTTCTTTAAATTGACACCAGATCCGGTGACCTTTGGGACATGGTTTGACCCCCTTAGGAAAGTGCTATCATCATGAAACGTTCAGATCACTTACAACTCAATAGATTCTACCTTCTTGTAGCGTTTCAGCCTGATTGGACCTTGTTTTCACACAAATGGACCCAGAATGATGTGAAATTGTGCTTCGTGCAACATAATTCTGGGTGCCATTTACAAACCTTAAGTGATAATGACTCCATTCCTTTTTTTGGTTGTAGGGGCTGTTGATTGGAGTACACTAAAACAAACCTGATCTCTCTAGGACATTCAGAAGCCAAGTTATAAGCCCACAAATGTGTAACTGGACTACTTCTTTAAATTGACACCAGATCTGGTGACCTTTGGGACATGGTTTGACCCCCTTAGGAAAGTGCTATCATCATGAAACGTTCAGATCACTTACAACTCAATAGATTCTACCTTCCTGTAACGTTTCAGCCTGATTGGACCTTGTTTTCATACAAATGAACCCAGAATGATGTGAAATTGTGCTTCGTGCAACATAATTCTGGGTGCCATTTACAAACCATAAGTGCTAATGACTCCATTCCTTTTTGTGGTTGTAGGGGCTGTTGATTGGAGAACACTAAAACAAAACCTAACCTCTCTAGGACATTCAGAAGCCAAGTTATAAGCCCACAAAGGTGTAACTGGACTACTTCTTTAAAGTGACACCAGGCCCGGTGACCTTTGGGACATGGTTTGACCCCCTATAGGAATGAGCGATCATCTTGAAACGTTCAGATCACTTACAACTCAATAGATTCTACCTTCCTGTAACGTTTCAGCCTGATTGGACCTTGTTTTCACACAAATGAACCCAGAATGATGTGAAATTGTGCTTCGTGCAACATAATTCTGGGTGCCATTTAAAAACCATAAGTGCTAATTACTCCATTCCTTTTTGAGGTTGTAGGGGCTGTTGATTGGAGTACACTAAAACAAACCTGATCTCTCTAGGACATTCAGAAGCCAAGTTATAAGCCCACAAATGTGTAACTGGACTACTTCTTTAAATTGACACCAGATCCGGTGACCTTTGGGACATGGTTTGACCCCCTATAGGAATGTGCGATCATCATGAAACGTTCAGATCACTTACAACTCAATAGATTCTACCTTCTTGTAACGTTTCAGCCTGATTGGACCTTGTTTTCACACAAATGGACCCAGAATGATGTGAAATTGTGCTTCGTGCAACATAATTCTGGGTGCCATTTACAAACCATAAGTGCTAATGACTTCATTCCTTTTTGTGGTTGTAGGGGCTGTTGGTTGGAGTACATTAAAATAAACCTGATCTCTCTAGGACATTCAGAAGCAAAGTTATAAGCCCACAAATGTGTAACTGGACTACTTCTTTAAATTGACACCGGATCCGGTGACCTTTGGGACATGGTTTGACCCCCTTAGGAAAGTGCTATCATCATGAAACGTTCAGATCACTTACAAGTCAATAGATTCTACCTTCCTGTAACGTTTCAGCCTGATTGGACCTTGTTTTCACACAAATGAACCCAGAATGATGTCAAATTGTGCTTAGTGCAGCATAATTCTGGGTGCCATTTAAAAACCATAAGTGCTAATGACTCCATTCCTTTTTGAGGTTGTAGGGGATGTTGATTGGAGTACAATAAAACAAACCTGATCTCTCTAGGACATTCAGAAGCCAAGTTATAAGCCCACAAATGTGTAACTGGACTACTTCTTTAAATTGACACCAGATCTGGTGACCTTTGGGACATGGTTTGACCCCCTTAGGAAAGTGCTATCATCATGAAACGTTCAGATCACTTACAACTCAATAGATTCTACCTTCCTGTAACGTTTCAGCCTGATTGGACCTTGTTTTCATACAAATGAACCCAGAATGATGTGAAATTGTGCTTCGTGCAACATAATTCTGGGTGCCATTTACAAACCATAAGTGCTAATGACTCCATTCCTTTTTGTGGTTGTAGGGGCTGTTGATTGGAGAACACTAAAACAAAACCTAACCTCTCTAGGACATTCAGAAGCCAAGTTATAAGCCCACAAAGGTGTAACTGGACTACTTCTTTAAAGTGACACCAGGCCCGGTGACCTTTGGGACATGGTTTGACCCCCTATAGGAATGAGCGATCATCTTGAAACGTTCAGATCACTTACAACTCAATAGATTCTACCTTCCTGTAACGTTTCAGCCTGATTGGACCTTGTTTTCACACAAATGAACCCAGAATGATGTGAAATTGTGCTTCGTGCAACATAATTCTGGGTGCCATTTAAAAACCATAAGTGCTAATTACTCCATTCCTTTTTGAGGTTGTAGGGGCTGTTGATTGGAGTACACTAAAACAAACCTGATCTCTCTAGGACATTCAGAAGCCAAGTTATAAGCCCACAAATGTGTAACTGGACTACTTCTTTAAATTGACACCAGATCCGGTGACCTTTGGGACATGGTTTGACCCCCTATAGGAATGTGCGATCATCATGAAACGTTCAGATCACTTACAACTCAATAGATTCTACCTTCTTGTAACGTTTCAGCCTGATTGGACCTTGTTTTCACACAAATGGACCCAGAATGATGTGAAATTGTGCTTCGTGCAACATAATTCTGGGTGCCATTTACAAACCATAAGTGCTAATGACTTCATTCCTTTTTGTGGTTGTAGGGGCTGTTGGTTGGAGTACATTAAAATAAACCTGATCTCTCTAGGACATTCAGAAGCAAAGTTATAAGCCCACAAATGTGTAACTGGACTACTTCTTTAAATTGACACCGGATCCGGTGACCTTTGGGACATGGTTTGACCCCCTTAGGAAAGTGCTATCATCATGAAACGTTCAGATCACTTACAAGTCAATAGATTCTACCTTCCTGTAACGTTTCAGCCTGATTGGACCTTGTTTTCACACAAATGAACCCAGAATGATGTCAAATTGTGCTTAGTGCAGCATAATTCTGGGTGCCATTTAAAAACCATAAGTGCTAATGACTCCATTCCTTTTTGAGGTTGTAGGGGATGTTGATTGGAGTACAATAAAACAAACCTGATCTCTCTAGGACATTCAGAAGCCAAGTTATAAGCCCACAAATGTGTAACTGGACTACTTCTTTAAATTGACACCGGATCCGGTGACCTTTGGGACATGGTTTGACCCCCTTAGGAAAGTGCTATCATCATGAAACGTTCAGATCACTTACAAGTCAATAGATTCTACCTTCCTGTAACGTTTCAGCCTGATTGGACCTTGTTTTCACACAAATGAACCCAGAATGATGTCAAATTGTGCTTAGTGCAGCATAATTCTGGGTGCCATTTAAAAACCATAAGTGCTAATGACTCCATTCCTTTTTGAGGTTGTAGGGGATGTTCATTGGAGTACACTAAAACAAACCTGATCTCTCTAGGACATTCAGAAGCCAAGTTATAAGCCCACAAATGTGTAACTGGACTACTTCTTTAAATTGACACCAGATCCGGTGACCTTTGGGACATGGTTTGACCCCCTATAGGAATGTGCGATCATCATGAAACGTTCAGATCACTTACAACTCAATAGATTCTACCTTCTTGTAACGTTTCAGCCTGATTGGACCTTGTTTTCACACAAATGGACCCAGAATGATGTGAAATTGTGCTTCGTGCAACATAATTCTGGGTGCCATTTACAAACCATAAGTGCTAATGACTCCATTCCTTTTTGTGGTTGTAGGGGCTGTTGGTTGGAGTACAATAAATAAACCTGATCTCTCTAGGACATTCAGAAGCCAAGTTATAAGCCCACAAATGTGTAACTGGACTACTTCTTTAAATTGACACCAGATCCGGTGACCTTTGGGACATGGTTTGACCCCCTTAGGAAAGTGCTATCATCATGAAACGTTCAGATCACTTACAACTCAATAGATTCTACCTTCCTGTAACGTTTCAGCCTGATTGGACCTTGTTTTCACACAAATGGACCCAGAATGATGTCAAATTGTGCTTAGTACAGCATAATTCTGGGTGCCATTTAAAAACCATAAGTGCTAATGACTCCATTCCTTTTTGAGGTTGTAGGGGATGTTGATTGGAGTACACTAAAACAAACCTGATCTCTCTAGGACATTCAGAAGCCAAGTTATAAGCCCACAAATGTGTAACTGGACTACTTCTTTAAATTGACACCAGATCCGGTGACCTTTGGGACATGGTTTGACCCCCTTAGCAAAGTGCTATCATCATGAAACGTTCAGATCACTTACAACTCAATAGATTCTACCTTCCTGTAACGTTTCAGCCTGATTGGACCTTGTTTTCACACAAATGGACCCAGAATGATGTGAAATTGTGCTTCGTGCAACATAATTCTGGGTGCCATTTACAAACCATAAGTGCTAATGACTCCATTCCTTTTTGTGGATGTAGGGGCTGTTGATTGGAGTACACTAAAACAAACCTGATCTCTCTAGGACATTCAGAAGCCAAGTTATAAGCCCACAAATGTGTAACTGGACTACTTCTTAAATTGACACCAGATCCGGTGACCTTTGGGACATGGTTTGACCCCCTTAGGAAAGTGCTATCATCATGAAACGTTCAGATCACTTACAACTCAATAGATTCTACCTTCCTGTAGCGTGTCAGCCTGATTGGACATTGTTTTCACACAAATGGACCCAGAATGATGTGAAATTGTGCTTCGTGCAACATAATTCTGGGTGCCATTTACAAACCATAAGTGCTAATGACTCCATTCCTTTTTGTGGTTGTAGGGGCTGTTGACTGGAGTACACTTAAACAAACCTGATTTCTCTAGGACATTCATAAGCCAAGTTATAAGCCCATAAATGTGTAACTGGACTACTTCTTTAAATTGACACCAGATCCGGTGACCTTTGGGACATGGTTTGACCCCCTTAGGAAAGTGCTATCATCATGAAACGTTCAGATCACTTACAACTCAATAGATTCTACCTTCCTGTAACGTTTCAGCCTGATTGGACCTTGTTTTCACACAAATGGACCCAGAATGATGTCAAATTGTGCTTAGTGCAGCATAATTCTGGGTGCCATTTAAAAACCATAAGTGCTAATGACTCCATTCCTTTTTGTGGATGTAGGGGCTGTTGATTGGAGTACACTAAAACAAACCTGATCTCTCTAGGACATTCAGAAGCCAAGTTATAAGCCCACAAAGGTGTAACTGGACTACTTCTTTAAAGTGACACCAGGCCCGGTGACCTTTGGGACATGGTTTGACCCCCTATAGGAATGAGCGATCATCTTGAAACGTTCAGATCACTTACAACTCAATAGATTCTACCTTCCTGTAACGTTTCAGCCTGATTGGACCTTGTTTTCACACAAATGAACCCAGAATGATGTGAAATTGTGCTTCGTGCAACATAATTCTGGGTGCCATTTAAAAACCATAAGTGCTAATTACTCCATTCCTTTTTGAGGTTGTAGGGGCTGTTGATTGGAGTACACTAAAACAAACCTGATCTCTCTAGGACATTCAGAAGCCAAGTTATAAGCCCACAAATGTGTAACTGGACTACTTCTTTAAATTGACACCAGATCCGGTGACCTTTGGGACATGGTTTGACCCCCTATAGGAAAGTGCTATCATCATGAAACATTCAGATCACTTACAAGTCAATAGATTCTACCTTCCTGTAACGTTTCAGCCTGATTGGACCTTGTTTTCACACAAATGAACCCAGAATGATGTCAAATTGTGCTTAGTGCAGCATAATTCTGGGTGCCATTTAAAAACCATAAGTGCTAATGACTCCATTCCTTTTTGAGGTTGTAGGGGATGTTGATTGGAGTACAATAAAACAAACCTGATCTCTCTAGGACATTCAGAAGCCAAGTTATAAGCCCACAAATGTGTAACTGGACTACTTCTTTAAATTGACACCGGATCCGGTGACCTTTGGGACATGGTTTGACCCCCTTAGGAAAGTGCTATCATCATGAAACGTTCAGATCACTTACAAGTCAATAGATTCTACCTTCCTGTAACGTTTCAGCCTGATTGGACCTTGTTTTCACACAAATGAACCCAGAATGATGTCAAATTGTGCTTAGTGCAGCATAATTCTGGGTGCCATTTAAAAACCATAAGTGCTAATGACTCCATTCCTTTTTGAGGTTGTAGGGGATGTTGATTGGAGTACACTAAAACAAACCTGATCTCTCTAGGACATTCAGAAGCCAAGTTATAAGCCCACAAATGTGTAACTGGACTACTTCTTTAAATTGACACCAGATCCGGTGACCTTTGGGACATGGTTTGACCCCCTATAGGAATGTGCGATCATCATGAAACGTTCAGATCACTTACAACTCAATAGATTCTACCTTCTTGTAACGTTTCAGCCTGATTGGACCTTGTTTTCACACAAATGGACCCAGAATGATGTGAAATTGTGCTTCGTGCAACATAATTCTGGGTGCCATTTACAAACCATAAGTGCTAATGACTCCATTCCTTTTTGTGGTTGTAGGGGCTGTTGGTTGGAGTACAATAAATAAACCTGATCTCTCTAGGACATTCAGAAGCCAAGTTATAAGCCCACAAATGTGTAACTGGACTACTTCTTTAAATTGACACCAGATCCGGTGACCTTTGGGACATGGTTTGACCCCCTTAGGAAAGTGCTATCATCATGAAACGTTCAGATCACTTACAACTCAATAGATTCTACCTTCCTGTAACGTTTCAGCCTGATTGGACCTTGTTTTCACACAAATGGACCCAGAATGATGTCAAATTGTGCTTAATGCAGCATAATTCTGGGTGCCATTTAAAAACCATAAGTGCTAATGACTCCATTCCTTTTTGAGGTTGTAGGGGATGTTGATTGGAGTACACTAAAACAAACCTGATCTCTCTAGGACATTCAGAAGCCAAGTTATAAGCCCACAAATGTGTAACTGGACTACTTCTTTAAATTGACACCAGATCCGGTGACATTTGGGACATGGTTTGACCCCCTTAGCAAAGTGCTATCATCATGAAACGTTCAGATCACTTACAACTCAATAGATTCTACCTTCCTGTAACGTTTCAGCCTGATTGGACCTTGTTTTCACACAAATGGACCCAGAATGATGTGAAATTGTGCTTCGTGCAACATAATTCTGGGTGCCATTTACAAACCATAAGTGCTAATGACTCCATTCCTTTTTGTGGATGTAGGGGCTGTTGATTGGAGTACACTAAAACAAACCTGATCTCTCTAGGACATTCAGAAGCCAAGTTATAAGCCCACAAATGTGTAACTGGACTACTTCTTTAAATTGACACCAGATCCGGTGACCTTTGGGACATGGTTTGACCCCCTTAGGAAAGTGCTATCATCATGAAACGTTCAGATCACTTACAACTCAATAGATTCTACCTTCCTGTAGCGTTTCAGCCTGATTGGACCTTGTTTTCACACAAATGGACCAAGGAATGATGTGAAATTGTGCTTCGTGCAACATAATTCTGGGTGCCATTTACAAACCATAAGTGCTAATGACTCCATTCCTTTTTGTGGTTGTAGGGGCTGTTGACTGGAGTACACTTAAACAAACCTGATCTCTCTAGGACATTCAAAAGCCAAGTTATAAGCCCACAAATGTGTAACTGGACTACTTCTTTAAATTGACACCAGATCCGGTGACCTTTGGGACATGGTTTGACCCCCTTAGGAAAGTGCTATCATCATGAAACGTTCTGATCACTTACAACTCAATAGATTCTACCTTCCTGTAGCATTTCAGCCTGATTGGACCTTGTTTTCACACAAATGGACCCAGAATGATGTGAAATTGTGCTTCGTGCAACATATTTCTGGGTGCCATTTACAAACCATAAGTGCTAATGACTCCATTCCTTTTTGTGGTTGTAGGGGCTGTTGATTGGAGTACATTAAAACAAACCTGATCTCTCTAGGACATTCAGAAGCCAAGTTATAAGCCCACAAATGTGTAACTGGACTACTTCTTTAAATTGACACCAGATCCGGTGACCTTTGGGACATGGTTTGACCCCCTTAGGAAAGTGCTATCATCATGAAACGTTCAGATCACTTACAACTCAATAGATTCTACCTTCTTGTAGCGTTTCAGCCTGATTGGACCTTGTTTTAACACAAATGGACCCAGAATGATGTGAAATTGTGCTTCGTGCAACATAATTCTGGGTGACATTTACAAACCTTAAGTGATAATGACTCCATTCCTTTTTTTGGTTGTAGGGGCTGTTGATTGGAGTACACTAAAACAAACCTGATCTCTCTAGGACATTCAGAAGCCAAGTTATAAGCCCACAAATGTGTAACTGGACTACTTCTTTAAATTGACACCAGATCTGGTGACCTTTGGGACATGGTTTGACCCCCTTAGGAAAGTGCTATCATCATGAAACGTTCAGATCACTTACAACTCAATAGATTCTACCTTCCTGTAACGTTTCAGCCTGATTGGACCTTGTTTTCATACAAATGAACCCAGAATGATGTGAAATTGTGCTTCGTGCAACATAATTCTGGGTGCCATTTACAAACCATAAGTGCTAATGACTCCATTCCTTTTTGTGGTTGTAGGGGCTGTTGATTGGAGAACACTAAAACAAAACCTAACCTCTCTAGGACATTCAGAAGCCAAGTTATAAGCCCACAAAGGTGTAACTGGACTACTTCTTTAAAGTGACACCAGGCCCGGTGACCTTTGGGACATGGTTTGACCCCCTATAGGAATGAGCGATCATCTTGAAACGTTCAGATCACTTACAACTCAATAGATTCTACCTTCCTGTAACGTTTCAGCCTGATTGGACCTTGTTTTCACACAAATGAACCCAGAATGATGTGAAATTGTGATTCGTGCAACATAATTCTGGGTGCCATTTAAAAACCATAAGTGCTAATTACTCCATTCCTTTTTGAGGTTGTAGGGGCTGTTGATTGGAGTACACTAAAACAAACCTGATCTCTCTAGGACATTCAGAAGCCAAGTTATAAGCCCACAAATGTGTAACTGGACTACTTCTTTAAATTGACACCAGATCCGGTGACCTTTGGGACATGGTTTGACCCCCTATAGGAATGTGCGATCATCATGAAACGTTCAGATCACTTACAACTCAATAGATTCTACCTTCTTGTAACGTTTCAGCCTGATTGGACCTTGTTTTCACACAAATGGACCCAGAATGATGTGAAATTGTGCTTCGTGCAACATAATTCTGGGTGCCATTTACAAACCATAAGTGCTAATGACTTCATTCCTTTTTGTGGTTGTAGGGGCTGTTGGTTGGAGTACATTAAAATAAACCTGATCTCTCTAGGACATTCAGAAGCCAAGTTATAAGCCCACAAATGTGTAACTGGACTACTTCTTTAAATTGACACCGGATCCGGTGACCTTTGGGACATGGTTTGACCCCCTTAGGAAAGTGCTATCATCATGAAACGTTCAGATCACTTACAAGTCAATAGATTCTACCTTCCTGTAACGTTTCAGCCTGATTGGACCTTGTTTTCACACAAATGAACCCAGAATGATGTCAAATTGTGCTTAGTGCAGCATAATTCTGGGTGCCATTTAAAAACCATAAGTGCTAATGACTCCATTCCTTTTTGAGGTTGTAGGGGATGTTGATTGGAGTACAATAAAACAAACCTGATCTCTCTAGGACATTCAGAAGCCAAGTTATAAGCCCACAAATGTGTAACTGGACTACTTCTTTAAATTGACACCGGATCCGGTGACCTTTGGGACATGGTTTGACCCCCTTAGGAAAGTGCTATCATCATGAAACGTTCAGATCACTTACAAGTCAATAGATTCTACCTTCCTGTAACGTTTCAGCCTGATTGGACCTTGTTTTCACACAAATGAACCCAGAATGATGTCAAATTGTGCTTAGTGCAGCATAATTCTGGGTGCCATTTAAAAACCATAAGTGCTAATGACTCCATTCCTTTTTGAGGTTGTAGGGGATGTTGATTGGAGTACACTAAAACAAACCTGATCTCTCTAGGACATTCAGAAGCCAAGTTATAAGCCCACAAATGTGTAACTGGACTACTTCTTTAAATTGACACCGGATCCGGTGACCTTTGGGACATGGTTTGACCCCCTTAGGAAAGTGCTATCATCATGAAACGTTCAGATCACTTACAAGTCAATAGATTCTACCTTCCTGTAACGTTTCAGCCTGATTGGACCTTGTTTTCACACAAATGAACCCAGAATGATGTCAAATTGTGCTTAGTGCAGCATAATTCTGGGTGCCATTTAAAAACCATAAGTGCTAATGACTCCATTCCTTTTTGAGGTTGTAGGGGATGTTGATTGGAGTACACTAAAACAAATCTGATCTCTCTAGGACATTGAGAAGCCAAGTTATAAGCCCACAAATGTGTAACTGGACTACTTCTTTAAATTGACACCAGATCCGGTGACCTTTGGGACATGGTTTGACCCCCTATAGGAATGTGCGATCATCATGAAACGTTCAGATAACTTACAACTCAATAGATTCTACCTTCTTGTAACGTTTCAGCCTGATTGGACCTTGTTTTCACACAAATGGACCCAGAATGATGTGAAATTGTGCTTCGTGCAACATAATTCTGGGTGCCATTTACAAACCATAAGTGCTAATGACTCCATTCCTTTTTGTGGTTGTAGGGGCTGTTGGTTGGAGTACAATAAATAAACCTGATCTCTCTAGGACATTCAGAAGCCAAGTTATAAGCCCACAAATGTGTAACTGGACTACTTCTTTAAATTGACACCAGATCCGGTGACCTTTGGGACATGGTTTGACCCCCTTAGGAAAGTGCTATCATCATGAAACGTTCAGATCACTTACAACTCAATAGATTCTACCTTCCTGTAACGTTTCAGCCTGATTGGACCTTGTTTTCACACAAATGGACCCAGAATGATGTCAAATTGTGCTTAGTGCAGCATAATTCTGGGTGCCATTTAAAAACCATAAGTGCTAATGACTCCATTCCTTTTTGAGGTTGTAGGGGATGTTGATTGGAGTACACTAAAACAAACCTGATCTCTCTAGGACATTCAGAAGCCAAGTTATAAGCCCACAAATGTGTAACTGGACTACTTCTTTAAATTGACACCAGATCCGGTGACCTTTGGGACATGGTTTGACCCCCTTAGCAAAGTGCTATCATCATGAAACGTTCAGATCACTTACAACTCAATAGATTCTACCTTCCTGTAACGTTTCAGCCTGATTGGACCTTGTTTTCACACAAATGGACCCAGAATGATGTGAAATTGTGCTTCGTGCAACATAATTCTGGGTGCCATTTACAAACCATAAGTGCTAATGACTCCATTCCTTTTTGTGGATGTAGGGGCTGTTGATTGGAGTACACTAAAACAAACCTGATCTCTCTAGGACATTCAGAAGCCAAGTTATAAGCCCACAAATGTGTAACTGGACTACTTCTTTAAATTGACACCAGATCCGGTGACCTTTGGGACATGGTTTGACCCCCTTAGGAAAGTGCTATCATCATGAAACGTTCAGATCACTTACAACTCAATAGATTCTACCTTCCTGTAGCGTGTCAGCCTAATTGGACATTGTTTTCAAACAAATGGACCCAGAATGATGTGAAATTGTGCTTCGTGCAACATAATTCTGGGTGCCATTTACAAACCATAAGTGCTAATGACTCCATTCCTTTTTGTGGTTGTAGGGGCTGTTGACTGGAGTACACTTAAACAAACCTGATCTCTCTAGGACATTCATAAGCCAAGTTATAAGCCCATAAATGTGTAACTGGACTACTTCTTTAAATTGACACCAGATCCGGTGACCTTTGGGACATGGTTTGACCCCCTTAGGAAAGTGCTATCATCATGAAACGTTCAGATCACTTACAACTCAATAGATTCTACCGTCCTGTAACGTTTCAGCCTGATTGGACCTTGTTTTCACACAAATGGACCCAGAATGATGTCAAATTGTGCTTAGTGCAGCATAATTCTGGGTGCCATTTAAAAACCATAAGTGCTAATGACTCCATTCCTTTTTGTGGATGTAGGGGCTGTTGATTGGAGTACACTAAAACAAACCTGATCTCTCTAGGACATTCAGAAGCCAAGTTATAAGCCCACAAATGTGTAACTGGACTACTTCTTTAAATTGACACCAGATCCGGTGACCTTTGGGACATGGTTTGACCCCCTTAGGAAAGTTCTATCATCATGAAACGTTCAGATCACTTACAACTCAATAGATTCTACCTTCCTGTAGCGTTTCAGCCTGATTGGACCTTGTTTTCACACAAATGGACCCAGAATGATGTGAAATTGTGCTTCGTGCAACATACTTCTGGGTGCCATTTACAAACCATAAGTGCTAATGACTCCATTCCTTTTTGTGGTTGTAGGGGCTGTTGACTGGAGTACACTTAAACAAACCTGATCTCTCTAGGACATTCAGAAGCCAAGTTATAAGCCCACAAATGTGTAACTGGACTACTTCTTTAAATTGACACCAGATCCGGTGACCTTTGGGACATGGTTTGACCCCCTTAGGAAAGTGCTATCATCATGAAACGTTCTGATCACTTACAACTCAATAGATTCTACCTTCCTGTAGCATTTCAGCCTGATTGGACCTTGTTTTCACACAAATGGACCCAGAATGATGTGAAATTGTGCTTCGTGCAACATATTTCTGGGTGCCATTTACAAACCATAAGTGCTAATGACTCCATTCCTTTTTGTGGTTGTAGGGGCTGTTGATTGGAGTACATTAAAACAAACCTGATCCCTCTAGGACATTCAGAAGCCAAGTTATAAGCCCACAAATGTGTAACTGGACTACTTCTTTAAATTGACACCAGATCCGGTGACCTTTGGGACATGGTTTGACCCCCTTAGGAAAGTGCTATCATCATGAAACGTTCAGATCACTTACAACTCAATAGATTCTACCTTCTTGTAGCGTTTCAGCCTGATTGGACCTTGTTTTCACACAAATGGACCCAGAATGATGTGAAAATGTGCTTCGTGCAACATAATTCTGGGTGCCATTTACAAACCTTAAGTGATAATGACTCCATTCCTTTTTTTGGTTGTAGGGGCTGTTGATTGGAGTACACTAAAACAAACCTGATCTCTCTAGGACATTCAGAAGCCAAGTTATAAGCCCACAAATGTGTAACTGGACTACTTCTTTAAATTGACACCAGATCTGGTGACCTTTGGGACATGGTTTGACCCCCTTAGGAAAGTGCTATCATCATGAAACGTTCAGATCACTTACAACTCAATAGATTCTACCTTCCTGTAACGTTTCAGCCTGATTGGACCTTGTTTTCATACAAATGAACCCAGAATGATGTGAAATTGTGCTTTGTGCAACATAATTCTGGGTGCCATTTACAAACCATAAGTGCTAATGACTCCATTCCTTTTTGTGGTTGTAGGGGCTGTTGATTGGAGAACACTAAAACAAAACCTAACCTCTCTAGGACATTCAGAAGCCAAGTTATAAGCCCACAAAGGTGTAACTGGACTACTTCTTTAAAGTGACACCAGGCCCGGTGACCTTTGGGACATGGTTTGACCCCCTATAGGAATGTGCGATCATCATGAAACGTTCAGATCACTTACAACTCAATAGATTCTACCTTCTTGTAACGTTTCAGCCTGATTGGACCTTGTTTTCACACAAATGGACCCAGAATGATGTGAAATTGTGCTTCGTGCAACATAATTCTGGGTGCCATTTACAAACCATAAGTGCTAATGACTTCATTCCTTTTTGTGGTTGTAGGGGCTGTTGGTTGGAGTACATTAAAATAAACCTGATCTCTCTAGGACATTCAGAAGCCAAGTTATAAGCCCACAAATGTGTAACTGGACTACTTCTTTAAATTGACACCGGATCCGGTGACCTTTGGGACATGGTTTGACCCCCTTAGGAAAGTGCTATCATCATGAAACGTTCAGATCACTTACAAGTCAATAGATTCTACCTTCCTGTAACGTTTCAGCCTGATTGGACCTTGTTTTCACACAAATGAACCCAGAATGATGTCAAATTGTGCTTAGTGCAGCATAATTCTGGGTGCCATTTAAAAACCATAAGTGCTAATGACTCCATTCCTTTTTGAGGTTGTAGGGGATGTTGATTGGAGTACAATAAAACAAACCTGATCTCTCTAGGACATTCAGAAGCCAAGTTATAAGCCCACAAATGTGTAACTGGACTACTTCTTTAAATTGACACCGGATCCGGTGACCTTTGGGACATGGTTTGACCCCCTTAGGAAAGTGCTATCATCATGAAACGTTCAGATCACTTACAAGTCAATAGATTCTACCTTCCTGTAACGTTTCAGCCTGATTGGACCTTGTTTTCACACAAATGAACCCAGAATGATGTCAAATTGTGCTTAGTGCAGCATTATTCTGGGTGCCATTTAAAAACCATAAGTGCTAATGACTCCATTCCTTTTTGAGGTTGTAGGGGATGTTGATTGGAGTACACTAAAACAAACCTGATCTCTCTAGGACATTCAGAAGCCAAGTTATAAGCCCACAAATGTGTAACTGGACTACTTCTTTAAATTGACACCAGATCCGGTGACCTTTGGGACATGGTTTGACCCCCTATAGGAATGTGCGATCATCATGAAACGTTCAGATCACTTACAACTCAATAGATTCTACCTTCTTGTAACGTTTCAGCCTGATTGGGCCTTGTTTTCACACAAATGGACCCAGAATGATGTGAAATTGTGCTTCGTGCAACATAATTCTGGGTGCCATTTACAAACCATAAGTGCTAATGACTCCATTCCTTTTTGTGGTTGTAGGGGCTGTTGGTTGGAGTACAATAAATAAACCTGATCTCTCTAGGACATTCAGAAGCCAAGTTATAAGCCCACAAATGTGTAACTGGACTACTTCTTTAAATTGACACCAGATCCGGTGACCTTTGGGACATGGTTTGACCCCCTTAGGAAAGTGCTATCATCATGAAACGTTCAGATCACTTACAACTCAATAGATTCTACCTTCCTGTAACGTTTCAGCCTGATTGGACCTTGTTTTCACACAAATGGACCCAGAATGATGTCAAATTGTGCTTAGTGCAGCATAATTCTGGGTGCCATTTAAAAACCATAAGTGCTAATGACTCCATTCCTTTTTGAGGTTGTAGGGGATGTTGATTGGAGTACACTAAAACAAACCTGATCTCTCTAGGACATTCAGAAGCCAAGTTATAAGCCCACAAATGTGTAACTGGACTACTTCTTTAAATTGACACCAGATCCGGTTACCTTTGGGACATGGTTTGACCCCCTTAGGAAAGTGCTATCATCATGAAACGTTCAGATCACTTACAACTCAATAGATTCTACCTTCCTGTAGCGTTTCAGCCTGATTGGACATTGTTTTCACACAAATGGACCCAGAATGATGTGAAATTGTGCTTCGTGCAACATAATTCTGGGTGCCATTTACAAACCATAAGTGCTAATGACTCCATTCCTTTTTGTGGTTGTAGGGGCTGTTGACTGGAGTACACTTAAACAAACCTGATCTCTCTAGGACATTCAGAAGCCAAGTTATAAGCCCATAAATGTGTAACTGGACTACTTCTTTAAATTGACACCAGATCCGGTGACCTTTGGGACATGGTTTGACCCCCTTAGGAAAGTGCTATCATCATGAAACGTTCAGATCACTTACAACTCAATAGATTCTACCTTCCTGTAACGTTTCAGCCTGATTGGACCTTGTTTTCACACAAATGAACCCAGAATGATGTGAAATTGTGCTTCGTGCAACATAATTCTGGGTGCCATTTACAAACCATAAGTGCTAATGACTCCATTCCTTTTTGTGGTTGTAGGGGCTGTTGATTGGAGTACATTAAAACAAACCTGATCTCTCTAGGACATTCAGAAGCCAAGTTATAAGCCCACAAATGTGTAACTAGACTACTTCTTTAAATTGACACCAGGCCCGGTGACCTTTGGGACATGGTTTGACCCCCTATAGGAATGTGCGATCATCATGAAACGTTCAGATCACTTACAAGTCAATAGATTCTACCTTCCTGTAACGTTTCAGCCTGATTGGACCTTGTTTTCACACAAATGAACCCAGAATGATGTCAAATTGTGCTTAGTGCAGCATAATTCTGGGTGCCATTTAAAAACCATAAGTGCTAATGACTCCATTCCTTTTTGAGGTTGTAGGGGATGTTGATTGGAGTACACTAAAACAAACCTGATCTCTCTAGGACATTCAGAAGCCAAGTTATAAGCCCACAAATGTGTAACTGGACTACTTCTTTAAATTGACACCAGATCCGGTGACCTTTGGGACATGGTTTGACCCCCTATAGGAATGTGCGATCATCATGAAACGTTCAGATCACTTACAACTCAATAGATTCTACCTTCTTGTAACGTTTCAGCCTGATTGGACCTTGTTTTCACACAAATGGACCCAGAATGATGTGAAATTGTGCTTCGTGCAACATAATTCTGGGTGCCATTTACAAACCATAAGTGCTAATGACTCCATTCCTTTTTGTGGTTGTAGGGGCTGTTGGTTGGAGTACATTAAAATAAACCTGATCTCTCTAGGAAATTCAGAAGCCAAGTTATAAGCCCACAAATGTGTAACTGGACTACTTCTTTAAATTGACACCAGATCCGGTGACCTTTGGGACATGGTTTGACCCCCTTAGGAAAGTGCTATCATCATGAAACGTTCAGATCACTTACAAGTCAATAGATTCTACCTTCCTGTAACGTTTCAGCCTGATTGGACCTTGTTTTCACACAAATGGACCCAGAATGATGTCAAATTGTGCTTAGTGCAGCATAATTCTGGGTGCCATTTAAAAACCATAAGTGCTAATGACTCCATTCCTTTTTGAGGTTGTAGGGGATGTTGATTGGAGTACACTAAAACAAACCTGATCTCTCTAGGACATTCAGAAGCCAAGTTATAAGCCCACAAATGTGTAACTGGACTACTTCTTTAAATTGACACCAGATCCGGTGACCTTTGGGACATGGTTTGACCCCCTTAGCAAAGTGCTATCATCATGAAACGTTCAGATCACTTACAACTCAATAGATTCTACCTTCCTGTAACGTTTCAGCCTGATTGGACCTTGTTTTCACACAAATGGACCCAGAATGATGTGAAATTGTGCTTCGTGCAACATAATTCTGGGTGCCATTTACAAACCATAAGTGCTAATGACTCCATTCCTTTTTGTGGATGTAGGGGCTGTTGATTGGAGTACACTAAAACAAACCTGATCTCTCTAGGACATTCAGAAGCCAAGTTATAAGCCCACAAATGTGTAACTGGACTACTTCTTTAAATTGACACCAGATCCGGTGACCTTTGGGACATGGTTTGACCCCCTTAGGAAAGTGCTATCATCATGAAACGTTCAGATCACTTACAACTCAATAGATTCTATCTTCCTGTAGCGTTTCAGCCTGATTGGACCTTGTTTTCACACAAATGGACCCAGAATGATGTGAAATTGTGCTTCGTGCAACATAATTCTGGGTGCCATTTACAAACCACAAGTGCTAATGACTCCATTCCTTTTTGTGGTTGTAGGGGCTGTTGACTGGAGTACACTTAAACAAACCTGATCTCTCTAGGACATTCAGAAGCCAAGTTATAAGCCCACAAATGTGTAACTGGACTACTTCTTTAAATTGACACCAGATCCGGTGACCTTTGGGACATGGTTTGACCCCCTTAGGAAAGTGCTATCATCATGAAACGTTCAGATCACTTACAACTCAATAGATTCTACCTTCCTGTAAAGTTTCAGCCTGATTGGACCTTGTTTTCACACAAATGAACCCAGAATGATGTGAAATTGTGCTTCGTGCAACATAATTCTGGGTGCCATTTACAAACCATAAGTGCTAATGACTCCATTCCTTTTTGTGGTTGTAGGGGCTGTTGATTGGAGTACATTAAAACAAACCTGATCTCTCTAGGACATTCAGAAGCCAAGTTATAAGCCCACAAAGGTGTAACTAGACTACTTCTTTAAATTGACACCAGGCCCGGTGACCTTTGGGACATGGTTTGACCCCCTATAGGAATGTGCGATCATCATGAAACGTTCAGATCACTTACAACTCAATAGATTCTACCTTCTTGTAACGTTTCAGCCTGATTGGACCTTGTTTTCACACAAATGGACCCAGAATGATGTGAAATTGTGCTTCGTGCAACATAATTCTGGGTGCCATTTAAAAACCATAAGTGCTAATGACTCCATTCCTTTTAGTGGTAATGGGGGCTGTTAATTGGAGTACTCTAAAACAAACCTGACCTCTCTAGGATATTCAGAAGCCAAGTTATAAGCCCACAAAGGTGTAACTGGACTACTTCTTTAAAGTGACACCAGGCCCTGTGAGCTTTGGGACATGGTTTGACCCCTTAGGAAAGTGCTATCATCATCAAACGTTCAGATCACTTACAACTCAATAGATTCTACCTTTCTGTAACGTTTCAGCCTGATTGGACCTTGTTTTCACACAAATGAACCCAGAATGATGTGAAATTGTGCTTCGTGCAACATAATTCTGGGTGCCATTTAAAAACCATAAGTGCTAATGACTCCATTCCTTTTTGAGGTTGTAGGGGCTGTTGATTGGAGTACACTAAAACAAACCTGATCTCTCTAGGACATTCAGAAGCCAAGTTATAAGCCCACAAAGGTGTAACTGGACTATTTCTTTAAAGTGACACCAGGCCCGGTGACCTTTGGGACATGGTTTGACCCCCTATAGGAATGTGCGATCATCATGAAACGTTCAGATCTCTTACAACTCAATAGATTCTACCATCTTGTAACGTTTCAGCCTGATTGGACCTTGTTTTCACACAAATGAACCCAGAATGATGTGAAATTGTGCTTCGTGCAACATAATTCTGGGTGCCATTTACAAACCATAAGTGCTAACGACTCCATTCATTTTTGTGGTTGTAGGGGCTGTTGGTTGGAGTACATTAAAACAAACCTGATCACTCTAGGACATTCAGAAGCCAAGTTATAAGCCCACAAATGTGTAACTGGACTACTTCTTTAAATTGACACCAGATCCGGTGACCTTTGGGACATGGTTTGACCCCCTTAGGAAAGTGCTATCATCATGAAACGTTCAGATCACTTACAACTCAATAGATTCTACCTTCCTGTAACGTTTCAGCCTGATTGGACCTTGTTTTCACACAAATGAACCCAGAATGATGTGAAATTGTGCTTAGTGCAGCATAATTCTGGGTGCCATTTACAAACCAAAAGTGCTAATGACTCCATTCCTTTTTGTGGTTGTAGGGGCTGTTGATTGGAGTACAGTAAATTAAACCTGATCTCTCTAGGACATTCAGAAGCAAAGTTATAAGCCCACAAATGTGTAACTGGACTACTTCTTTCAATTGACACCAGATCCGGTGACCTTTGGGACATGGTTTGACCCCCTTAGGAAAGTGCTATCATCATGAAACGTTCAGATCACTTACAACTCAATAGATTCTACCTTCCTGTAACGTTTCAGCCTGATTGGACCTTGTTTTCATACAAATGAACCCAGAATGATGTGAAATTGTGCTTCGTGCAACATAATTCTGGGTGCCATTTACAAACAATAAGTGCTAATGACTCCATTCCTTTTTGTGGTTGTAGGGGCTGTTGATTGGAGAACACTAAAACAAAACCTAACCTCTCTAGGACATTCAGAAGCCAAGTTATAAGCCCACAAAGGTGTAACTGGACTACTTCTTTAAAGTTACACCAGGCCCGGTGACCTTTGGGACATGGTTTGACCCCCTATAGGAATGAGCGATCATCTTGAAACGTTCAGATCACTTACAACTCAATAGATTCTACCTTCCTGTAACGTTTCAGCCTGATTGGACCTTGTTTTCACACAAATGAACCCAGAATGATGTGAAATTGTGCTTCGTGCAACATAATTCTGGGTGCCATTTAAAAACCATAAGTGCTAATTACTCCATTCCTTTTTGAGGTTGTAGGGGCTGTTGATTGGAGTACACTAAAACAAACCTGATCTCTCTAGGACATTCAGAAGCCAAGTTATAAGCCCACAAATGTGTAACTGGACTACTTCTTTAAATTGACACCAGATCCGGTGACCTTTGGGACATGGTTTGACCCCCTATAGGAATGTGCGATCATCATGAAACGTTCAGATCACTTACAACTCAATAGATTCTACCTTCTTGTAACGTTTCAGCCTGATTGGACCTTGTTTTCACACAAATGGACCCAGAATGATGTGAAATTGTGCTTCGTGCAACATAATTCTGGGTGCCATTTACAAACCATAAGTGCTAATGACTTCATTCCTTTTTGTGGTTGTAGGGGCTGTTGGTTGGAGTACATTAAAATAAACCTGATCTCTCTAGGACATTCAGAAGCCAAGTTATAAGCCCACAAATGTGTAACTGGACTACTTCTTTAAATTGACACCGGATCCGGTGACCTTTGGGACATGGTTTGACCCCCTTAGGAAAGTGCTATCATCATGAAACGTTCAGATCACTTACAAGTCAATAGATTCTACCTTCCTGTAACGTTTCAGCCTGATTGGACCTTGTTTTCACACAAATGAACCCAGAATGATGTCAAATTGTGCTTAGTGCAGCATAATTCTGGGTGCCATTTAAAAACCATAAGTGCTAATGACTCCATTCCTTTTTGAGGTTGTAGGGGATGTTGATTGGAGTACACTAAAACAAACCTGATCTCTCTAGGACATTCAGAAGCCAAGTGATAAGCCCACAAATGTGTAACTGGACTACTTCTTTAAATTGACACCAGATCCGGTGACCTTTGGGACATGGTTTGACCCCCTATAGGAATGTGCGATCATCATGAAACGTTCAGATCACTTACAACTCAATAGATTCTACCTTCTTGTAACGTTTCAGCCTGATTGGACCTTGTTTTCACACAAATGGACCCAGAATGATGTGAAATTGTGCTTCGTGCAACATAAATCTGGGTGCCATTTACAAACCATAAGTGCTAATGACTCCATTCCTTTTTGTGGTTGTAGGGGCTGTTGGTTGGAGTACAATAAATAAACCTGATCTCTCTAGGACATTCAGAAGCCAAGTTATAAGCCCACAAATGTGTAACTGGACTACTTCTTTAAATTGACACCAGATCCGGTGACCTTTGGGACATGGTTTGACCCCCTTAGGAAAGTGCTATCATCATGAAACGTTCAGATCACTTACAACTCAATAGATTCTACCTTCCTGTAACGTTTCAGCCTGATTGGACCTTGTTTTCACACAAATGGACCCAGAATGATGTCAAATTGTGCTTAGTGCAGCATAATTCTGGGTGCCATTTAAAAACCATAAGTGCTAATGACTCCATTCCTTTTTGAGGTTGTAGGGGATGTTGATTGGAGTACACTAAAACAAACCTGATCTCTCTAGGACATTCAGAAGCCAAGTTATAAGCCCACAAATGTGTAACTGGACTACTTCTTTAAATTGACACCAGATCCGGTGACATTTGGGACATGGTTTGACCCCCTTAGCAAAGTGCTATCATCATGAAACGTTCAGATCACTTACAACTCAATAGATTCTACCTTCCTGTAACGTTTCAGCCTGATTGGACCTTGTTTTCACACAAATGGACCCAGAATGATGTGAAATTGTGCTTCGTGCAACATAATTCTGGGTGCCATTTACAAACCATAAGTGCATAATGACTCCATTCCTTTTTGTGGATGTAGGGGCTGTTGATTGGAGTACACTAAAACAAACCTGATCTCTCTAGGACATTCAGAAGCCAAGTTATAAGCCCACAAATGTGTAACTGGACTACTTCTTTAAATTGACACCAGATCCGGTGACCTTTGGGACATGGTTTGACCCCCTTAGGAAAGTGCTATCATCATGAAACGTTCAGATCACTTACAACTCAATAGATTCTACCTTCCTGTAGCGTTTCAGCCTGATTGGACATTGTTTTCACACAAATGGACCCAGAATGATGTGAAATTGTGCTTCGTGCAACATAATTCTGGGTGCCATTTACAAACCATAAGTGCTAATGACTCCATTCCTTTTTGTGGTTGTAGGGGCTGTTGATTGGAGTACATTAAAACAAACCTGATCTCTCTAGGACATTCAGAAGCCAAGTTATAAGCCCACAAATGTGTAACTAGACTACTTCTTTAAATTGACACCAGGCCCGGTGACCTTTGGGACATGGTTTGGCCCCCTATAGGAATGTGCGATCATCATGAAACGTTCAGATCACTTACAACTCAATATATTCTACCTTCTTGTAACGTTTCAGCCTGATTGGACCTTGTTTTCACACAAATGGACCCAGAATCATGTGAAATTGTGCTTCGTGCAACATAATTCTGGGTGCCATTTACAAACCATAAGTGCTAATGACTTCATTCCTTTTTGTGGTTGTAGTTGCTGTTGGTTGGAGTACATTAAAATAAACCTGATCTCTCTAGGACATTCAGAAGCCAAGTTATAAGCCCACAAATGTGTAACTGGACTACTTCTTTAAATTGACACCAGATCCGGTGACCTTTGGGACATGGTTTGACCCCCTTAGGAAAGTGCTATCATCATGAAACGTTCAGATCACTTACAAGTCAATAGATTCTACCTTCCTGTAACGTTTCAGCCTGATTTGACCTTGTTTTCACACAAATGAACCCAGAATGATGTGAAATTGTGCTTCGTGCAACATAATTCTGGGTGCCATTTAAAAACCATAAGTGCTAATGACTCCATTCCTTTTTGAGGTTGTAGGGGATGTTGATTGGAGTACACTAAAACAAACCTGATCTCTCTAGGACATTCAGAAGCCAAGTTATAAGCCCACAAATGTGTAACTGGACTACTTCTTTAAATTGACACCAGATCCGGTGACCTTTGGGACATGGTTTGACCCCCTATAGGAATGTGTGATCATCATGAAACGTTCAGATCACTTACAACTCAATAGATTCTACCTTCTTGTAACGTTTCAGCCTGATTGGACCTTGTTTTCACACAAATGGACCCAGAATGATGTGAAATTGTGCTTCGTGCAACATAATTCTGGGTGCCATTTACAAACCATAAGTGCTAATGACTCCATTCCTTTTTGTGGTTGTAGGGGCTGTTGGTTGGAGTACATTAAAATAAACCTGATCTCTCTAGGAAATTCAGAAGCCAAGTTATAAGCCCACAAATGTGTAACTGGACTACTTCTTTAAATTGACACCAGATCCGGTGACCTTTGGGACATGGTTTGACCCCCTTAGGAAAGTGCTATCATCATGAAACGTTCAGATCACTTACAAGTCAATAGATTCTACCTTCCTGTAACGTTTCAGCCTGATTGGACCTTGTTTTCACACAAATGGACCCAGAATGATGTCAAATTGTGCTTAGTGCAGCATAATTCTGGGTGCCATTTAAAAACCATAAGTGCTAATGACTCCATTCCTTTTTGAGGTTGTAGGGGATGTTGATTGGAGTACACTAAAACAAACCTGATCTCTCTAGGACATTCAGAAGCCAAGTTATAAGCCCACAAATGTGTAACTGGACTACTTCTTTAAATTGACACCAGATCCGGTGACCTTTGGGACATGGTTTGACCCCCTTAGGAAAGTGCTATCATCATGAAACGTTCAGATCACTTACAACTCAATAGATTCTACCTTCCTGTAACGTTTCAGCCTGATTGGACCTTGTTTTCTCACAAATGGACCCAGAATGATGTGAAATTGTGCTTCGTGCAACATAATTCTGGGTGCCATTTACAAACCATAAGTGCTAATGACTCCATTCCTTTTTGTGGTTGTAGGGGCTGTTGATTGGAGTACACTAAATTAAACCTGATCTCTCTAGGACATTCAGAAGCCAAGTTATAAGCCCACAAATGTGTAACTGGACTACTTCTTTAAATTGACACTAGATCCGGGGACTTTTGGGACATGGTTTGACCCCCTTAGGAAAGTGCTATCATCATGAAACGTTCAGATCACTTACAACTCAATAGATTCTACCTTCCTGTAACGTTTCAGCCTGATTGGACCTTGTTTTCACACAAATGGACCCAGAAGGATGTGAAATTGTGCTTCGTGCAACATAATTCTGGGTGCCATTTAAAAACCATAAGCGCTAATGACTCCATTCCTTTTTGTGGTTGTAGGGGCTGTTGATTGGAGTACATTAAAACAAACCTGATCTCTCTAGGACATTCAGAAGCCAAGTTATAAGCCCACAAATGTGTAACTGGACTACTTCTTTAAATTGACACCAGATCCGGTGACCTTTGGGACATGGTTTGACCCCCTTAGGAAAGTGCTATCATCATGAAACGTTCAGAACACTTACAACTCAATAGATTTTACCTTCTTGTAGCGTTTCAGCCTGATTGGACCTTGTTTTCACACAAATGGACCCAGAATGATGTGAAATTGTGCTTCGTGCAACATAATTCTGGGTGCCATTTACAAACCTTAAGTGCTAATGACTCCATTCCTTTTTTTGGTTGTAGGGGCTGTTGATTGGAGTACACTAAAACAAACCTGATCTCTCTAGGACATTCAGAAGCCAAGTTATAAGCCCACAAATGTGTAACTGGACTACTTCTTTAAATTGACACCAGATCTGGTGACCTTTGGGACATGGTTTGACCCCCTTAGGAAAGTGCTATCATCATGAAACGTTCAGATCACTTACAACTCAATAGATTCTACCTTCCTGTAACGTTTCAGCCTGATTGGACCTTGTTTTCATACAAATGAACCCAGAATGATGTGAAATTGTGCTTCGTGCAACATAATTCTGGGTGCCATTTACAAACCATAAGTGCTAATGACTCCATTCCTTTTTGTGGTTGTAGGGGCTGTTGATTGGAGAACACTAAAACAAAACCTAACCTCTCTAGGACATTCAGAAGCCAAGTTATAAGCCCACAAAGGTGTAACTGGACTACTTCTTTAAAGTGACACCAGGCCCGGTGACCTTTGGGACATGGTTTGACCCCCTATAGGAATGAGCGATCATCTTGAAACGTTCAGATCACTTACAACTCAATAGATTCTACCTTCCTGTAACGTTTCAGCCTGATTGGACCTTGTTTTCACACAAATGAACCCAGAATGATGTGAAATTGTGCTTCGTGCAACATAATTCTGGGTGCCATTTAAAAACCATAAGTGCTAATTACTCCATTCCTTTTTGAGGTTGTAGGGGCTGTTGATTGGAGTACACTAAAACAAACCTGATCTCTCTAGGACATTCAGAAGCCAAGTTATAAGCCCACAAATGTGTAACTGGACTACTTCTTTAAATTGACACCAGATCCGGTGACCTTTGGGACACTGTTTGACCCCCTATAGGAATGAGCGATCATCATGAAACGTTCAGATCACTTACAACTCAATAGATTCTACCTTCTTGTAACGTTTCAGCCTGATTGGACCTTGTTTTCACACAAATGGACCCAGAATGATGTGAAATTGTGCTTCGTGCAACATAATTCTGGGTGCCATTTACAAACCATAAGTGCTAATGACTTCATTCCTTTTTGTGGTTGTAGGGGCTGTTGGTTGGAGTACATTAAAATAAACCTGATCTCTCTAGGACATTCAGAAGCCAAGTTATAAGCCCACAAATGTGTAACTGGACTACTTCTTTAAATTGACACCAGATCCGGTGACCTTTGGGACATGGTTTGACCCCCTTAGGAAAGTGCTATCATCATGAAACGTTCGGATCACTTACAAGTCAATAGATTCTACCTTCCTGTAACGTTTCAGCCTGATTGGACCTTGTTTTCACACAAATGAACCCAGAATGATGTCAAATTGTGCTTAGTGCAGCATAATTCTGGGTGCCATTTAAAAACCATAAGTGCTAATGACTCCATTCCTTTTTGAGGTTGTAGGGGATGTTGATTGGAGTACACTAAAACAAACCTGATCTCTCTAGGACATTCAGAAGCCAAGTTATAAGCCCACAAATGTGTAACTGGACTACTTCTTTAAATTGACACCAGATCCGGTGACCTTTGGGACATGGTTTGACCCCCTATAAGAATGTGCGATCATCATGAAACGTTCAGATCACTTACAACTCAATAGATTCTACCTTCTTGTAACGTTTCAGCCTGATTGGACCTTGTTTTCACACAAATGGACCCAGAATGATGTGAAATTGTGCTTCGTGCAACATAATTCTGGGTGCCATTTACAAACCATAAGTGCTAATGACTCCATTCCTTTTTGTGGTTGTAGGGGCTGTTGGTTGGAGTACATTAAAATAAACCTGATCTCTCTAGGACATTCAGAAGCCAAGTTATAAGCCCACAAATGTGTAACTGGACTACTTCTTTAAATTGACACCAGATCCGGTGACCTTTGGGACATGGTTTGACCCCCTTAGGAAAGTGCTATCATCATGAAACGTTCAGATCACTTACAAGTCAATAGATTCTACCTTCCTGAAACGTTTCAGCCTGATTGGACCTTGTTTTCACACAAATGGACCCAGAATGATGTCAAATTGTGCTTAGTGCAGCATAATTCTGGGTGCCATTTAAAAACCATAAGTGCTAATGACTCCATTCCTTTTTGAGGTTGTAGGGGATGTTGATTGGAGTACACTAAAACAAACCTGATCTCTCTAGGACATTCAGAAGCCAAGTTATAAGCCCACAAATGTGTAACTGGACTACTTCTTTAAATTGACACCAGATCCGGTGACCTTTGGGACATGGTTTGACCCCCTTAGCAAAGTGCTATCATCATGAAACGTTCAGATCACTTACAACTCAATAGATTCTACCTTCCTGTAACGTTTCAGCCTGATTGGACCTTGTTTTCACACAAATGGACCCAGAATGATGTGAAATTGTGCTTCGTGCAACATAATTCTGGGTGCCATTTACAAACCATAAGTGCTAATGACTCCATTCCTTTTTGTGGATGTAGGGGCTGTTGATTGGAGTACACTAAAACAAACCTCATCTCTCTAGGACATTCAGAAGCCAAGCTATAAGCCCACAAATGTGTAACTGGACTACTTCTTTAAATTGACACCAGATCTGGTGACCTTTGGGACATGTTTTGACCCCCTTAGGAAAGTGCTATCATCATGAAACGTTCAGATCACTTACAACTCAATAGATTCTACCTTCCTGTAACGTTTCAGCCTGATTGGACCTTGTTTTCATACAAATGAACCCAGAATGATGTGAAATTGTGCTTCGTGCAACATAATTCTGGGTGCCATTTACAAACCATAAGTGCTAATGACTCCATTCCTTTTTGTGGTTGTAGGGGCTGTTGATTGGAGAACACTAAAACAAAACCTAACCTCTCTAGGACATTCAGAAGCCAAGTTATAAGCCCACAAAGGTGTAACTGGACTACTTCTTTAAAGTGACACCAGGCCCGGTGACCTTTGGGACATGGTTTGACCCCCTATAGGAATGAGCGATCATCTTGAAACGTTCAGATCACTTACAACTCAATAGATTCTACCTTCCTGTAACGTTTCAGCCTGATTGGACCTTGTTTTCACACAAATGAACCCAGAATGATGTGAAATTGTGCTTCGTGCAACATAATTCTGGGTGCCATTTAAAAACCATAAGTGCTAATTACTCCATTCCTTTTTGAGGTTGTAGGGGCTGTTGGTTGGAGTACACTAAAACAAACCTGATCTCTCTAGGACATTCAGAAGCCAAGTTATAAGCCCACAAATGTGTAACTGGACTACTTCTTTAAATTGACACCAGATCCGGTGACCTTTGGGACATGGTTTGACCCCCTATAGGAATGTGCGATCATCATGAAACGTTCAGATCACTTACAACTCAATAGATTCTACCGTCCTGTAACGTTTCTGCCTGATTGGACCTTGTTTTCACACAAATGGACCCAGAATGATGTGAAATTGTGCTTCGTGCAACATAATTCTGGGTGCCATTTACAAACCATAAGTGCTAATGACTCCATTCCTTTTTGAGGTTGTAGGGGCTGTTGATTGGAGTACACTAAAACAAACCTGATCTCTCTAGGACATTCAGAAGCCTAGTTATAAGCCCACAAATGTGTAACTGGACTACTTCTTTAAATTGACACCAGATCCGGTGACCTTTGGGACATGGTTTGACCCCCTTAGGAAAGTGCTATCATCATGAAACGTTCAGATCACTTACAACTTAATAGATTCTACCTTCATGTAGCGTTTCAGCCTGATTGGACCTTGTTTTCACACAAATGGACCCAGAATGATGTGAAATTGTGCTTCGTGCAACATAATTCTGGGTGCCATTTACAAACCATAAGTGCTAATGACTCCATTCCTTTTTGTGGTTGTAGGGGCTGTTGATTGGAGTACACTAAAACAAACCTGATCTCTCTAGGACATTCAGAAGCCAAGTTATAAGCCCACAAATGTGTAACTGGACTACTTCTTTAAATTGACACCAGATCCGGTGACCTTTGGGACATGGTTTGACCCCCTATAGGAATGTGCGATCATCATGAAACGTTCAGATCGCTTACAACTCAATAGAATCTACCTTCTTTTAACGTTTCAGCCTGATTGGACCTTGTTTTCACACAAATGGACCCAGAATGATGTGAAATTGTGCTTCGTGCAACATAATTCTGGGTGCCATTTACAAACCATAAGTGCTAATGACTCCATTCCTTTTTGTGGTTGTAGGGGCTGTTGGTTGGAGTACATTAAAACAAACCTGATCTATCGAGGACATTCAGAAGCCTAGTTATAAGCCCACAAATGTGTAACTGGACTACTTCTTTAAATTGACACCAGATCCGGTGACCTTTGGGACATGGTTTGACCCCCTTAGTAAAGTGCTATCATCATGAAACGTTCAGATCACTTACAACTCAATAGATTCTACCTTCCTGTAACGTTTCAGCCTGATTGGACCTTGTTTTCACACAAATGGACCCAGAATGATGTGAAATTGTGCTTTGTGCAACATAATTCTGGGTGCCATTTACAAACCATAAGTGCTAATGACTCCATTCCTTTTTGTGGTTGTAGGGGCTGTTGATTGGAGTACACTAAAACAAACCTGATCTCTCTAGGACATTCAGAAGCCAAGTTATAAGCCCACAATGGTGTAACTGGACTACTTCTTTAAAGTGACACCAGGCCTGGTGACCTTTGGGACATGGTTTTACCCCCTATAGGAATGTGCGATCATCATGAAACATTCAGATCACTTACAACTCAATAGATTCTACCTTCTTGTACTGTTTCAGCCTGATTGGACCTTGTTTTCACACAAATGGACACAGAATGATGTGAAATTGTGCTTCGTGCAACATAATTCTGGGTGCCATTTAAAAACCATAAGTGCTAATGACTCCATTCCTTTTTGTGGTTGTAGGGGCTGTTGATTGGAGTACACTAAAACAAACCTGATCTCTCTAGGACATTCAGAAGCCAAGTCATAAGCCCACAAATGTGTAACTGGACTACTTCTTTAAATTGACACCAGATCCGGTGACCTTTGGGACAAAGTTTGACCCCCTTAGGAAAGTGCTATGATCATGAAACGTTCAGATCACTTACAACTCAATAGATTCTACCTTCCTGTAGCGTTTCAGCCTGATTGGACCTTGTTTTCACACAAATGGACCCAGAATGATGTGAAATTGTGCTTCGTGCAACATAATTCTGGGTGCCATTTACAAACGATAAGTGCTAATGACTCCATTCCTTTTTGTGGTTGTAGGGGCTGTTGATTGGAGAACACTAAAACAAAACCTAACCTCTCTAGGACATTCAGAAGCCAAGTTATAAGCCCACAAAGGTGTAACTGGACTACTTCTTTAAAGTGACACCAGGCCCGGTGACCTTTGGGACATGGTTTGACCCCCTATAGGAATGAGCGATCATCTTGAAACGTTCAGATCACTTACAACTCAATAGATTCTACCTTCCTGTAACGTTTCAGCCTGATTGGACCTTGTTTTCACACAAATGGACCCAGAATGATGTGAAATTGTGCTTCGTGCAACATAATTCTGGGTGCCATTTACAAACCATAAGTGCTAATGACTCCATTCCTTTTTGTGGATGTAGGGGCTGTTGATTGGAGTACACTAAAACAAACCTGATCTCTCTAGGACATTCAGAAGCCAAGTTATAAGCCCACAAATGTGTAACTGGACTACTTCTTTAAATTGACACCAGATCCGGTGACCTTTGGGACATGGTTTGACCCCCTTAGGAAAGTGCTATCATCATGAAACGTTCAGATCACTTACAACTCAATAGATTCTACCTTCCTGTAGCGTTTCAGCCTGATTGGACCTTGTTTTCACACAAATGGACCCAGAATGATGTGAAATTGTGCTTCGTGCAACATAATTCTGGGTGCCATTTACAAACCATAAGTGCTAATGACTCCATTCCTTTTTGTGGTTGTAGGGGCTGTTGACTGGAGTACACTTAAACAAACCTGATCTCTCTAGGACATTCAGAAGCCAAGTTATAAGCCCACAAATGTGTAACTGGACTACTTCTTTAAATTGACACCAGATCCGGTGACCTTTGGGACATGGTTTGACCCCCTTAGGAAAGTGCTATCATCATGAAACGTTCAGATCACTTACAACTCAATAGATTCTACCTTCCTGTAAAGTTTCAGCCTGACTGGACCTTGTTTTCACACAAATGAACCCAGAATGATGTGAAATTGTGCTTCGTGCAACATAATTCTGGGTGCCATTTACAAACCATAAGTGCTAATGACTCCATTCCTTTTTGTGGTTGTAGGGGCTGTTGATTGGAGTACATTAAAACAAACCTGATCTCTCTAGGACATTCAGAAGCCAAGTTATAAGCCCACAAAGGTGTAACTAGACTACTTCTTTAAATTGACACCAGGCCCGGTGACCTTTGGGACATGGTTTGACCCCCTATAGGAATGTGCGATCATCATGAAACGTTCAGATCACTTACAACTCAATAGATTCTACCTTCTTGTAACGTTTCAGCCTGATTGGACCTTGTTTTCACACAAATGGACCCAGAATGATGTGAAATTGTGCTTCGTGCAACATAATTCTGGGTGCCATTTAAAAACCATAAGTGCTAATGACTCCATTCCTTTTAGTGGTAATGGGGGCTGTTAATTGGAGTACTCTAAAACAAACCTGACCTCTCTAGGATATTCAGAAGCCAAGTTATAAGCCCACAAAGGTGTAACTGGACTACTTCTTTAAAGTGACACCAGGCCCTGTGAGCTTTGGGACATGGTTTGACCCCTTAGGAAAGTGCTATCATCATCAAACGTTCAGATCACTTACAACTCAATAGATTCTACCTTCCTGTAACGTTTCAGCCTGATTGGACCTTGTTTTCACACAAATGAACCCAGAATGATGTGAAATTGTGCTTCGTGCAACATAATTCTGGGTGCCATTTAAAAACCATAAGTGCTAATGACTCCATTCCTTTTTGAGGTTGTAGGGGCTGTTGATTGGAGTAAACTAAAACAAACCTGATCTCTCTAGGACATTCAGAAGCCAAGTTATAAGCCCACAAAGGTGTAACTGGACTATTTCTTTAAAGTGACACCAGGCCCGGTGACCTTTGGGACATGGTTTGACCCCCTATAGGAATGTGCGATCATCATGAAACGTTCAGATCTCTTACAACTCAATAGATTCTACCATCTTGTAACGTTTCAGCCTGATTGGACCTTGTTTTCACACAAATGAACCCAGAATGATGTGAAATTGTGCTTCGTGCAACATAATTCTGGGTGCCATTTACAAACCATAAGTGCTAACGACTCCATTCATTTTTGTGGTTGTAGGGGCTGTTGGTTGGAGTACATTAAAACAAACCTGATCACTCTAGGACATTCAGAAGCCAAGTTATAAGCCCACAAATGTGTAACTGGACTACTTCTTTAAATTGACACCGGATCCGGTGACCTTTGGGACATGGTTTGACCCCCTTAGGAAAGTGCTATCATCATGAAACGTTCAGATCACTTACAAGTCAATAGATTCTACCTTCCTGTAACGTTTCAGCCTGATTGGACCTTGTTTTCACACAAATGAACCCAGAATGATGTCAAATTGTGCTTAGTGCAGCATAATTCTGGGTGCCATTTAAAAACCATAAGTGCTAATGACTCCATTCCTTTTTGAGGTTGTAGGGGATGTTGATTGGAGTACACTAAAACAAACCTGATCTCTCTAGGACATTCAGAAGCCAAGTGATAAGCCCACAAATGTGTAACTGGACTACTTCTTTAAATTGACACCAGATCCGGTGACCTTTGGGACATGGTTTGACCCCCTATAGGAATGTGCGATCATCATGAAACGTTCAGATCACTTACAACTCAATAGATTCTACCTTCTTGTAACGTTTCAGCCTGATTGGACCTTGTTTTCACACAAATGGACCCAGAATGATGTGAAATTGTGCTTCGTGCAACATAATTCTGGGTGCCATTTACAAACCATAAGTGCTAATGACTCCATTCCTTTTTGTGGTTGTAGGGGCTGTTGGTTGGAGTACAATAAATAAACCTGATCTCTCTAGGACATTCAGAAGCCAAGTTATAAGCCCACAAATGTGTAACTGGACTACTTCTTTAAATTGACACCAGATCCGGTGACCTTTGGGACATGGTTTGACCCCCTTAGGAAAGTGCTATCATCATGAAACGTTCAGATCACTTACAACTCTATAGATTCTACCTTCCTGTAACGTTTCAGCCTGATTGGACCTTGTTTTCACACAAATGGACCCAGAATGATGTCAAATTGTGCTTAGTGCAGCATAATTCTGGGTGCCATTTAAAAACCATAAGTGCTAATGACTCCATTCCTTTTTGAGGTTGTAGGGGATGTTGATTGGAGTACACTAAAACAAACCTGATCTCTCTAGGACATTCAGAAGCCAAGTTATAAGCCCACAAATGTGTAACTGGACTACTTCTTTAAATTGACACCAGATCCGGTGACCTTTGGGACATGGTTTGACCCCCTTAGCAAAGTGCTATCATCATGAAACGTTCAGATCACTTACAACTCAATAGATTCTACCTTCCTGTAACGTTTCAGCCTGATTGGACCTTGTTTTCACACAAATGGACCCAGAATGATGTGAAATTGTGCTTCGTGCAACATAATTCTGGGTGCCATTTACAAACCATAAGTGCTAATGACTCCATTCCTTTTTGTGGATGTAGGGGCTGTTGATTGGAGTACACTAAAACAAACCTGATCTCTCTAGGACATTCAGAAGCCAAGTTATAAGCCCACAAATGTGTAACTGGACTACTTCTTTAAATTGACACCAGATCCGGTGACCTTTGGGACATGGTTTGACCCCCTTAGGAAAGTGCTATCATCATGAAACGTTCAGATCACTTACAACTCAATAGATTCTACCTTCCTGTAGCGTTTCAGCCTGATTGGACATTGTTTTCACACAAATGGACCCAGAATGATGTGAAATTGTGCTTCGTGCAACATAATTCTGGGTGCCATTTACAAACCATAAGTGCTAATGACTCCATTCCTTTTTGTGGTTGTAGGGGCTGTTGATTGGAGTACATTAAAACAAACCTGATCTCTCTAGGACATTCAGAAGCCAAGTTATAAGCCCACAAATGTGTAACTAGACTACTTCTTTAAATTGACACCAGGCCCGGTGACCTTTGGGACATGGTTTGGCCCCCTATAGGAATGTGCGATCATCATGAAACGTTCAGATCACTTACAACTCAATATATTCTACCTTCTTGTAACGTTTCAGCCTGATTGGACCTTGTTTTCACACAAATGGACCCAGAATCATGTGAAATTGTGCTTCGTGCAACATAATTCTGGGTGCCATTTACAAACCATAAGTGCTAATGACTTCATTCCTTTTTGTGGTTGTAGTTGCTGTTTGTTGGAGTACATTAAAATAAACCTGATCTCTCTAGGACATTCAGAAGCCAAGTTATAAGCCCACAAATGTGTAACTGGACTACTTCTTTCAATTGACACCAGATCCGGTGACCTTTGGGACATGGTTTGACCCCCTTAGGAAAGTGCTATCATCATGAAACGTTCAGATCACTTACAAGTCAATAGATTCTACCTTCCTGTAACGTTTCAGCCTGATTTGACCTTGTTTTCACACAAATGAACCCAGAATGATGTGAAATTGTGCTTCGTGCAACATAATTCTGGGTGCCATTTAAAAACCATAAGTGCTAATGACTCCATTCCTTTTTGAGGTTGTAGGGGATGTTGATTGGAGTACACTAAAACAAACCTGATCTCTCTAGGACATTCAGAAGCCAAGTTATAAGCCCACAAATGTGTAACTGGACTACTTCTTTAAATTGACACCAGATCCGGTGACCTTTGGGACATGGTTTGACCCCCTATAGGAATGTGTGATCATCATGAAACGTTCAGATCACTTACAACTCAATAGATTCTACCTTCTTGTAACGTTTCAGCCTGATTGGACATAGTTTTCACACAAATGGACCCAGAATGATGTGAAATTGTGCTTCGTGCAACATAATTCTGGGTGCCATTTACAAACCATAAGTGCTAATGACTCCATTCCTTTTTGTGGTTGTAGGGGCTGTTGGTTGGAGTACATTAAAATAAACCTGATCTCTCTAGGACATTCAGAAGCCAAGTTATAAGCCCACAAATGTGTAACTGGACTACTTCTTTAAATTGACACCAGATCCGGTGACCTTTGGGACATGGTTTGACCCCCTTAGGAAAGTGCTATCATCATGAAACGTTCAGATCACTTACAAGTCAATAGATTCTACCTTCCTGTAACGTTTCAGCCTGATTGGACCTTGTTTTCACACAAATGGACCCAGAATGATGTCAAATTGTGCTTAGTGCAGCATAATTCTGGGTGCCATTTAAAAACCATAAGTGCTAATGACTCCATTCCTTTTTGAGGTTGTAGGGGATGTTGATTGGAGTACACTAAAACAAACCTGATCTCTCTAGGACATTCAGAAGCCAAGTTATAAGCCCACAAATGTGTAACTGGACTACTTCTTTAAATTGACACCAGATCCGGTGACCTTTGGGACATGGTTTGACCCCCTTAGGAAAGTGCTATCATCATGAAACGTTCAGATCACTTACAACTCAATAGATTCTACCTTCCTGTAACGTTTCAGCCTGATTGGACCTTGTTTTCTCACAAATGGACCCAGAATGATGTGAGATTGTGCTTCGTGCAACATAATTCTGGGTGCCATTTACAAACCATAAGTGCTAATGACTCCATTCCTTTTTGTGGTTGTAGGGGCTGTTGATTGGAGTACACTAAATTAAACCTGATCTCTCTAGGACATTCAGAAGCCAAGTTATAAGCCCACAAATGTGTAACTGGACTACTTCTTTAAATTGACACTAGATCCGGGGACTTTTGGGACATGGTTTGACCCCCTTAGGAAAGTGCTATCATCATGAAACGTTCAGATCACTTACAACTCAATAGATTCTACCTTCCTGTAACGTTTCAGCCTGATTGGACCTTGTTTTCACACAAATGGACCCAGAAGGATGTGAAATTGTGCTTCGTGCAACATAATTCTGGGTGCCATTTAAAAACCATAAGCGCTAATGACTCCATTCCTTTTTGTGGTTGTAGGGGCTGTTGATTGGAGTACATTAAAACAAACCTGATCTCTAGGACATTCAGAAGCCAAGTTATAAGCCCACAAATGTGTAACTGGACTACTTCTTTAAATTGACACCAGATCCGGTGACCTTTGGGACATGGTTTGACCCCCTTAGGAAAGTGCTATCATCATGAAACGTTCAGAACACTTACAACTCAATAGATTTTACCTTCTTGTAGCGTTTCAGCCTGATTGGACCTTGTTTTCACACAAATGGACCCAGAATGATGTGAAATTGTGCTTCGTGCAACATAATTCTGGGTGCCATTTACAAACCATAAGTGCTAATGACTCCATTCCTTTTTGTGGTTGTAGGGGCTGTTGGTTGGAGTACATTAAAATAAACCTGATCTCTCTAGGAAATTCAGAAGCCAAGTTATAAGCCCACAAATGTGTAACTGGACTACTTCTTTAAATTGACACCAGATCCGGTGACCTTTGGGACATGGTTTGACCCCCTTAGGAAAGTGCTATCATCATGAAACGTTCAGATCACTTACAAGTCAATAGATTCTACCTTCCTGTAACGTTTCAGCCTGATTGGACCTTGTTTTCACACAAATGGACCCAGAATGATGTCAAATTGTGCTTAGTGCAGCATAATTCTGGGTGCCATTTAAAAACCATAAGTGCTAATGACTCCATTCCTTTTTGAGGTTGTAGGGGATGTTGATTGGAGTACACTAAAACAAACCTGATCTCTCTAGGACATTCAGAAGCCAAGTTATAAGCCCACAAATGTGTAACTGGACTACTTCTTTAAATTGACACTAGATCCGGGGACTTTTGGGACATGGTTTGACCCCCTTAGGAAAGTGCTATCATCATGAAACGTTCAGATCACTTACAACTCAATAGATTCTACCTTCCTGTAACGTTTCAGCCTGATTGGACCTTGTTTTCACACAAATGGACCCAGAAGGATGTGAAATTGTGCTTCGTGCAACATAATTCTGGGTGCCATTTAAAAACCATAAGCGCTAATGACTCCATTCCTTTTTGTGGTTGTAGGGGCTGTTGATTGGAGTACATTAAAACAAACCTGATCTCTCTAGGACATTCAGAAGCCAAGTTATAAGCCCACAAATGTGTAACTGGACTACTTCTTTAAATTGACACCAGATCCGGTGACCTTTGGGACATGGTTTGACCCCCTTAGGAAAGTGCTATCATCATGAAACGTTCAGAACACTTACAACTCAATAGATTTTACCTTCTTGTAGCGTTTCAGCCTGATTGGACCTTGTTTTCACACAAATGGACCCAGAATGATGTGAAATTGTGCTTCGTGCAACATAATTCTGGGTGCCATTTACAAACCTTAAGTGCTAATGACTCCATTCCTTTTTTTGGTTGTAGGGGCTGTTGATTGGAGTACACTAAAACAAACCTGATCTCTCTAGGACATTCAGAAGCCAAGTTATAAGCCCACAAATGTGTAACTGGACTACTTCTTTAAATTGACACCAGATCTGGTGACCTTTGGGACATGGTTTGACCCCCTTAGGAAAGTGCTATCATCATGAAACGTTCAGATCACTTACAACTCAATAGATTCTACCTTCCTGTAACGTTTCAGCCTGATTGGACCTTGTTTTCATACAAATGAACCCAGAATGATGTGAAATTGTGCTTCGTGCAACATAATTCTGGGTGCCATTTACAAACCATAAGTGCTAATGACTCCATTCCTTTTTGTGGTTGTAGGGGCTGTTGATTGGAGAACACTAAAACAAAACCTAACCTCTCTAGGACATTCAGAAGCCAAGTTATAAGCCCACAAAGGTGTAACTGGACTACTTCTTTAAAGTGACACCAGGCCCGGTGACCTTTGGGACATGGTTTGACCCCCTATAGGAATGAGCGATCATCTTGAAACGTTCAGATCACTTACAACTCAATAGATTCTACCTTCCTGTAACGTTTCAGCCTGATTGGACCTTGTTTTCACACAAATGAACCCAGAATGATGTGAAATTGTGCTTCGTGCAACATAATTCTGGGTGCCATTTAAAAACCATAAGTGCTAATTACTCCATTCCTTTTTGAGGTTGTAGGGGCTGTTGATTGGAGTACACTAAAACAAACCTGATCTCTCTAGGACATTCAGAAGCCAAGTTATAAGCCCACAAATGTGTAACTGGACTACTTCTTTAAATTGACACCAGATCCGGTGACCTTTGGGACACTGTTTGACCCCCTATAGGAATGAGCGATCATCATGAAACGTTCAGATCACTTACAACTCAATAGATTCTACCTTCTTGTAACGTTTCAGCCTGATTGGACCTTGTTTTCACACAAATGGACCCAGAATGATGTGAAATTGTGCTTCGTGCAACATAATTCTGGGTGCCATTTACAAACCATAAGTGCTAATGACTTCATTCCTTTTTGTGGTTGTAGGGGCTGTTGGTTGGAGTACATTAAAATAAACCTGATCTCTCTAGGACATTCAGAAGCCAAGTTATAAGCCCACAAATGTGTAACTGGACTACTTCTTTAAATTGACACCAGATCCGGTGACCTTTGGGACATGGTTTGACCCCCTTAGGAAAGTGCTATCATCATGAAACGTTCGGATCACTTACAAGTGAATAGATTCTACCTTCCTGTAACGTTTCAGCCTGATTGGACCTTGTTTTCACACAAATGAACCCAGAATGATGTCAAATTGTGCTTAGTGCAGCATAATTCTGGGTGCCATTTAAAAACCATAAGTGCTAATGACTCCATTCCTTTTTGAGGTTGTAGGGGATGTTGATTGGAGTACACTAAAACAAACCTGATCTCTCTAGGACATTCAGAAGCCAAGTTATAAGCCCACAAATGTGTAACTGGACTACTTCTTTAAATTGACACCAGATCCGGTGACCTTTGGGACATGGTTTGACCCCCTATAAGAATGTGCGATCATCATGAAACGTTCAGATCACTTACAACTCAATAGATTCTAACTTCTTGTAACGTTTCAGCCTGATTGGACCTTGTTTTCACACAAATGGACCCAGAATGATGTGAAATTGTGCTTCGTGCAACATAATTCTGGGTGCCATTTACAAACCATAAGTGCTAATGACTCCATTCCTTTTTGTGGTTGTAGGGGCTGTTGGTTGGAGTACATTAAAATAAACCTGATCTCTCTAGGACATTCAGAAGCCAAGTTATAAGCCCACAAATGTGTAACTGGACTACTTCTTTAAATTGACACCAGATCCGGTGACCTTTGGGACATGGTTTGACCCCCTTAGGAAAGTGCTATCATCATGAAACGTTCAGATCACTTACAAGTCAATAGATTCTACCTTCCTGAAACGTTTCAGCCTGATTGGACCTTGTTTTCACACAAATGGACCCAGAATGATGTCAAATTGTGCTTAGTGCAGCATAATTCTGGGTGCCATTTAAAAACCATAAGTGCTAATGACTCCATTCCTTTTTGAGGTTGTAGGGGATGTTGATTGGAGTACACTAAAACAAACCTGATCTCTCTAGGACATTCAGAAGCCAAGTTATAAGCCCACAAATGTGTAACTGGACTACTTCTTTAAATTGACACCAGATCCGGTGACCTTTGGGACATGGTTTGACCCCCTTAGCAAAGTGCTATCATCATGAAACGTTCAGATCACTTACAACTCAATAGATTCTACCTTCCTGTAACGTTTCAGCCTGATTGGACCTTGTTTTCACACAAATGGACCCAGAATGATGTGAAATTGTGCTTCGTGCAACATAATTCTGGGTGCCATTTACAAACCATAAGTGCTAATGACTCCATTCCTTTTTGTGGATGTAGGGGCTGTTGATTGGAGTACACTAAAACAAACCTCATCTCTCTAGGACATTCAGAAGCCAAGCTATAAGCCCACAAATGTGTAACTGGACTACTTCTTTAAATTGACACCAGATCTGGTGACCTTTGGGACATGTTTTGACCCCCTTAGGAAAGTGCTATCATCATGAAACGTTCAGATCACTTACAACTCAATAGATTCTACCTTCCTGTAACGTTTCAGCCTGATTGGACCTTGTTTTCATACAAATGAACCCAGAATGATGTGAAATTGTGCTTCGTGCAACATAATTCTGGGT